>NC_134402.1:222139542-222449542 GCF_038048845.1 Mixophyes fleayi | reverse complement strand
GTGAGAGAGGGCAGAGGGGCAGAGTGAGAGTAGGCAGCGTGAGAGAGGGCAGCGGGGTAGAGTGAGAGGAGGTAGCGTGAGAGAGGGCACAGGGGCAGAGTGAGAGGAAGCAGCGTGAGAGAGGGCAGAGGGGCAGATTGAGAGGAGACAGCGTGAGAGAGGGCAGAGTGGCAGCATGAGAGAGGGCAGAGGGGCAGCGTGAGAGAGGGCAGAGGGGCAGCATTAGAGAGGGCATGCGGGGCAGCCTGAGAGGGGGCAGAGGGGCAGTGTGACTAGATGCAGAGGGGGCAGAGTGTGTGGAGATGAAGGAGGTCACAGTGTGAGTTAGTTGTCAATTATTCTTTGACAGAAATATAATTTAAAACAATATATAAAAATATTCTTTTTTCCTTGGATCTATGCGTATTATTTTTTGCATACAACTAAATAAGTATTTCTGTCCTGACCTAAATACTTATTACAGTTTTTTGACCCAACTACTTCTAAAACAGGACTGCTCTGTAATTAATTTGGAGGGGTGCCTTGAAAAAATTATGGAGACTCTAAGGGTGCCGCGAACTGCAAAAGTTTGGGAACCACTGATCTAAAGCAATAAAATGTTGAAGACTGCAGTGCATGCATGAATTCCAAGTACTTCATTAATGACAATATTGCTGCGGAATTAATGGCGCTATATAAATAAATGGTGATGATGATGATGAATATTGCTTCACTTTACTGCTTAGATAAAGACTATCCATCATAATAGGTGCAAATCTGATTTGGAAGCATATTCGGTAGCGTTTGTATAAAACAGTGGTCAAGGAACCGGGGTAAATTACCCCAAATGGGGTAAATATGAAATTCCTGGGGCTAATACTGCCGAGACACACCGCCGCCACAGCAAACAAAATCGCGGCTGGAAAGTGATTGGTTGGTTTTTTTCAATCACATCCCGACGTCATTTTCAGTGAGGAGCAGAGAGGAGCAGTGGCAGAAGAAAACAAGACAAGAAGAACAGAGAAGAAAAAAGAATAGAAAATGTCAATAGCAAAGTAAGTAAAATAACAGAGGCAAATAGGGTGAGGGAATTAAGAGGCGTGGAACAAAACTATGGAGGCACATAGGGTGAGGGAAGTAAGAGAAGGGGGAACAAAACTATGGAGGCACACACATATATATATATATATATATATATATATATATATATATATATATATCAATTGCATTATTATTAGATGCTTAACTAAAGTCTTGCACAACAATCAGGCCCCACCTGGTGCTCAATTAGAGCTGCTTTGGTGTCTTTTTCTCTTTGGATAGTTTTACATTGGTGCTTAAATCAATTTCCATTTGTGCAATAATGAAGCACGTATTGCATTTGAAAACAAAGCAGATCTCTCATATTTTTGGATGTCAACAGCTGCAAAGGCATTCAAAATTGCACATGA
Source organism: Mixophyes fleayi (assembly GCF_038048845.1). Lineage (NCBI taxonomy): Eukaryota > Metazoa > Chordata > Amphibia > Anura > Limnodynastidae > Mixophyes > Mixophyes fleayi. The sequence continues at coordinate 222,448,112 of NC_134402.1, read as the reverse complement.
GAATGCAGTCAAAAAGTTGTTGTCTTCTGCAACAACCTACTTTTGCGAACAAGGATTTTCCAGTCTAACGAACATAAAAACAAAGCAGAGAAATCGATGAAGACTGTATCCAAATTGCTCTGTCATCAAAATGCCCCAATATTGATGCTCTCATATCAAAAATTAAGCAACATCATTTCTTCAAATCCTGAAGTTTTGAAGTTGACGCTTTCAAAGAAATTTTGAATAAATTCAATAAAATTTTGAATTCCAATAAATAATAATATATGATTTCCTTCCTTTCAAATCAAGGGGATAACGTCGGCGTATCTAAATATATTTTGGGGTAAAAGGTAAAAAAGTTTCCTGACCCCTGGTATAAAATGAGTGTAGTAGTAGAGTGGGATTCTGCAGACTCCAGGACATTAGGTATTTATTTTCCTGTTCTCTGCAAATCCATAGGTGTCTGGGCTGACAGGAAACACAACAACACTCTGAAGTACATTCACTAAGGGCAAATAAATGAGGCTGGGCTGTCAGTTCCCAACTTGTGAACACAATTTAAAAGAAATTTTTCTTCATTATTACCACGTGCACTAGATACGGAAGATAGGGAATGAAGGCTCAACTGCAGTTAAGTATATTTATGCATCGTTTCCCACTCTAACACTCTTTATGTATGTCATGAAACTAACTGACATAGTAAATCTAATGAACACTATATAGCTGAAGAGGATCAGTTTAAGTGACATTTATGTGCATTTAATTTTGTACTGCAAAGTATCTTATATTTTAAACCCTTAGATTATACATTCCATATTCCCTACTAAAATCAACTGTGTTCCAGCAAATGCCTCAGAAGCTGGATTGGTCAGTTTTACAAGTGTCTCCAAAACACTTGATTCTGTCTCTTTGTACTTAAATTACACGCTTTACTCACATTACTCACATGACTCATTTAGAGCTAGTTCTATGCTGGGCTGCATAACAGTAAGTGCAGGTCATTACTAGGCGCACCTGGCGCTAACTGCAAAACACCTTGGTCCATTCAGTACACATCAATGTGCATGCCTACCATCTGCTATTAGGAGCCTCTGCCTGAAGAAATACATCCAGGCATGGGGAGAGGCAGGACTTCTATCTTAGCCTCTTTTATGGCTTAAATTAATCATGAGATTAAGGGGATTTATTCAACTGTCTTTAATACATGTGGCATTTTTGGGTGTGTGTGAAGCTTTTTATTGCTTTGCTTGGACTGTGTCTGGACGTGCACTTTTCCACCAAAGTGCAACATGGAGGCGCAAAACAGGTCCAATTAAAAGTATAGGACAAAGCCTGAGGACCCCCAGCTCTGAGCTGGTGCGACATCTGCAACTTTGGGAAGTAGAAATGGCCATGCACCCCTCTACAGAGCAAGGAACATCCATAGAACTGTGTCCTCTCTACTTCTCTATATCATATTAATAATCTTAGAAGCTTAAACTTAAACCGTCTTGGCAGAATCATAGATGTACTTGAGCAAATTGAGTAGTATGCTGGGTTCAAAGATGGCTTGCCATGCAGATGTTTTGTGCTTCATAAATGACCTGCAGTGGGACAAAATATAACTATATCAATGTGTACCTTACACCAGCAACTTGTTAGTTTATGGTTGGAATACAGATGGTGAAATAATATAGACCCAAAGCTAAATATGGCAACATATGAACCTGAGCACCAACCAAAATGGTCACTTTCCAATTTAGATATAAAATTAGGTGGAAAATTTTGGAAAATTTTGGCTACTTAATTCTTGGGCCAAACAGTTGGACTATACTCAGACCACATTGGGGCCTGCTAGTGTGGTCAAAAGATGACCACACATAGGCTGTTAGCAATCATCTACCAACTGCAGCTTTCAACACGTGCAAACTTTGATATTTTGATTGAATTATTATATTTTGATTGAATTATTTTTAGGCATCACAATTTATTTGAGGCTACATATTCTGTGATATCAATGCCTGATACCTCCAACAAAAATGGGTCTGGTACAAGTCACAGGGGGAAATTTTCCACCCAGGATGGTCCATTCTTTTCATTCAGGACTGAACAGTACAGAGAAATTGTCATAGCCCACCCTGCAGTTGATTTCCCAGAGCTGACTGCTGCATGTGAAGGCGTCTTTCATACAGAGTAGACAACTCTCAGCACACGAATTGGTGTATAATGCTAGCCCTTTACCTATCAGTGTGTCAGGACCATCCAACATATTGTTTTGGGAATGGATTTCTATTCAAGATATATCCGGATGCAATGACTAACTTTGAATGTTGTTGCCTTTTCTTGAAATGCTGCCTCCTGACATGTTTAAACATCTGATGAGTGCAATAAGAAAATATAAATATTTTTATACATTTCCTGTACATGCCTACCTAATTCCTTTGTTGGGTTGACTAAATGTAGTGTTGGAATTGGAATCTTGTATAGGAGTTGTATACTCATGTTTCTGCACATGTGTTCCCATGGAGTACATATGCTGAATATGGAAGGATAGGACTGTGGAGCTGTTATTTACTATACCTATATTATGTCTCTCAAATCTATAATCAAGGTCCCTATTTATTAATATTAACAATGATTTTCTATTGCTAATATTCAGCTGCCCAGTGATATTGGCTCGGAGCGGTAAGCTTCACTTACTGCTTCTCCAAGCCAGTCTATGATGATATGCGCAAGTCTTGACCCAGCTAACTAGGACAGGGCTTTCAGTGAAATGAATTATATATATATATATATATATATATATATATATATATATATATATATAGTGTTTTTTTCTGTCATAGAGTTCCCGGCACCTTTTTACAATGGATTTTCTAAGTTTTAAAGGTAAGTTTTGAACATTTGATGTTTGGTTCACATGGACTTGAACCTCCCTGTTGACCGTAGCAGGTTGGCGGAAAAATCATTAAAACAGTGCATGCGGGCTGCTTGTGTGTCGAGTCCGATGCATGCGTGCTTCGTCCGCGCCGGTTGTGATGGCACTGCTCGGCTTGTGGCGCTGCTCAGCTTGTGATTGGTCGTGTGGTCGCGCGCGCTGAGAGCTTACTGGGGGCAGCGACTGCTATGTTTTGTTACACAACTGACGTGTGTGGGTGTGTGTACAGTGATTGACTACACGATGTGAGTCCCGACACTTTTTTTCTTGCAAAAAAGCACTATATATATATATATATATATATATATATATATAGATATATATATATGAAAGCATCTTTTCCATTTATTAGGCTATTGTCGGAGGAAGAGGGAGATAGATAGATTCCACAGTGTTTGATAACAGTTTCCTCTTGCACAACGAGGTACACAACCATGTTTTCTACTGAAGATCTGTTTATGTTTTAAAGCTGTTTTGTTTTGCATAATTCTTTGTCTAGATGTCTAGCATTTTAATTCTCATGATGAGAAACCTTTACAAAAGTTTTTCATTGCATGCCAGGTGATATGCTTACAAGTGATATGCTTACAGAGATTTTGGCTACTATGTCATACGCTTAGGGCTAGATTTACTAAACGGCAGGTTTGAAAAAGTGGAGATGTTGCCTATAGCAACCAATCAGATTCTAGGTTTTATTTTATAGAATGCACTAAATAAATGAAAGCTAGAATCTGATTGGTTGCTAGCTATAGGCAACATCTCCACTTTTTCAAACCTGCAGTTTAGTAAATATACCCCTTAATCTTAACAGCCTCACTAAAGTGTTATACACTAACTGTTAGTCACAAAGATGTAAAGTGCTTTCGTCTCTAGACAAATTGCAATGCATAGTAAAGTCACAACAGATTCCTGTTGGCCATTGCAGAGCAGCTGAGATTGTATAGGCCCTTTTCAGTATTATTATGGATGATATATTTTGATCAAATTCCAGGATTTCCCAAATTCTCCAGACATGTGCTTTACAAGGGGAGAATCTGCTCATCCGTAAAATTATGAACCACCAGTGTTTACACTACATCAGTGCTTTTGAGACTGTTATTCTGACCTTGTGCGAGCATGACAGGAATCCACTAAATACTTGTTACGATTATGGATAGTATTATATTTTATAAACATAATTTATATACACAAATGCATGTCTATATAACTTTAGAAAATATATATGTTTATTATGTTTTATTTTGAAGTTACTGCTTGAACATCTGATATCATTTTCTAACAGCAACAACAAGGAAGTTCACAAACGGTACTCAGATTGTATTGAAGAGCACTCCCCAAACAGTGTACTTTATTCACACAACGTTCTGGAGGGGGTGCCCCCTTTTTTCAGGTTCATCACATGAAGTAGGGTCCATGTCTAAGTCTAGTCATTTTTCCTGAATAAGGTGCACTCCTTAAGGGATTTTCTTCAATATATTTCCATATTTGCAGTTCATAACCTTCATTGTTGTTACAATATTTGAACCTAGGAGGTTCAAACATTTTAACTCATACTACATGGAGGAATTATAGAGTGTATATGTGTGTGTGCAGTCATAAGGTGTGCAGTCTGTTTGTGTTCCATCATTTTCTAACTATCCATAAGTAAACACTTGGAGACAGGTTGTGTTTAGGCTACATTTACTAAACAGGCTTGAGAAGGCACTCATAGTTTGTTTACAATGCAGATGGCTTTCATGTCCTGTATTAATATAGTGCTTTTTTGATAATTGGAAATATATATATATGTTTTTCTATTGACCCATGCTTTCTGATGTAAATTAGCAAATGAGCATAACAAATATGTATGAAATTAGGGTAATCTTATAATCAGTTCACATTACCTCTATCTTAGGTCATGATAATTTGGGATGGATAACAGGCATACCTCCAAATATTTAAACATACTAAATTGGGATTCCTCCAATTTACTGACAAAAGGGGTGTGGTGGTGCCATGTTAGGGGCTTGGTTTCATTAATATGGATGTGACCACATCCCTGGGGGCTCGTCTAGTTCTTTCAAATCGCTTTTGCTCCGATGATCCCTCTGCTCTGCTGGAGACAACTCTCCATTGCTGCCTGAACCCATTCAGAGCAGGTCCCATCTCCCAACATTCCTCACAGGCAGGACAAACATTGTGGCTACCAGCACGGTGGGACAGTCACCCACAATTTGGACAGTCACCCACAATTGGGACTAACCCGCCTAAACTGGGAAAGTTGGGAGGTGTGTAATGAGCACAATTGCATGAAAAGGAACATTCCAAGGAAAAATTTGTGCTATGTGATGCTAGACTGAAGCATATAATCTCATTTTAACCTGAGGCTTAATTTATTCCTGTTCTTCTTAATGCAAATAATAACCAGACGAGTACATGTTGTGGGTGCTTATTGGCACTTCCAGTCTTTAGGCAATCACTGTTTTCACTTACTTGGTTAAAATCTACCCCGATTCAACATTCTTTCAAATGTCTTAGGGGTATATTATTTATCAATAGGTGAAAAGCCCCACATCTGTCAAAAATGGGAGTTTTCACTGGAATTACAGCATTTTTTTGTTATCAACGCCCCCCAGACCATTGAAGAGTATCAACGGCTATCACCAGCGATGGCCTTTGCATGGGGAAGCCTATTTATCATGGAAAGCGGTGGTACACTATCGTAGGGTCTTGATAAATAGACTCCTAGAACTCTCATGACGATCAGGTTGTTGGTATTCACTCAAAGTCTTTTTTGTGGGCTTAAGCTCAATAATGGTCTCCATCATCTCCTGTGGATGACACTGTTTAATAGTGCACAAGTGTGCATCTATATTATACTCATTTACATAAAGTTTGGGCAATACAGACCAATATAACATGGGAAATCTATATTTAATGTCATGACTTAGAGTAATAATAAAATATAAACAGCTAATATATGTTTGATTATAGCAAAGATGCTGGTGGAACAAGCACTACTGTACACTTATTTCCTAGAAAGGAAAAGCTTGTACTTCACCTTTTTTGTTGGTATAATTCTATGTTAAAATATGTTTTTCCCTCTCATATTTTATGCAATTATCATTTGCCCTGTTATATAGCAGATATAATACCCAGTGGCTTTAGGACTTGCATCTCAAACATTACATACATTTCGCAACACTTATATTTGTTATTATTGTGACTTAGAGACTATATTATAGAGATATATTAATCCAAGTTCTAAGGCACAATTTCATTATTTTACACATATTTCTCATGGTATGTTGCTTCAAGGTTTGTCTAACTGATATAAGTTGAAGATTAGAAAAAAAGGTGCAGATTGGGCTAGTTTTCAAACTGTCACAAACCCCTTCTTTTTATTAATGACGTCTTTTTTATATGATACAAATCGATAAACTGTTTGGATAAGATGTGGACAGGAAGCAAAGTGGTGTGAAGAGTAGGTGACTTTAGAAACCCAGAATGATTAATGGAAGTTGAGACTGGGATGTTCAATAGTTTTTTGTATAGATCAGGTGCAGATCAGGCCGGCAGGGTTAGTGGATTTCTCCAGGCTTGGATAACATCAATACGGAATGATATTTAGCTGCAGTACAGCCCTTGCAGCTCCAAACTTACTTCACAGCACTAGGATCACTCACAATCTTTCCACATGGCTGGACACTGTTGTCCAAGAGATAGAAATTGAGTTCACAGGTGAAATAAATATATATTAAAGTTGTTGTTTTGATCTGACACAAATACATTTAATGGGTCCCTCAAACGTGACCTTGCTGTCAACCTGAGCACAGCTCACCTAACAACACGTGTTCCTCTTCCGAGTGCGAAACATCTTTTAAGACGTGAGCAACTAATAGTAGACTGGTATATATATATATATATATATATATATATATATATATATATATATATATAAAAATATCTATATATATACATATGTGTGTATATAGATCATATATATATATATATATATATATATATATATATATATATATAGATGGATTAGATATATACATATATATATATATATATATATATATATATATATATATATATACACACACACATATATATATATATATATATATATATATATATATATATGTATATGGATAGATAGATAGATAGATGTATGTAAAAAAAAAAAAACAGGATTTTTTGCCTTACACAAAAAATTTTTGTCTGTCTTTTATTTTAAACCTCTGTTTTTTTTAATTAGCTGATTCACTAACACCGAGCTAAATTCAAATTCAGCACTCGGGGAACATCATTACTACAGATCAAAAGGAGGCATTAATGATGCAGAAAGGTGCAGCAGTTTGGCAAAATTAAATAATTTACATGGCTGTGTATGGAGGGTCCCCAAAGGGTTTATTCCAGGCTTTCTTTAAGATTCCTACCAACCCCCACCCCCTACCCAGTTACACATCTCTGTGCAGTCCCACTCCTCTCTGAATATTTCTCTGCTACTTACAAAATCTAGCACCCTGCTGCTTACACTCTGATTCCCACTCCTCTGGGTAAGCGTCTCCCCACGGTATCACTTCTCTAGGCTCGCTAGTTTTGCATTTTAGGGCTAGAATTTTCATTCAAAGGTTAATCATTTCAACTAAATATTCTGTACTGATTAATCCTTGGCCTAAGGTATTCTCCAGACATATTTTGCCATACTTAGAACCTATATGCCTCCAGATCTTCAGTATGGAAAGAATGGTAATGTTTGTTTAAAGATATACATTTGAGGAGGGGAGTAGTGGTTACAATTGTGCAAATAATAGACACAGGCTTTTATTTGAGCTTGCAGAAATCAATTAAGACTAAGGCATGCAGAACAATGCAACTAGAAAAGATAGAAATAGTGGAGGTTAGAAGACTCTTTCCCCTGTGCAATTTCCCTATGATTGCATACACAAAAACAGAAAAAGAAAGAAACAAAGGAAGGAGAAGCCCCCTGATGGTTAAACGGCTTCATCCCTGGATCAGATCCAAAAACAAGTAAACTAGCCAGGCAAAAGTGCCCATCAGGGGGCTTCTCAGGACTGAGTCCAGCAGGTGACACAGTGTAACGTGGCAGGATGACAGTATATGGATGTGTGCACAGGGGGGGTTAATTTCTCGTAAATGAGGAATACCAGGAGCCTTCTCCTGACCCCACAGGGAATCTTCGTTTGTCAGGCTCAAGTATAGGAAACAGAATCAGCAGTTCTAAGAGGAACACGACTTAGAGGAGAGCATAGGGGAGAGAGTGAAGAAGAAATTAGAAGAATCAGGTGCTTGTCTGTGTCCTCTTTACAAGAGAGCTGAGAAAGAGATGCTCAGGTTGTCAGATGGAGCTTGCAGTAGCGAATGCCCCTAATGAAGCACCCAATTAACTGGGATCGGAGCCTTAATAGTAGCTGACGGAGCTGAAAGCTCTGAGTAGTCAATTGTCAAGTTCAACATCCCATTGGAGTGAAATGTGGTGAAGCTCCATTCATCTCTGTCAGGAAAGCAAAGGCCAAGGTATTAACCCTCCCAGTGCCTGAGAAGTATTATATCTGCTCCCTCCATCTGCAGGTGAGAGAGTAAAGTCAGGACAAATTCCCAGGAATACTGGATAGTGGTTTGCTACTTTGCGCTATAAAGTTCACTGAACCTCTGCCTTAAGGTAGTAGAAAAACAACAAGTCGGTAAAGGCTAAGGGCACATCTGTTGAACCATCCTACACTGAAAGACTATATAGGACTCGAAAAAGCTCTTAAGCTGCCAAATTGAAAAAAAAAAGGTCTATTCACTAAAATTTACATATTCTATTAAAATAAAGTATTTTTTTTTAAATAAGCTACATTTGCATGGAAGAGCTTCACAAACATCGCAGTTGTTTACAATTTCAGATCACTTTACATACAGGAAGTTCCCATTTGCCTGAATGCAGCATGCTAAAGTAATCTATCTCGTTTGAAGGCAAATTATGAAGGTGCTTACATCTAAAAACTTAATATTACAACATATTATATCCCAAGTGTGCCTCGGCCTTCTGTAGCACAAAAACTAGTTATAATTCTGACTTTTCAGTTAATAATTCTGCGCATAAATGTAAAATAAAAAAGGCTGTTATTTAATGGTATTTGCACCTAAAAGGACTGTGTAAAAATCAGTATTATATTTATACGCATTTCTTTTAACATTTCCATAACATTATCACATTTGCTTTGCCATAATATATTAGTGCAATATTTTTGTTCATTTACATTAATTTTTGCTATTTACTAATGTTAGCACTTTTTTATGGACGAAACAGTGTAAACTGTTCAATTATGTAGCTTATTTTATAAAGGCTTCAGGTGATCTGTTTCATATCCAAATATACTACTGTATTTTGTATTTGAGAGTAGTCACAGGCATGTCCCAAAAAAGACATGGGGCCTCATTCATTAAGAAAGACAAAAAGAACGCAATGTGCATTTGTTTAAAAAAACAATGCATGTACATTGGGTATACTCATGTCCGTAATCAGCAAGGAGCTGATGTGAAGATACGTCTGTTGATGAGAACGAGTCTAGGTCCACTCTGCTGTAACAGACAAGATACGTTCAATACATATATGGAATATAAAGTCACAAAAGAACTATTCAATTAAAGTCTGTTAATAATGCAGTCATTAATGAAACAAACATTAAAAAATAAAAAAGTGGGCGTTCCCCTCCATAAAATACATTTATTAGGATGTTATTAATGTCTACTGTACAGAATATAATTGTTTTCAGTTTCAATTGATGGCATACAGATGTTCTAGCATATATACACAGCTGTCATCACTGGTAATCTGCACTTACATCAGACCTGTTGGTGGTGCAAGTGATATGACTGAAAATCACATACCGCTGAGATGCCCAAAGCTTGAGTCCGACGCTGCTGCGTACGCTTGACTTTGGGACTCCCTTACTGTACATTGATTACTTACATATGCCCAGTCCCCTCCCCATTCTGCCCCTGAAATCGTAGGGTCCTTTGTGCTCGAAGATGAAGTGGACGTTGCTGTCTTCTCTGGTGTGTAGTTCGTTCCTGGGCATGTGCAGTGTGTTTTTATACAATATGATTCAGGCCCATGTTGTAAATGAGAGTGCATTACTTGTAGCCACTTTTCTCCAAAAAAAATTAAGCACAATGACATATGACACAGAAATTTTGTGGCAAAAGTTGTGAAAAAATCAACAACGTTGATGTGGTGTAAAAATGCAGCAACAAATACTGCGGTGCCTCTTGGTCAAAGGACTTCTCATTAAATTAACCTGGACAGCTCTTTTGTACCATAGCATGGTAAAATGCAGCATCTTGCAGCAACTTCTATAGTCAGTGTGTCTTTAAAATATTTTTTTACATAGATTACTTTGGTGTCAAAACCCCTGCATTTTGTTGCCACAAAATTTCCATGTGCTTTATAACTAAGCCTGGTTATAGGACAATTGCGACAATTTTACATGAAATGTTATGGCATATTAGACAAATAGAGCATTATTTATATAAAAAAATAAAAAACAATAACATCTCAAGTAAATATGCACAGAGAATGTTTCACTCTACATGCATCAATAAATGAACACATATTTGTCTCTTTGCTTTTGCTGGTAATTGTACCATAATTTGTTTTATTAGACTCATTTTTTCTATTATTTCTATCATCCTAATTTTCTTATACTGCAGCAACATTTTTGTCGCACTATACAATCAGTTACAAAATTGCTCCACCTTTACTGTGGAAAACAAGAGCACAAATAACGGTAGTCAGGACCAGACGTTTAACAAGAGATTTTAAAAACTTGGCTGTGATAAACCTATAGAATAGGTATAGTATTGTTTTATATGTCTTGTGGAAAACAAGTGAATTTTCTGGCACAATTCTGTCTGCACATGTTTTACCCGGCGACTTTTTTTTAAAAATAAATATCCGCATTTCATATATAAGAAAGAAAATAGTATTTATTGGCTGATGCTAGTATTTGGTGCCGGCTAGTCTTGTGTGTAAAGCCTCTTCGCCCTTCTATCGGATATCACATTACAGGTATTGTTTGCAATGTGAGTGGCAGCATTCTGGCACTCACTCAAATCCTCCATGCACGGAGCAGTGTGAGAGCTGAGCTTTTTGGGTGCGTCCTCTCTACCGGCTATTGTTATTCATGTCCTTCCATTTCATAGCACAGTGACCGGTCTTTCCATGGCTGAGCTTATTGCGGTTATAATCTTTCTTCCAGTACCTACTGCGTACACAGCTGCCAAACTGTGTTCTCTTTCAAAATCCACCTGTTTTTATCTGGAGCTCCAGAACGTGCTGCTTTCTATTCATGTGGTGTCCAGTATTTTGGATGTTTGACTTAAAATGACTGTAAATTACAGTATTTATGCTGTAATATTTGACTGCAGTTACCATATGTAGGGCATCTGTGCTGTAAACCAAGAAACTGGCCGTGGAGTGAAAAAAAACCCCCAAATTTTGGGTAAATTTGGAGATACCTACCGAATTGCATTTTAATGAAAAATAAAATCCCTTAAAAGTTTAGATTTTAAAGAGTGCTTACACGTACTTATAAACAAGCCTACGGATCAATTGAGAGAGTTTGCCATATCAATCTTGTAAAATAATGTAACCTCATTTTAATTTACAACATGAATGTATGGAAGAATGGACAGATTATCATTTCCATCAAAAATGTAAAAACAAGTCTACAGCTATTGTAAATGAATAGTGGAAGAATGTTTCTTAAATCATATGCATCTGTTTTATCATCTATATGTGTGCATGCCTTTTTTTAATATTTGTTCTGTTAATTTTGCTTAATAATCTCACCACGGTAACTGCAAACCCTACAGAAATAAATTGTAAATAAACTTTCCAGCCTTTTTAGAGTTTTTTGGGGTTTTGTAGGGATCTGTGAATATTTTTTGACTGGAGCCAAGATCAACTATGGAGTCAGCTCTGAATTAGAATTAATAACACATTTCCTTTTGATTGTATGTATATATATATATATATATATATATATATATATATATATATGTATTTCTCTCGCTCTCTCTCTCCCTATATATATATATATATATAAATATATATTTATATATGTATATATATAAATTTGTAGAGAAAAGTGAATACATACATATATCTAACTATATATATATATATATATATATATATATATATATATATATATATATACACATATATATATATATATATTTTTTTTTTATATATATATATATATATATATATATATATATATATATATATATATACAAAATATAGCAAAACAAGGTTGCTGGCAATGCACCAAGAATGGATCTGGAGTTTTGGTTCCAGAGCATTAGGTTAAGATCCCCTGGAATACATGAGTTAATACGTAAATCACTGAGGAGTTCTGTGATCCTATAAAAACACAAGGTCACAGGTCACAGATATCTGAGGACATATAATAATTTATAGTAGGGCATGCACTATTTCAAAATTTCCAAATGAACATTAAAGTGATGACACCAGAGCTCACCGATAATAAGAAATAACATCAGAATTGTTTATTCAGATATTATTGACAGGAGTTCATACATATATTAACATCACTTGCGTATTATATAATTGGTGATGTTCAACATTTTTAATTTGGTCAACTCATTGTGAAATGTATGTTGTAAAAATCTAGTGCTAGGTCCAGTAAATTATTCCACCACTGCTAAGGTTACCATATACTATAGAAGACTGCTTTTTTCTCTCGGAGGGCAGAAAGATCACCACTTAATGAATGGGCAATCAATGTCATGTCAAACTGGTAAAATGGCGTTCTAAATGAAATCTAAAGTTAGTTATTATTACATATATAACTTTTGACGTTGGGAAATATATACTATTTACAATATAATAACTGAAAAATCCCATTATTAATGGGATATATGTACATCTTTAGCTTCCTTTTTAAAAAATATTTTTGCAGTATTATGTTTTTGAAATGCAGAGAACATCTCTAAAATGTAAATTTATTGAAATAGGCAGTGGACAGCAGAACAGGTTTTGTACATATTTGTCCTGGCAATGAATTACTTTTTGTGGTTGTAGAATCAATAAACAGTAAGTCAATTATAAAGTAAAACAATGTGTTAGAGCAGAAAGGAATTCAGAGTCATAAGTGGGCTGCAAATAGGTGGAGAGAAAGCAAATAATATTTAAATTGCTACACAAGTGAAATTATGGCCATGTTTTCTTGGGAGGAGGGCGGTGGGTGTAAAATTGCTAAATGGCGTGGTATTTCTGAACCTGTGACAGAGATGTTCTCCAAAGTGCTCTGTAATTACACCTTGTCTTGTGGACAATGGTACTGGCTGATTAGATCCAGCTCTGGGAGTGCTACCTTCCGCAGGGCCTCACTGAGATAAATAGCATGTTACCAGAAGCATCTAAGCATGCTCTTGATGCATATTTGTGTATGAGTATGAAGGACGCCACACCGAGTCCTCGAAAATATAAACTAAAACTTTAAATGTACTATTATGCGCATTCTCTGTAAAAAATAGATGTTTGTATATGTATGTAGTGTGGCTTGGCATAAAAATTGCAAGCAAAAGGACCATTCAAAATATCTTCTTGTAGTACTCATATGTCTAAGTGCATTGATTATACCTGTTGAATGTACAACCTCATACAGCATTTTGGACTTCAGGAATATGAAGATATTTTAGTCCATCTAAGCTTAAACTGGGCATGAGGCCATCTTCTGAGTTTTAAACTGTAGTCTTGGCACTCAAACTGTTCTCCTGATTTCTCAGTCTGTGTAACCCTTGGCCTGTGAGTACCTGTAATCCTCTTTTTCTGTGGTAATCTGGGTCTCCTCGCAAGGGCACTTTTCCCATTTATCTTTTGGAAAGACTCTTATTAAGCAGACACTGCAGTTTAACAATGATGTCTCAACTCAAGGGAATGGATAGTGTTAGGAGATGTGTGTTGTGGGGATGTACTGTAGAGGGACCGTGGCCTGAACAATAATAACAAAAAGAAAATAGGGCTTTTTGGATTTTATTCTTTCAAGGAAATTCACAGGATTTATTCAACGTCACAGACATGCACTTAGACAGACATGTCTGGTAACTAGTGAAGCAGCTGTCATTCTAAATCCTCTATTTCCTTGTATTGCTCCACGTATAGGTTCCCTAACTCAGCATATCTTGTACTGGTCACAATCCATTTCCTTCGGTCTCATAGGTCTATTTATAATATTGATCATTTCATTTCAAAGAGCAGATCCCAAAGGAGTGGGAAAATACCCATCTGGGGGTCCCCATCCTGTCATCCAGAGGCAGGGATTCTGTTGCACTTGGTCCTAAACAAATTACAAGGTGTCTGCGATCGCGGATATATATCTTCACACCGAGAGCTGACAGCTTTAATGAAGCAAGGGACACACATCAAATCCCACACAAAATATTTCTTTAGCATGTGTAAAAGAGGCTGATGCTGGCTCTATCACTAAGGTCATCTGTGGAGTAGCTGAGGGGCTCCAGTGGTGTAATTTGTGATGACGTTTAATCAATAGTTCATACTGTACTTTATTGCACAGTCCTGGGGGCTCTATTTATTTTGTGAGCCATCCAAAACCAATACTGCTCAATTAAACTTCTGTGGTGCAACAGTACCTTACCCCCTGATTTTCTGAGCCGAGGCTTTTCCTGTACTGTGGGTCTTTTAGTGAAGTAACAGCTCTAAAACAGCAGAACACTGCTATGTTAACCCTTTATCTGCAGCCAAACCAGCCAACCTCCACAGGAAGAAAAGAAGCCAAACTGTTGACTAGCGTCAGTAATACAAACCAAACATCCTTTGCTACAGCATTATGTGAAGCTTAAGATTTCTTGTGTGATATCATGTTGAAGTACACCATCCTCTCTTTTCGCAAAGGGAGCGTCCTTTGTTGGCTTGCCCTATTCCTCCTGTTTAACAACAGCCTGCCTGTGTATGGTGTCTCTATGATAAAAAACAATACATGCACAGGGAGAATCCTATCAGTAATCCATCCAAGGGGACATCAGTATCACATTCCTCTGGAGATGAATGGACTGGTAGAGGAAACAAGAGATCTTTGAGATAGAGAGTCCTATCTAAGCTGAAAGTGCTGTACATGTGCATTACTCATTCAGCAGCAGGAAAAAAGAGACTGGCAGCTAAATGGTCCTTAACAAAAGGCCATAGAAATTTCAGGTTTTTTTTTGTATGTTCATCTCATGTTTAACATGAAGACGAAATGAAAAAGTCTTAGGGCAAAGGTGATATGCTCTGGATACACACTATGAAAATACTTCTGATCTGTACATACGCACATAATGTCTGATCACTAGTAAACACTAAAGGGTCCATCAGATCTATGCTTTTTGTGCTTACTGTGAGTGAAAGCACAGTGTGACTGTAGCGTTATTACGGTCATCTGTGTGATTTGTCTTTGAGCAGGAACATGCAGTTGTACAAAATCTCTGTCTGGAGACCTGTTTTTTTTTCCAGCCTCTAACCTGTATTTATGATTTTTTTTCATCAGGTTGAACTCTCCAATTTCTACTTGTTATCTGGATGTGTTCAATTCCATGTATTATTTGTGTTTGGTTTTCCTAGTTTAATAGCACAATTTATATGTTTGTTTTTGTATTGAAGGACACAAGCAAAAAAAAACCCCCAAAAAACACTTGTAAGATAAAAAGGATCCACTTCACGAATTACAGAGTAAATATGTCCGCCTAAATATACTGCTCAACCACCCATTTTATCTGCTTTCATCTGTTTCCCAATGTGTACAATTTATAATATCTAATAAAGGGTAATTTAACAAATTTGTCAGTCTGCAAGGAGCTCTGAGTTTTTGATTTAAATGCAAATTATTTCTAATCCTCGCTCTTTGCCTAGACTTTAATATGGCGAGGAGTTTTTAAAAAAAGTGCCCCGGTAAATTGTTCTCTTGTATTAATTTTACATTTTAAAAGTTACCTTGCCAGGGGCAGGGTTGGCACGACTGGATTGTGAGGATAAAAAAGAATGCCCTTAATTAGTGTTTGTCCCTGTGTGATCAGAGAGCTGATGAGGGTAATAATGAGATGGGAGGTTCATTTCAGATATTGCCAGGCTGATTGCAACTCCCTTCCTGCTCTGGTACCAGTCTGTGTGCCACTGCCTCTCACTCTTTCCGCAGCAAAGCCCCAGGACTGACAACACTTTTAAGTACAATCTGATTTATCACACATCTGCATAGATTCATTTGAAAACATTCATGGTGCTTTCATATTTTATTACACCTTGTTACCTTGTCCACTGATATTTCTGCAGGTATTTGGAATGCCAGAAAACACAGCAGAGAAGCACGCTGAGAGAATTCTTATGAACTGTTACCTGGACATACTGTGGCTGGTGCATCACAAGTTACAGTGTATGCATGGAATACTGTCAGACATATGGATAGTGTCAGCATTAACCACACATTCTAATATACTGTAATGGTTATACAAATGTTGGTACCATTGTGAGTGTGATGTTCACCTGTAGGAGGCAAGAATATTACTGTTGGGAAGGCTATTATTTTATTTATTGGTTTATTCTTGTTATTTAACAGAAACCCAACAGTAATTTTGTGTTTCATGATCTGTGAAAAATCACCCTATCATTGCCATTGCATCCTAATTATTTAATAATCACGGAAAATCATAAAGTATATACTGTATACTATACAGAAGTGCCAATTTAAAGTCAACAAGAAAAAAAGCAACTGCGTTGATTTGGAAATTCTGCAATGATATCATTATTCGGATTTATATAACAAGAAAGTCACAGTTGATTAGAAAAAGTATTTGAGCGTACCAACTAAAAATAATAAAATATTATTCCCATTAATGGTTCATAATTTTAAATTTCTACAGGTTAATTCCTAAGGCAACAGGAATGTTATAGTTTCTGGACGTAGAATGTAAATGTATCTATTGCAGCTTTTTGCATTTTGCTCTTCCTTGGCAGGCTGCTTACAGTCATATATATTTCTAGTACGTTGTGTCTTTAAATGTTGCATCTGCTTTCATTCTCCCAATGTCTCCCCATCTCTATTAAATGCTGCAGTATCTGCTCACACTATCAGGCTGCATTTCCAGGGGCCATCAATATGATCCTACCCATCGCGCTGAATTGCCACTTACAGGCCCAGTGGGACTCTCTTTGTTAGCTGGAGCAATCTCCATTTAAATAGAGATCAGACGGATGAATTCTTCACATGGAAGAGAGAGACAAGTAACTTTTTGGCATAAATGTTTCAGAGAGGTGATAATCCACAGCTCGGTAATGTCCTAGCGTACAGGCATTACCAAATAGAGGAGCACCTGTCTGCAGTGCTCCCAGGCATAGTGAAGGGTACAATGTTAGGCAGAGCTGCCTGTGTTGCCCATTCTATCAAATGTTGATTTTTTTTGTTACTGAAAAAAATATGTATTATCTAGTAGTTGACTTGTGAATGATACATTACTAGTGTGAATTTTTAGCTTGATGTGGCTCTTAAAATCGTAATGATGCCGCATGAGTGAAACTAATATCAGATTTTATCAGTCATCCGTTGAAAATACCCATACTTAAAATCTTCCGTTATTCTTTAATTAAGACTTATATTGAAAACCGAGATCAGAGGAATTTTGTGTGATGAAGGATGGTATGGTATTACCATGCTCAGTTCTTTTGTTCCATCTGCAATCACTGCCATCATACAGTGCACTTCCAGTGTCAAAGTGGGTGCATGAATAATTGCTTGTGTTCTGTGTTCACTTAATGAATTTTTGTACACAACTCAATGGGAAACGGCCTCCATGGTCGCTGTGGTTGCCGTTACGTAGTTCACCACTCTGTGTATTCTGAAGGACTTTGTGGTGTTGTAGATGTTCATGAATTATTCCCCATGCTTTACAGCTGAAGTGTCAGTGACCCGGCCTTTGACTTCACAGAGGGGGTTCTGTCATTGTTTCGTCTTCAGTTGTTTAAGAAGAGACTGACAACTGACAAGCGTTCCCGTAGAGCTTCTCGCACTTGTCTCCCCTTGCAAACATATTACAACAGGCGTACCATTTACGCCTGTCAATCTAGTCAGAATATATGAGGGGGATTGAGCGCACAGATTTGGAAGACTGAATGCAGTTAATTCATTTCCTGTTTATATTTGCCTATCAATTAGACCAGCCCAGCAGTCACGAAAACATTACCCACTGTTTTTATTAAAATAAATCCTTGCTGTACCATTCTGCAGTATTAGGGATTCTACCAAGCGATGGGGCATTTGTGACGGACAGCACAAACGTAGCAATTTGTGAATCCTAGTGACAATGCTTTTGCCAATAGGAAATTGGTTATGTGATCAAAATGGCATATTTGCATGGAAATAAATCAGTGTTTCTGAATGAGCACGGGATTGTCCATGCATTGGGCAGTTAGAGTACAATTTACTGGCTTTGTACATGTTATGCTAGTGGCTAAGCACTAATACATTAAACCAATAAGTGGAAGGTATTTCAGCCCTTATTTATTAATCTGTGGCCATAACAGTGATTTTCTAAGGATGTTTATTGCTGCAACTTACAAAGGATATATTGCTAGGTACTCCGCTGCACCAGCGATACAGTCCAGGAGCAGTGAGGCAGTCCAGGCATATGAGCATGCGTGACCTGTCTAGCGGCTTCATGCAGACGCAGTTCCATTTGTTTAAAAAATATATATAAAAAATTGTAAAAAATAGACAAAAAAATATAAACAAGTTGTATTGTAAAATGCTACCATTGGAAAAAATGCTTTATTTTAAATTAACGCATTTTTTTTATTAATTATAGGAGATAGTGAAATGAGGTCCTTGTTAAATAGGCTCCCCAATGCTGAGTGTGGAGAAGGCTATTTCTGGAGAACTCACTGTCAGGGGTTACCTCTGGCGACAGCACTGCTATCATTGGTGTTAGCGCCCTTGATAGAGAGAAAGCGAAGCCCCCTGATAAATAGGCCCAAAAGTGTTTGATAACACTTTTCTCTTACACAACATGGTAGTTTGCACTATATACAAGCCCTATATCCGAAGAAAAAGGCAGTTTTTGCTGGAGATAGGGATTTTCTCCCTTTGATAAGTAGGCCCCTTAAAGACATCCAAAGTAATAATT
The DNA here is from genome assembly GCF_038048845.1 of Mixophyes fleayi. Classification (NCBI taxonomy): domain Eukaryota; kingdom Metazoa; phylum Chordata; class Amphibia; order Anura; family Limnodynastidae; genus Mixophyes; species Mixophyes fleayi. The sequence continues at coordinate 222,429,022 of NC_134402.1, read as the reverse complement.
ATACTATAACACACCATCCCCCAAACTAGGTAAATGGTGATTTTCCTGTGCTCCTATGGTATTGTAACTTACACCTGGGTTCCTCACCAGCAGTCATTTCTATAGCTATAGGCGGTAGAACTCTTTGAAATTCAGTACTCCAATGACACTTTTTTTGAGAGATTTAATTGGACAGCTGCCACAGTCATCTACTGATTGCAGCCAGTGGGTGAGTATCTCATAATTGTAAGGTGTCCCATGACCCTTCCTATTCTACTAATTGAGTATTACAGTATTATTTTTACTTCTGAAACTAATTAGAGCTGATTGTATAAGCCTGGATTTTGGTACGTCAGGTGCATGGTTTTAAATAATTTTTCTCCAGGAAAAACATGGTAATTTCTTGATTTCACCTCCAAATGTTTTGTTAAGCAAGTTTTGCAATGTAAAAGCTCTTTGGAAGACATGACAGCATAAGCATCTTCCGTACATTGCAAATATTAAAAAACAGTTGGGCTTGGAAAAAAACATATAAGTGAAAGTTAAAAATGTGAATACATTTGATTGACAAATGCCCTTTCTTTTGGTACTAAGATAGAGGTGATTTCATTAGTGAGGAGAGCCAAAAAGCTTCTAGTACGCAGTAATTAGAAACTATATTTCTGTAGCACATAGGAGGTGTGTTGAGTTTGCAACAATGTATGTAATATCAGCTCAGGTTGGCAGCAAGCAAGCAAGGCAAATCACAGACATTGACATACATATTCATGCATGCTCAGAGGTGGGTGCAAAAATATATCTCTTCACAACAAGTTGTATGTTAATGCATGTCAAATTATGCAAATATCAGTGTAAGGGCTTGTTTAGTCTTAGATATGGCAATGATACAACATTTCTTTATATTGTAAATAGTATTTCTGGGAGGATGGGGCGCTTCTGGGTACTATAGTGAATAGTCCTCTCCTGTTACTTGAATTGGAAGCAGGAGGACTCAGTCCATCCATAATGCTTCAAACTCCATAGAACTTTTTTGAAATCACAAGGACGGCTTACAAAGTACTAATTTTCCTCTGCAGAATGAGCACAAATATGGGTGAGTTGGCTCTTCCACCCCTTCCTATCCTCTAAATGTGGGTGGCAGGCTTATTTAAGAAGGAGTTGCCCGAGAGTGGACAATCCCTTTAGCCGACTATGTGGAGGATACAGCTATAGGTTTTATAGAGTCATAACTGTGTTTTGTAAAGTAAAATGAAGTCATAATGGAGAAAGAAGTACCCATACAAAGTATTTCTGTGAGAACCAAAATCCCTTAAGGGCTCCTCTAGGGTTTGACAAGTAAATTTAAGCAATGTCTTCCAGCTACATACAAACACACCCACGCTACCTGTCCCAAAGGCAGCACACATGTCCCGAGTTCTCAAAGTATGTACACACTTCCATTTCCTACCAGAGTTATCTGTATTAACTTCTCTGTTCTTTCATTGTCTCAGGCTGGAATCCATTCAGAAGAGCCCTGAGCAAAACATTTTATCCTAATGTACCAGCCGCTGCAGTGTGTAGTCAACAATTGTTTTTGCAGGTAATTAGGGTGGATTTCTTCTCTACCTGTCAGAGGCTCAAAACAGAATTGTTGCGACAGGCCTGACACATCTCTGCCAGCGAGGCAGATTTATCCAACTGGAAGTGCAATGGGGAGAAACCTCAAATTAATTGGTGAGGAAGCCCTGCTGTGAAAAAACGTCAACATCCCGCTCTGGGATTTAACAGGGGGACACAGAAATTTTGTCAAATTCATGCATGGAAAATCTTACAAGATATTTCAATTAATCCCTGTAAAAAAGGATAGGTATACACTTGGGAGACAAATGTAAGAGATTGAGACTGTTTTGCTTCTCACCTTCATTGAGCAATGAGGAAAACCAAACAATTAACCCCTCTGTTTGTAAAGGTAAAATATATGAAATATTCATAGAGATACATGGGTGCTTCTAATATTCATGTGAAATTAATTCCTTAGGGCTGTCTGTAAGCAGAAATGAGCATCTTCAGGAAAGCTGGTTTATGACAATACATTGCTGAGCTCGCACTTGAGCCTAAGATTACTTCTCGGCAAGAATATCTGATATTGGGACCTGTGTAGTTTGCATTTTTCAAATGAGAGAAATAGCATGTCTTATTGTTACCTTTTTTCTCCCTGAGTATAACGCAAAGATGCTCTATTATTGGAAAATACTATATGAGACATTAATTGAAGTAAATGAGTTCAAAAAAGCAAGTACCATTTTTTATACCTTGGGGCTCATTTAGAATATTTTCTTTTGCGAAAGATGAGCATTTCCATACAGTGTATGTGCACCAAAAATTCATACGCACATGTCTGTATCTGGATTTCTTATTTATTAATAACTGTCAAGACATTCTCTCTTCTATTTATGATGCTCTATTACATACTTGCCAACATTGGCAAGTTGTTTCCCGGGAAGTCCAGAGGGCAGGTGGGTGTTTGGGAACGGGACTCGAAGAATCGCGTCATTAGCTCCACCCCCAAACTGTCATCAGTATTTTGAACCAATAAAAACAGGGGACTGGGCCACGACGACGCATGCATGACGTCACTAAGCCTCCCCCCCCCCCTCCATTTAATCTTACAGAGCTGGCCGGGATCGGGGAGAATTGCCTGCTCTTCCGGGAGAGAAATTCAGGAGTCACCTTTAGATCTCCCTTTTAATGGCTTTTAAATACTGAGATTTTCTAAGACACTAATTCTTTTGCCAATGCAAAGCTTTAGGTCAGAAATCTCAAATGTATATAAAATTTAGACCCAGGCATAATTGAATTACATAGAATTTATTACTGCAACTGATGTACTGTATTTGCCACCCAAGCAAATGTACATTATGGCTCAATTTATAATATGGTTCACAGAACACCAATCAAATGTCACCTTTCATTTTACTGATGACTGTAGACTGTTGGAGGTAAATGTATCAAGCTGAGAGTTTTCTGGCGGGTTTGAAAAACCAATCAGATTCTAGCTATCATTTATTAAGTACATTCTACAAAATGACAGCTAGAATCTGATTGGTTGCTATAGGTAACATCTCCACTTTTCAAACCCGCCCGAAAACTCTCAGGGGCATATTTAATTGGCTTTCCGGTTTGCGGTAACGCGCATTACCGCGAATCCTGCGCACTATTGCCGTTAATACGGTACCGCTTTAACGCGGATTTTCGTATGCAACTCTATGGGCAGCGAACGAAAATCCACGTTATTGCGTTAACGTGAATTAAGTTTCGCAGCTGTTACAGCGCGATCCCGCGGACCGGAAAGCTAATTGAATATGCCCCTCAGCTTGATACATTTACCCCTTGATATGTGATTGGTTGCTATGAGTTACAGCACACCATTGCTGTACAGTAGTTAAATGATAGTACACAGATATTTTTTTTATTAAGCAAACCAATGTGATGCCCAGTTTTCAGATCCACTGAGCTTCTAAGAAATATTACACTTAACAGCAGGTAACCATTTACCTGCATAATAAAAATGTCCTGTTTCTTAATCCATTACTCTAGAGATGAAAATTAGATGGGAGCATATTAAGTTTTGCTTTAACAAAAAATGGTGCACTGAAGAGTCAAGGTATTACACACTTATATATCTGGTGCCTTTTTGCCCAGTGGTTTTGCACCTGACTATAAATGTACAAAGTACAAGCAGAGCAGCATAGGTGTGCCCAGGCACTCTAACGCACAGCTAGGTTAAGGTGGGAAAGCAGGTGGTCCATTTAAGGGCTGTAGTAGTAACTACAACAGCGAAGTGCCGCGCTGCTTCTCTCAAGCAGACGCAATACATACAAGATGGCTGTGCATGCACAATCGCAGCCGCTACTCCCATGTTCTTTTGTGGAACTGAAGAGCACTGGACTCGTTCTGCACACTGCAGAGGTGAGTCACATTTAGGCAAATAGTGCCTGTTTACTGTGTAAATATGTTTTATGTATTCATAATGCCTACTTGCCGACTTTTCAAACCTCTCCCTCGAAAGATCCTGGGGAGAGGTCATGTGATGGGGTTAGGAGGGAGCATGGTGACTCCATTGCATCACAGTGGCCCCACCCCCTCTTAGGAAATGGCAAATTTAACAGCATTATCTAGCAGGGGCCGGGGCTTAATGACACGATTTCACCCGGCTTCCATCAAGGTCCGGGAGGATGACTACTCTTCCAGGAGTTCGGGGGGACTCCCCAAAAATTGTGAGCCTCCCGGAAATTCCGGAGGAGCAGGCAAATATATCTTACGTATATATAAAGATGGGGGTGCTACTCTGTGGCATAATATGAACTGGGGTAACTACTGTGTGCCATAATATGAAGTGGGGACAGTACAGTGTGACATAATATGACCTGGGGATGCTGCTGTGTGGCATAATATGAACTGGGGGCAATACTGTGTGGCATAATATGAACTGTGGGCAGTACTGTGTGACATAATATGACCTGGGCACACTGCTGTGTGGCATAATATGAACTGTGGGCAGTACTGTGTGACATTATATGACCTGGGGACAATGCTGTGTGGCATAGTAAAAACTGGAGGCACTACTATGTGTCATAATATGAGTTGGGGGCACTTCTTTGTGGCATAATATGAACTGGGGGCAGTACTGTGTGGCATAATATGAACTGGAGGCACTTCTAGACATCCCCCTAGATGGTGTTAGACATGTCCCATTTGCAGCCCACTCACGATCTCTAAATTTCCCTGGGTGTACACCCTAATGAAATGTGCTGTGCATACCTATGCAGCAGCGTTTGACATAATACAGATACACATGGCAAATATACCAAAGTTCTGGTTGTAAAACAGCTTGGTTATATGAGGAATGGGAAGAATGACTACTGCAAACTGCCATGTAACAAAACACAAAGATTTATTGACATTCCCTTTACAAAGCTGCAAATGAGCAGTGGCTTGCTATTTTTGTAGTTGTATGTTAGATGATTAAAATACAGCTGTATTATTTTACAACCCTGATTTACTTACCTTAATATATAGTGTGTATTTCCCAGCAATTGCAGATCTCATGAATAAACTTTACAAGACAAGCAGTTTTGCAATATTGACTTGATTACTTTCTTATACATCCATGCCAAGCCAGCTCTCCCGAGGATTACCTGCCATACTATACATACCTCTTCTGCAACATTACGTACCTTACTTGGCTACTCACATTCCCATGTGCAGTTTTAGAATTTGAAGCTTAAAAATCATAGATGCTCTTTTCATAGTATTTCAACACTAAATATTTGCATTGGTTATTTGCAAAACTGCCAGGATATATTATAAAAGGCGCATCACAATAGGAAGGAAAAGAGAATTTGGAGGAATAATCATAAATCCCCTGTGTCAATCCTATATGGATCCAGATAATCTGAAGAGCTAATAAATGATCTCTCTATAGTACATGTTTATTCTTTTAGTGTTTTCTATTCTATTTTATACTGCTTTTGGAAATGTGTGTTTCAATTTTTATCAAAATAAAATGTACAATTTAAATCGGGAAAGATTTTTATGAATCATTGGTATTTGTCTGATGTAAAAATCCTAGATATGGTTAAAAAACTGACAATAATAACAATTAAACAAACAAATTTGAATTCTAATTCTACTATTGCTATTCCTTTTTATTAGGTTTCATCATGGTGACTACACTGTGGACGTGAGTATCAATGATTACCTGGATATTTACTGCCCCAATTACGAGATTCCACTTCCAGCAGACAGAATGGAGCGTTATATACTCTATATGGTCAATTTTGAAGGCCATGCCTCTTGTGACCATCGGCAGAAGGGGTTCAAAAGATGGGAGTGCAACCGACCAGATTCTCCCAATGGACCATTGAAGTTTTCAGAGAAATTCCAGCTGTTTACGCCTTTCTCTCTGGGGTTTGAGTTTCGTCCTGGACATGAATACTATTATATTTGTAAGTATCAGTGACACCAAGGAAGCCAACTCCATATTTATGCAGCAATTATCTTAATTTCACATACAGAGGTAGTAGGCCTCTTTTACAAAGCATACTAGATGCAATCTGCAACTCACTTTAGTTTTGCACCAATGCACCTTTATGTTCCACCCAGTTCACTTCACGTCTTCTGGTCTTTGAAGGTGGCTCCACAAACTAGAAATTTGTAGATAGGTTTGCGGAGAGGCAAAAAAACTAAATAAGCTCACTTTGTAAAAGTAACATTAAAGTCCAACCTCCTATTCATTTAGAATCATCACTAATTAAATTACACTTTAGCACTTTTCTCCTAAATTACTGCTGGATTTAGCGTCATTTAAGGCGTAAGTTTGTCACGAGAGAGGGGAAATTGGTGCTGCCTATATTTCATGCGGCACTTTTGTTTTTAAAGCTATTTTTATGTTGCTTGAGGTGTACCTCGAAATGTGCTTCTACACTGAAGGGCAACTAGACGTTGCAAAATGTGCCCCAGTAAAAGAATAAAGTCTGAGGCCCAATGATTACCATCCCTGAGCTGGTGCAAAAACCAAGTGACTTTGCCTTCCGCAAAGCAAGAAACACCCATAAATGCAGTTTATCCACCCCTTCATCTCACTTCAATAACGTAGTCTCAACTTTGCACTACTACACAGGAAAGAGCTTATTGTATACTTAGCATGGAACACCCTCACATCGTCCAACTTCTCCCATTGGCTGGTTCAAAAGGTTGCTCCTTTACAAATGCCACCTGCTCCACAAGCTTATGTAGTTTGGTTGAAATCTAGGAAAACCAGTGCAAATGAAGGCACGTGACACCAAAGAGGCCTTTGTACTGCTTCTCAGCTATGTTGCACTTTGTAAATGAGACCCACGTGTCTTCTTAAACATACCAACTGCCTGGGCAGACTAGGATATTATAATGGTATTAAAAAAAAATAATATTTGGTATGAGCCTTATTTAAGGTTGCCGGACTGGCCATAGCAATCTGGACACATATGAAATACATAGTCATTGGGCTAGATTTACTAAACTGCGGGTTTGAAAAAGTGAAGATGTTGCCTATAGCAACCAATCAGATTCTAGCTGTCATTTATTTAGTACATTCTACAAAATCACAGATAGAATCTGATTGGTTGCTATAGGCAACATCCCCACTTTTTCAAACCTGCAATTTAGTAAATACACCCCATGCAGTATGCATGTGAAGTAATTAAAGTGCTGCCAGTCCACATAAGTGTTTCATATGGGCATGGATTTACATGGTTGATCTGGTAATCCTACTTCCTAGACATTAATATTTCTAATGCTACTGATGGACTTCAAGTACAAGTACCATTCAACTGTCTATTCATTATCCTTCAACAATAAATCAAATGGATTTAAATTAGCTTTGGAGGACATCTTAATATGATTACCACATATATCATATCATTACAAAAGCACAGCTGTAGAATTTGCGCAGAAAACAGACCCATTTGTATTTATTTCTCACTCCTGTGGCCGCTTGTTTTGCACTGCCATGTACAGGTAGATGTGAAAAAATGGTTTTGAAATTGGTGTGATTAGATAATGTTTCACTTGCCGTTAATCACAAAGGCTTTATATTATATACTGTAAGTTGTTGCATAGAGTATATGTATAGACAGTCAACCATGAAAGTATATATCAGTACTAACATAGAATAAAGCTGGTTTTGAGGTAAAGGTGCAAAGGATAATCGGAACTAAAAAGGAAAATATTTAATTTGATAACCTTACTCCTGATTCATCAAGGGAAATAAAACAAGAAAATGAGTAACTTTGAACCCTGGCAGAACCATGTTGCAATTAAAGGGGTGCAAATGAGTTTATTATTTTGCACATAAGGAAAATATTGGCTGTTTTTTCATGTAGGACGCAAATACTTGATAGCTTTATTTTTACACTGACAATAAAAGTTGATCTAGGACATGCCCTACCCCAATTATAAATTTGTCCTCACATTTTAAATTTACCTCCCCTCCAATGCAAGATGAATTTCCCAAGGTCCAATGTTACTAATTTTTTTGTTTTACTCTCCTTAATGAATCAGGCCCCTTTTGTTTACATTTATAATAAATTGTAGTGTATCTGTTACCAATTGGGCCTGTATAGTCATATGCAGTGGTCAAAGTGGGCTAGTATACGGTGGTATGCCATACCACAACTTCTCCTATTGCCTTAATTGTAAAATTATCAAATATCATTCATTTACATTTTCCATACTGCTACTTCTAAATTTCCACTTTGACTACTGGCCATATGCATGATGCGGTGTGCTTGTTCCTTCCATCTTTCCCTCTTCCATCAATGACTAGTGCATTTTCTGGAGCAAATTAATTATGCAGAATAAAGATCTGCTACAGCACTGTAAAGTCATGTGCTTATCCAAAGGAACCCTGCAAAAATCACACAAGACTAGAATCCCTGACCCCACTTCTGCAGGGGACAAACAGAGGCCCCTAGTAAAATATACTAATCTCAGATCAAGAATCTAGAAGTAAGGAAGATAAGGTGCTCCACAATAGCCAACCCTGATCAGCTACCTAGCAGTTGATCACTTTACTTTTTACATTATTTCACTTACCAAGAGTTACCTTATCACCATAAAATAAAAACAAGAGACACTTGTTTGGCGTATAAAAGGCAACAAAAATGTTATTGAATATTAAATTTTAATCGGAAAAAGATGGTCAATAAATCGCAAGAGCAATCAGCCTTCAGCCATATCCATAAACCATAAACTTCTTGAACTAAATATTGGGACACTTCTAAGCGATGAGCCCAACTCTACCCCGTATTGGCTCATTAGCTAAGGCCCGCCCGACCAAGCGGTGCTCCCCTACTACCCCGAGGGTAGTATAGCTAATTGAACCTCCCTGTTAGGGGAGAGTGCCCAACACGCCACCCAAATGTGTCATTATAACCGCTGATTGGACTGTAGCGTAACCTCTACCTGAGCCCTAAATATGATTGTCTAATGCTTTCCAACACTTCTATGTTAAGTGAACTCTTGCTAAGCTCAATACTTTTTCTTTAATATAAACAACCTTAGCATTTATGCTACTTCGGGCCAATTTCAGCCCTCTATTATCCTTTTAGTTGTTTTACCTACGAAGTTGTAAGCTTATTAGGTTTAACATCAGTCAGAATATTATGCAATTTGCTAATTTGAATTATATTTCCAGTGACACAAAGATAATATCGCATACACAGTAAATCATAAAACTCTATACAATTTAGAAGATACACTATGGTATAAAAAAACAGTGGTAGTCATCTTTCTAATGACTACAATTCCGACAACAGGGAGTGAATGCCGCCAGTCTCATTCTCCACACATAACTTACTTACAGTCAATTTGCAGCTCTTAAGGGGGCGATGTGAGAACCCGGTGACTATCCCCCTTATGCTGTAAAACATAGGACATCATCCACATATGTCAAGATATAAATTAATCTGTTCTTCTTTTGTTTACTATAGAAATGCCAAGAATTAAGATTTGACAGAGTATCATTCAACTCTCTTGCTGTTTGTTTTTAAGTCCATAACTGATTTTTGGAAGTTTATATACTAGGTCCTCGCTTTCTGAGTTCACAGACTCTTGCGGATGTTTCATATACAGATCTTGATGTCACATTATGTTCTGCTTGCATTCTGTTATTGGTTATGTTATGTATTTCTGTTTTCACTACAGCTGTACTACCGGATCAATAGTCTTAGCCACATTAATGTGTGTATCCTTTAGTTACCAGTCTTGCTTTATAATAATTAAGATTCTTAATTTGCATTAGTTTTCATTTTAATTGGCCACTTACTTCCAGTTGCTTTGCAGCTTTGGAGTAAATGACCTAAAGTCCACTCTTTATTGTTCTTATTCATTATATAGATAATCTGTATCTTCTTCCATTTCTTCTTCCTTTGGTAACTCGTTTCTCCTCAAGTATTAGGCTCTAAATCTTCAGCATTTGCCATGTATTTGTCTCTGTGCACTAGTAGACCTCTTACAGTCCAACCAGAGCTTTGGACTCCAGTTCCATCATTGTCTCCTGAGTTTGGATTGTTGATAAAAGTATTGTTTACCTGAATTTATGTTGGGTGTACTAGACTAGTCTATTTTGTTCTCAACGTATGGTCATACTTACTGGTGCTGTCTCTGTGCTGACTTTGCTGAAATTATATAAAGGTAGATATAATTCTGAGAAATTCATATGGCTGTCTTATCCAATTCTCTGGAAAAGCTTTAGAATTAAGCTTTTTTCATATCCTGACATTTGTACAACACACTTTTTTTTACAATACTGTCCACATATCTGTGGCCTCTTTTCTGATATGAATCAATTTGCTATCTTCCCTAGTAGGCTAGTTTTGTCTATTTATATTATCCCAATCTTTAGAATTGTAATCAGGTCTTTCGGTGCTGAGTACTTTCACTAGGTCACCCTTCAAGAGCATCATTTTTATTTTGAACTTCTATAGCTGATGGGTGCTGTTGTTCAGCCGTCTGCTTTGTTATGCCTGATTTGAATCCCAGACTATTAGCCATTATTGCTAGGCCATCAGCCTCTTTCTGTCGTTACAAAACAAATTCTCACAGATTTAGCTTCAAGCAAGATGGTATAGATTGTCTAAGTTCCTAACATGGAGCACTGGTCTGTTAGTATAGCTAAGGATGGTTGGAGACAGAAAGAAACACATGGTTGTAATTATAGTTGTAATTATAGCATCTGGAAAAAAAACAGCAATAGCATAATTTTGCAATAATACATCAGTACTGGATCACAGAATAGAACAAGACAAATGGACACAAATCAGAATCACAAGGCTAACGGTTGTATGTAACAAATCCTTCACATTGCCTATTAAAGCTTCTCCTTTCACTGCAGAATTGTTAGGTACAGTGAACTAATAAACTCTTAGGGGCCTATCTATCAGTAGGATAAAAGCCCTTGCTTTTTCCTATTTATTTATAAGCACCCAGGCCAGTGACAAAGTAGCAGTTGCCTTTGATGAGGGCCCACGGCGAGGCTTCCTCCTGCAAGTTATGCCGCTGTTCTCAGATTGGATAGAGGAAATAATGCTTTCTTAGTAGAATTAAGCATTATTTTCTCCTTTTTAAAAAAAATAATTAAAAAAACCTATCTTTGTTATTATTATTATTATTATTATTATTATTATTATTATTATTTTATTTTTTTAGTGAATCTGAAACTGGAACTCCAAGTCCAGGCTTCCAGTTCCAGCTCACACATGTGCACCACACAGGCCTGGTGAGCAGGATTTTTATCGTTGCAATAGATAAACAGACCCCTTACTGTACTGCAGAATAATTTATATATGTTGCAGTTGTAACAATTATTTATTAATAAAGCACTAACATTGTAACACCACATGGAAGTCAATAGACCAAATATGTGTCTAACCTAGCTACTAATGTCAGTAGAGTTTCATAGTGACATAGCCTTAAGCCATAATTGGGGCACTTATTAATATAATTATATATACATTTCCTTCTCTGTAAGACAGATACACACTCCAACCCAAGGTTCTATTTAAGCATAAATAAGGGATTGTGGTCAAATAGAAATAAAACCATTATCTGTAGAGACTGCTGAATTCAACTTTATTGAATCAGAAAGCCAATTACTTATGGTGAAGGTCTCTTCGGACCATTAGCACACTGTTCAGAAGGATAGGAGGCATTTAGCCATTCTGACAAATGGTCTTAACCAGAAAATTGTTCTACTGGGTTTTACGCTCAAATGCGATAGGTACAATATAAACAGGTTTCAGCAAATAATCAGGTAAAATATTCCAGTTACATGGGTAATTCAATAGTCAGTAATGGTATTCTCACATATTTATTTTGTTAGAGTCATTTCATATTTTTTTTTATAATGCACGATTTCTTTACCTCTAAATCATTGCAATATTTTTGTTCTCCAGTTTAAAAAAATGGCAATTTATAAACAGATACCATTTATAAACACACCACTTTCTAGATTAGTTTTCTTCTTTTAATAATATTAAGATAAGTCAATGGTTAACCAGACTGCCGCGGCTAGACCCATTAAAATTCAAGTCAGATGGAACATCGGAAATTAGGGGTGCTTGGTAGAAATGTATTTAGCAGACATGAAAGGGACCGAATAATAACTTGTTTAGCAACTGAATAAACCTCACAGGCATAAGGTGCATGGCTAAAATTATAGGCCAAGGTTGACATTTTTGGATGCAGTACTCATGTGGCGGTTAGTAAAATGTTTTTAGTATAAATCCTCACTTGTAGAACTGTTAAAGAAAGTACAGTAATGGGAAGCACAGCAAAATGGAGTAAAATCTTCAAAGAAACCCAACGGTCGTCTTTCTAGATTCACAACAGCAGCTCTTGATCAATTAAAATGATGTGTTAAATAAAACAGATTTGGTTAAGTAGATGGTATAATTTTACAGCTGAAAGAGATTAGTCTTTTGTTCACGGCAGGATCGGTCTCGGAAGGACATGTAAACGTTAACGTTACAGAATAGACTTACACACAAGGTCACTTGTTCATCTAGCTAATACTGAAAATTACTAAGAATATTCCTAATACTTTTTAGATCCGTGCTCACAATCCAGCTGTCTCACAGAGTAGATCTGACTGGTGGTGTTAAAAAAACTAGTATTATAGCATATGAGAGAAAAGTCTATTTTTGCAGAACAATAATGTTGTTTGTAAAGGTTTTCTTCCAGCATTTGGCAGAGTGAAAATCCCAGAGATTATTGTGATTAATAGCAAATCAGTCAGTGTAGTAAACTTAAATCTGCTAAATTGAAATTATATTTTGCTAAATGTTTGTTTAGAAAGAGATTAGCTTGGACACTGGGGTGTATATTGCACATGTTTCAGAATGAAATTATATTGGGGAATTTAACCTTTTAGCTTTAACCAAAAGTTTAAGGTACGTGACATTTTATCAGTTTTCAAATTAGAAAGAGAAATTGTTTTAATAGTACAGCATTGCATCACATCTAGAGCACAAATGAGTATGAGAAATACGGTTATCCACTGAATGTAATGCCTCACTACAGAAATGTTTCAGAACACTGCTTTATTCTGGTTTGAAAAGCTTGGCATTCTAAAGTGCCTGCATCATGCCATGTGGGATTATCATCATTTTCACTGGCTCTATGGGTTTGAACAGCACAAGTGCAATGTTAATATTTTGCAACATTAGATGCTTATGAAAGAAACCTGTTGCTGTGCTACATTTCTTCAGATGCTGCCCTGCAGCAATGGGTTTTCAGTCACAGGACAGACCAGTTATAGGTCACAATTAATATATAGATACTAGATTAATTACAATTTTAACCCTTCTTTTAAGCCACCTGAAAAGATTAATTACCCCTCTACAGGCTCAGAACTTTTGGTAACACACGTCCATAGGGGAAGCATTTATAAAGAGCTAGCCCCACTTGCTTACGCTTTACCATAATTGTCACTAATTACAAAGCAATGACAAGGTGAAATTTGTGTAAATTAGACACTTGAATACTAATTTGTTATTAGCGCAGCAGCTACTTAAGTACTTTGATTGCTGCAGAATCACAAGGGACAAATGAGGCTGCTAATTACACTGGTCTGTATGGAACACACACGGGGAGAAATGTACTGAGCAGTGATACATTAGGACTTTTGCTCTACAAAAACAAAAATGTCTAAAGTTCCTATATTGTTTTATAGAACCCTTTCACTGATGGGTTTAAAGTCATTCAATGTAAAAATAAAGCTTCTCTGAACAACACACTGTAGTATTTAGAGAGAGCTCTCATGCATGCCCCCGTTCTATCATACCTGACTACTGAAGTCATCTAATTTCTGTCTTGCCTACGTCTCATGTTTATTCCTTACAGTCCATCATACACTCAGCAGTTGGGATCACCTCTCCAAAATGTCTAATGCCGCACACTTTAGTTTAGTCAATCCCATGGATATTGATCATATTCCCTATGAAACCCTCTTGTCTACCAAAACTACCTACTTATTGCACAATATCATCTTGCTATTCTCTTTTCCTAAAGCATGTCCTCTGATTACCCATTTACTTCTGGAACATTGTCTCAGGTTGTATGGTTAATGAAAGTGAGTGAGTTAAATGAGGACTCCTTTAAAAATGTTTTGGTTAGTGATTTCCCCCCCGTGAAGCAGTCCCATGGAATGAACTCCCATGGTTTAGGAGAAACTTACCCTTGACAGATCATGCAATTCCACTATCCTCCAGGTCTTGAAGCCTGAATTTTGAATATATGCTGTCACTGCAAGAGATTGGCAGCGCCGCTTGTCCAATCAGCTGCACTGACAGTCTACATTTGCTGCAATATGTATTCACTTTCCAGAATGTGAGTCCTGAAATTCATAAAAGTGCGAATGTTGTTGCCAGTAAATTTTGCTTTAACCATGCCCAAGGCCTTACATGTTTGTACTGTATTTTATTTTAGGGGACTGTTAGGGTATTAGCTGCATAGCAAACAGTCCATTTTTTTCTACTGCTGGAATCTATTGCAAGATAAATAAATTCAGCAAATCCTGAAGAAAGGATCATATTTATTTTTGGGTCCGTCACTAACAGTGGATCCTCATTGAAGGGATAGATGTAATACATATCACTCAGGACAGCTGTTCCAAGGTTAGAACAATTTTGGGTAAAACCACATATTTTAATTGTTTTACATGTGGTCCTCGGTTCACCAAGGATCAAACATTGTGGCATTGCAGAGAAGAAATTCATTGTAAAGTCCCTATTTCAACTCTATACCCAACAAATTTGTGAATCATCATGTTCACAAAGACAAATCAGCAGTATAATGACTGAACATGCCACGGGTAACAATACAGTCCCATTAAGTCATGAACCCTATGTCATAGCCGGAGAGTGAAGGATGTGTGTTGTTTTAATATCAAAACCAGAAACATGGCTTAGAGGACACCTGAAAATTCAGATTTGGTACAGTGTATTAAGTTAAACAACAATACTCTATATTACCTACCAGGGTTCTGGCACCCCTCTTAATTCAGCAGGTCCCTTCTTGAAGAGTCCAATGATGCTCTTTTTGCTCCTGCTGAGATTGCCCAGAGAGTGTGTTGCTTATTGCCCACCTCCAATTTTAGTTAAGTGGCAGAAGCATTGAGAAAAGCATTGCTGGACCATTCCAGACAGATTGGAAGGAATGGTGGCCTCCTGATAAGTAATATTCTTTATTATTTAACTTAATTTCCTCCACCCTAATGCAATTTTCAGTGTTGAGCAGAGTTATCTTTAAAAGATGGAAATTATTCCATGCTTGGAAGGCTGCATATTACCTGTGGTCAACAGATCCAGCAGATGCACTCAAGCCAAACTTTCAGTGGTATCTTAATATGTTATGATATGAAAGAATACAAGTACTTCAGCTTTCAGAAAAGTTCTGTTCACTGACAAAATAATTTATTGGTTTTACCTTACTGCTGTCATTTCTCTGAGACTGTTCCTGTATTCAAGTAACTGGTTTTGATTTCCTATAAAATAAACTCTACATAGCATCAATCTTATATTTTCGCCTGCTTTTAACTCCCATATTTTTTTGTAAGCTCTATTGGAAGTCTATTGTCACAAAAATATTGATCTCAAAACACAAGCACTATATTGTCCATCAAAAGAGACAACATTGTGACATCTCGATGCTAGCAAAGGCTGAGATTATACTGACAAGAAAATGTAAGTTCAGCGTATTCAAACAGATTAAATGAAATCTGTAATAAGTAGGTTTAAATTAGATCATTTTATTTGATTATTTATATTATCTTGATCTTCGTTTGTAGACAGTAATATTTTTGTATTGACATTAATATATTTTATTTTACAGCATCCACCCCTCCAAACTTGGTGGATAAACCCTGCCTCAGGCTGAAAGTTTACGTACGTCCAACGAGTAAGTGTCTTGCATTTATGTGTACCATGCACATATTAGTACCGAAGCCTTTTTTATCTTTAGGCATTTCAATTTAGAGAACAAGAAAACATGATGAGGGTGCAAGCATCCATGACTGTCTCACCCTTCCAGCTCACTGTCAGTTTTGAAATAATTATCACAGTGGTACTTAAAGCACAAACTTGGCTCCACTCCACTGTGCATATGTTTGTCTTAAGTAGAGGACTTCAGGGGTCTCCGGAGTGATTGGACACCCATCAACGGCCCGCCACTACCGTCACCTTATGAGCTGCATGGTCTGCTCTAATCAGGGGCAGACTGGGCTGGGGGCAGGGACCAGTCCCTTGGTGGGCTACCTTGGGCTGTGTCACTGGACCACCTGCATTTTTTTTCCTTTATAATGTTCCTAATAGGCTATAATGTTACATTTTCCTAATAGGCTGCTGAGTCGAGTCTTGCCCCCTATCCTATAATTTGCCAGGCCTCCCCTGACTCTGGTGGTAGTTATGCCACTGACATGTGCCCAACCCAGAGATAGGAAGTAAGAAAAGCAAATATTGGAGTTTTTATAAAAGTAATCATCCTACAATGATGAATTCTACCTATTAAGCAGTTGCCATAATAACCAGTCTCACAAATGTTGAGATTTAAGTATGATCATAAAATTAATGTTATAAGGGAAATCTAAGCAACAATATAATTTAATTCCCACATATTTCTAGTAAAGATATCTCTTTACATTCAGATAATAGCCAAAAGAAATTTGGGAAGGAATCAACTAGAACCAGCGATGTTTAGAATATATTGTCTGTAGTAGAAATCTATTTTTTACTTTGAAGCCAATCTATGTGATTGCTTTCTACTAAATTTCCTCTAACTTTTATTGCCAGATTCTGACCTTCCCATTCAAAATGGGAAAATATTTTGTTTTTATATTTTTATGTGAAATTTGTCAATTTTTTATTATTTCTCACCGTTACCATTCTACAATTTTACTGTGTTATTTTATTTTATAAATGTGTGTAAATATGTGAATATAGCAGTATATACAAACCAAACAGAAGCCATTATCCCTAACAACTCTTATCTGTATGGTTTCTTTTGCTGCAGATGATTCTCTTTATGAGTCTCCGGAGCCTATCTTCACCAGCAATAATTCGGGCCTAAGTCTCAGGGTCCCTCACTCCAGCCTTGGTTTTCTTCTGTTTTGGACTATCATTGTCTTGTAGCTGTTTGATGGCAATTGGAATAACATCAGCATAGACAAGAGGGAGAAATGGGAGCAAGAATGAGACTGTTTGACACCTGGAAATTTGGAACATTTGAATGAGACACACACAGAGAGGAAACAAATGAATGGCATACCCCTGATATGAACAATCTCTATCTCTAGCGACATTTATGTGAGGGCAAAAAGCTGCTGATTAAATTGGGGCCCACAAATGCGGGTTTGCTGGAGTTTGGAGCTTTCCAGTAACTTGCTTTTTACATTCTCAGACCAAATGTATAGTCTTTTTATTTTGTATTCTTAGTATGTTTCCTGCATTTGCACCTGTAGAACATAATAGTGAAGATTTTTTTCCAATATGTATGTAATGGGATTCGGCTCACTCTGACTGTTTACATCTGACATTTCCTTCCATTCTGCTGTCATATGCCATCCCAATTTCCCTCCAAAGGTTTTGGATTCATTTTGTGAAATATTTTGTGGACGTGTAAGGTGCAAATATGAAGGGACCAAGATTGGTGTTTATGCCCCTTTTGTCTCAAAGACTACATACGGCAGCCAAGAGAGCGATTGTTTGTCTTCTGTAATGGGTTTCTAGTGCTTTTTTTCACTCGGACAGAAAATCACACCTAAGATCCTTATAATGTCAATTTGCTTTGTAACAATTCAGTTCTTTCATTCTGTTCTTCATGGTAACATCACCTGAACAGCTAGTGCTAAATAATTAATCTTCCGCTGTGAATCAGTTTATTAAGCTCCTAATCGATGAAATGTACCATGTGAAGATTATTGATTCAGACTTCAGAGTATTGTTTCCTCACTGTAGAGTATTCGTTCCCAGGAACCTACATACATTTGCAAGAATATTGACATCAGTATTGTAATTTAAGATGCATAAAGCATTTTGTTATTCTGTAACCAGAGTATTCTTTTACACATGGATAGAAGTATCTTTCAGGAACACAGTGATTGCCCATTAAAACAGGAGGGTGTTGTGTATACGTTTAGTTCATCTGCCATCAGTTGTGAGTTGGAATAAAGGAACAATAGTTAGACTGCAGAACATATAGCCAGAACTTACACTTGGGCACACAAACAAATTCATGTCACAAAACATATAAAAAACAACAAGTTTTAACATGCTGAATTTATATGAAAGGTCTTTTAAAAAAAATAGAGACTTTAGTGCCAATAGCTTAAAAAAATGCCCAAACGTAAAAAAATTATATAAAACCTGTAATGATGCTGCAAAAATAAATACATAAAAAAAAATGTGACATGAGCATAGTGACAAAAAGCATCCAAGAAAAAGTTCCTGGATTAAGCAGTTACCTGGTGAGTAACTATATTGCTGTAATGTACATGTATTCCATGGCGCCTCCGCTTTAAGGGGGTGGCATGTTAGCAATGATTTCTAACTTGCACTTAAGCTCTATGTGCTGATTTGTCGTCTCCATTCCTCTCTACTCCCGTCACATTTTTAATACAGCAAAAAAATAAAAAAGTGGTGTTGTTTCTCAAGCTCCTACGCTCCAGTGGCAAATAAAAACTTAAACTTTGTCTGTTTTATTCTCCATATGTAATTCTTCCATTTCATTGCTGAGTATCTGTCTGCCTGCTATAGGTGCACGTCTCAGACACTTCATCCATGTGTGTAAATAGAGCCAGCAGGTATACTGTGATTTTCTATGTATTGCTGACAATGAATTTTATGGAAGTTGTATGATTTATAGACTAGGAAGCAAAAACTTGCAATAAAATACATTTTATCCACTCTCGTTTTCTCTGCTGCTGCCTGGAGTCATATATTTTTTGAAAAGATCTATAAAAAATGAAATGGAATATTTAAATTTGTTCACTTCTAGGGCTTTCTGTGTTCCCACCTCTTGGGCAAACTTACCCTAACATTTATGATCTCTGAAGCATTGCATTAGGCATGGGTGAAATCATTTAAACAGAATCAGCTGCATGTGCTTTGTACATACCCTAAAGGGAAATGATCACTATAATTTTTATGCTGATTTTTAGGCTCTCTCCTGCTATGTCTGCTTTACAAATTGCCCTTTGCTTACTTTAATCATGTAAAATGTATGGTAGAGTATGAAGTTCACATGGGACAAAATTCCATGGGAGAACTTCTTTCACTCCTGTCCAACTCTGCTCTCTGATAACCAAAGCCGCACCACCTGGTAAATCCATTGAACAATACCACCCAATAGTCTCTTTTTTGATGGGACTTTCTCAATTCTTGTACTCTTAAAAGATGAGGATTACCGGAGAGTGGGTAAGGCTTTCTCAGGTAGTAGGCATGGCTGGGTGGATTAGAGTGATCTTTTGAAGAATTAGGGATGTGATTTGCATAGATCAGGATCTGAGTTTATTTTGCCTATCTAAATTTTGGATGGTATGAGAGCTATAAGAAATTCAATATCTGATCTTATTTCTCTAAAGTCTTATTTGTCTAAAGTGGGGAAATAAATACTAGTTTGTTCTGTCCTGGGTTCTTGTTCAGCAATGCTTTCATTTACACAACTATACAAAATATATACACACATACATATTGAATGTCTAAATTGTAATGAATTCAAATGCATAGGGACAATCTTAAAGCTTGGCTACATGAGTCATTGCTCTCATGTAATACTAGGTTACTAGGTTTTAGAACTGAAGTTCATTAGGTAACCCGGCCCTCCTTTGGTTCAGAAATCACACAGGCAAGGAGGAGAATGAAAGATAAATGCTATCTTTTCTTTTTTTTAACAGTAAAACAACAGAATATAAAACTGCACACTAAACAATAGGTCATCTATGTCAATAGGAGTCCCAGCAAGGTTCCACACTCATGGTAGTCAGGCAAAAGAGTCTGTCAACAGAAGGTCCAGGGATTCTTGGTATCTTGCTGTTCCAGACTGCTTGGCCAACTCTCCACCAGCATGGTGGGGCTCTGGGTATCAGTCTCTCCACTCCTGTGGGTGCACCAATTTAGAACCTGGAGAGAATCTCGCTATGGAGTTAGTTGATGACAGGTCCCAAGATAGAACAGCCTGCTTCCCCAATTACAGGACAGCGATGATCACCGGGTCTATGCACAGAATGAATACCCCTTTTCCCCCTAGAATGGCTCCTTATATCCATGGTCAAATTCCCACAGTCTTTTCCCCTCCCCAGGAAAACCACTGGGTCTCTCCTTCTTAAACATTGGCAGGTGCTGGGCCAGGGGGTTGGAATGGGAGTGGAGATGAGCTGACCTTCCATAGTGGCTCTCCTGCTGTGTCCCTGCCATAATGTCTAGACCAGTCCTGTGAAAGACAATGGGTAATACTTATCTTTCCCCACCTCCAGATCTTGGGTAACACACAGTCCCTCCTGAAATTAACCTCTTCCATGCTTTTGTTTCAGGACTTTGAGCTGTCCCTCACTTCCTGTATCTTCCTTCTTACTCCCCCATGTGTTCGCAATAAGTTCTCCCCTGTCCGCTGGGCACAATTTTAAAACTGGTTCTGGGGTGACAGTCCATGTAATTTCTGCGGATGGACGGACTGGGGAGAGATGTTATCTTGGCTGAGTGCCCCAGTCCCGTCACAACTAGGTATAGCATAAAAATCTCTTATGGTCATGTAGAGAATATACTTTTGAACAACCTATGCTTCTTTCACATGCTGAAATACACCTAATGAAAAAAATTAAATCTCTGTGATCTCCACAGAAATACTATCTATAGTACCCAGGTTTTTGTCTAAAAATAAAGAGGTTAGGTTAATGACATTTATCTATACCACTAAAATCAATACTTTATAGCACACATTCCTAGCAATCAAGTAGCTAGCAGAAAATGGTTGCTTTGCATTAAGCAAGCAGTGGTAATATTAAGCAACAGAGATCCACAGCAGGATATTTAGATGGTTTTCCTCTTCAATGTATATACCAAGGCACAAACACCTACAAAAGCTCTTCTCCACATAGCATATTATTAGATTGCTGTTATAAGTATATAAGTAATTTCACTGTCCACATGAAAGAAGAAACAATATTATCCATCTCTCTTTAGTGATCCATTTATAATATATATAAATATGAAAGTAAAAATAAACTTGCCACCATTTAAAAATAAATATATATTATCTATCTATCTATCTATCTATCTATCTATCTATCTATCTATCTATCTATCTATCTATTTATCTATCTAGCTGTCTGTCTATCTGTCTATCCTCTTATACAGCACATCAAGAGAGTTTTTAAATTGTATGCAGTTAGGAAAATAGATCACTGAGGAAGGCTATGTGTGGAATTTGAGGTATCAGAGATAAGATATATAATTTACAGTCTGTTGCTGTAGATACCTCTTAAATGTAATATACTGCTGTAACTGAATATATTGATGATACATCACTGCTTAGGAGAGTGTCTCAATAGAAAACATCAGTCCATTCCTGATATCAGCAAACTTAGATGTTTTTTTGATATCTGTTCGTTTCTTCATAGTATAAATACACAGTATCCCTCAAGAAAAATTATAGTTCATCCTAATTGAGGTGAAACCTGCCTTAAAGGCAAATTCACTTTGGTACAACTGTTATGTGACTTGGAATCAACTGTGCAGTAACAATTCTCTTTACTCACTTCCAGGCTTGCTGAGAAGTCATCAGTTTCAATGGGACATCTACAATAAATGTTTAATGGTAACGTTACATAGATTTGGGTAAAACATACACCCATTCTTTTGTAAAAAAAAAATTAATCTAAAATGTTTTATAGATGAATGTAAAAAAGTAAAATGATAAATGATGCTTGAAGTATGGAACATTAAAGAATAATCAAAAGGTAATAAACAATAGATCACATGGTACCATCAACAGGCAATCAGAAGAGTGCAGAGTAAGGCGTAAGGCTGGGTACACACTACAGAATTTTCCGACCAATGTGTTGTCTAGAACGATTTTTAATAGCGATTTCTGAGTGTACCCCGATCCACATTTGTACACACTGTACATGTTTTAAAAGATTTACCATCAGATCTGTGCTCTTCAACTGTCATAACCATCAACAGAAAAAATCATGGCTATGACTACACACTGCAGGATTAGAAGGATGCCCATAGATGGACAAGATTTATAGTTCTGCTGAACAATCAAAGCAAATAATGATCAGTGCTTTGGAACAACTATCGTTCATCGTCTAAGTATATGCACTAATGAGATATCGGGCTGAACGGTCGTTTATTGGGTGATTAGCCTGATGGTTGGCTAAAATCACTGTAGTGTGTACCCAGCCTAAGGCATGAAACATGGCAGACCTATTGTTCAAACTAGTCACATGCACAAACTTTTGGGAAAATCTGCCTTGCTGCATCGGTTTACAGTCTTGATGCAAGTTAAAAAGAAGAGTAAATAACAAGAAATATCAAACTCGCTTTTTGAGATCCCAACATAAATATCATAAAGTTAAATAATAAATGGTGTTTATGTTGGCCTCCTTTAAGTCTTTTGGTCCTGTGCAGTGCTCAAAAAAAAGCCCAATACCCCATATAAATCTGATTAAAATTGACCAGATTATCAAACATGTTGGTAACTATGGTTGGAAGTCCAGTGTAGGGTGATCTTTAATTGCACAGTCCATTGGAATGGAAAATAGCCCAGCCACTTGGCCGAAGTGCTGAACATTGACAAATGTTCAATGCCAGTACGTCCCTCCCCTTAAGGTTATTATGAAAATATTGTCTTCATTGCTGGGTATTGTGTAATTTATTATGGGTGCTACTGTGCAATTTGCAGGACATATGGGCAGTTTCTGTATCTAAGGTCATGTTTTCAATATCATCCTTCATGATCCACTGTCTCCACATTTCTTTGGACTCTCATGTAAGACTGACACAAATATTCTGGCTCCTACAGTAGGCAGTATATATTTTAAACCCACCTGTCACCTGGATATGAGTCTAATGCTTAGTGTATTAATAAGATAGTTAAAGTAACAGGTGTCAGGGCCTCAATAATAATTGATAAGAGGTCTTCAAATGTAGTGATATAGTGATCTGTGTATAGCGATCAGTAGGTACCAGGTAACCAACATTAATAATATCTCAGAACGAGACATTATTAGTTAACGCGGGCGGTGTGCTTACCCGCCTGTTACTATCCTATACCGCACTGTATTTTACCATGTACCTGTTTTTCAGCAGCGTTGTGACGTCACAATGCTGTCAGAGGGGAGTAGCCAAGAGGCAGCCAGAGGAGCAAGAAGCAAAGAAGTGGACAAGAAGAGAAAAGAAGAAGAGAGGGTAAGAATATTAATACAGAGAATGGCGGGAGAGGAGCCTACAGAAAATGGGGGGGGGGGGGGGGAGAGGAGGCTACTGAAAACTGAGAGGGGAGGAGGCTGGAAAAATTGGATGAGATGTGGCTGGATAAAATGGAGGGGAGAGTGAAGGGTACACTCAGAAATCCATGAGTTACAGATTATGGGACCTATTTATTAAGCCATAAACCATGCAGAAACAGCTTTTTCCACATGGTTTTGGATTTTCAGGTAACCTAGCTATCTGACAAGAGCCTAACGCACAAGATATCATAGATATCTCCTGCATTAGGGTAAGTGTTGCATTAAACCCCAGTCCCCATAATTTTCAATAGGGACTGTGTCTGGGGTAATTAAACATGCTCCAAAAAGCCTAGCTTTCGAAGCTTGACCCCAATGGCATGTGCAGTTCTACCCAATGGGGAGAGCATTGCGGTAGAGGGATCTTCGATTCCTTTCCGCAGCCTTCCTGCTCTCCCCTCTGGTCACTATCACGAAATTGCTTTGCACATGGGCAAACATCTACAGAATACATTAACACATGCAAATAAATAGAGAAAGGTCTAGATTATCGATGTCATTTGAATTACCTTTTTCAATTTAATTGCATGTGTTAATATATTTTGTAGATTTAAATTGAATTAGAGTAATAGACAGTAACAGAGGAGAGCCAAGTAGTGGGGAAATACTAAAACAATGGTTGTTTAAGCATTAAGCTGTTTATTCATTAAAATCTTGTGGGCAAGAGGGTATGTTAGAAAAAATCTGGTTGACAAGGGGGCATGTGAGATGGGTGGGGTACGGAATAATGGTTGCCATTATTGTGACAATACTTAAGCCCAACGTGGTGACCCTGAACGACATTGTGTACGCCCGCATACTTACATTTCCACCGTAACAGCAAGGAAAACTGACTACCACAGTGTGAGAGGAAAGCCTCCCCTGTAGATATGCTGTGTTTGCTCCTGGGCAGCAGGGCTACTAAGAGGAATTTGGGGTCCTGGTACAGCAACTCCAAATATGAGATGCAGAAAGTCTGTGTGCCGTCGCTATGCAGTGTCGCCAAAGGGGTGTGGCCATAGTTTGGGTGCGTGGTCAACATGGGGCATAGCTGCTTAACTTTAAACATGACATATTGGAAGAGACTCAAATAGAAAAAAATATGCACAATGTGTCTCCGGAACAGCTGCGGTGACACCTCCTGCGTATTATTTTTAGTGAAATATCAGCTGATTTTTGCTCGCCCCCCATAAAAGTGCGAGAAAAAATGAGTGGATATTTTTACTGTACTCTCCCATTATGTATTAAAACAGTGTAGCTCTCACCTACCTGTTATTACAGATTTCACAACCTGGTTGTCACGGGCAATAGGAGTCTTGCCCAGGAATTCACCAGATGACTGGGCTTACCAGAGTAGTGAAGTGAACACAACGGTCCTCTGGTAGCAGGGTGACTAGCGGAACATATATCACAGCAGATGGAGAGAGAATGCCAATAAAGAATAGGAAAGTCAGTGACTTGCAGCAATCTTGGTCAATGAGTCAGCGACTAGCTGATAATGTGGAAAGGCAGATTTGAACACAGAGATCAGGATGGACGTGAGCAGATGCGGGGAGGTAGTAGGGAAGTCAGTGGTCTGCGTACAGCAAGTTGTACCACTGCTATGGTGAGAAGACTTGTCCAGGTGCAGGTAGGTAGCGGGGAAGTCAGTGGTCTGCGTACAGCAAGTTGTACCACTGCTTATGGTGAGAAGACTTGTCCGGGTGCAGGTAGGTAGCGGGGAAGTCAGTGGTCTGCGTACAGCAAGTTGTACCACTGCTTATGGTGAGAAGACTTGTCCGGGTGCAGGTAGGTAGCGGGGAAGTCAGTGGTCTGCGTACAGCAAGTTGTACCACTGCTATGGTGAGAAGACTTGTCCAGGTGCAGGTAGGTAGCGGGGAAGTCAGTGGTCTGCGTACAGCAAGTTGTACCACTGCTTATGGTGAGAAGACTTGTCCGGGTGCAGGTAGGTAGCGGGGAAGTCAGTGGTCTGCGTACAGCAAGTTGTACCACTGCTTATGGTGAGAAGACTTGTCCGGGTGCAGGTAGGTAGCGGGGAAGTCAGTGGTCTGCGTACAGCAAGTTGTACCACTGCTTAATAGGTGAGGATGTGTACAGGTGTCGATGAGTGGAGGCATACAAAGGATAATAGGATGCAGAAACTGAGAGCACAGAGGAACTTGATCCCAATAGATATGCAGCGTATCCAGCAAAGTCTATAACGGTATGTGGCGCTGCTTGGTAGAGACTTGCTCAGCACAGATATGCAGGCCAATAAAGGATAGTCAATCACAATTATGCATATAACGACTGAGTAGTACGGTTAATTCCAAACAGATATGCAGCGTAACAATAACAGTCTATAGCGGGTATGGATACCGCTGCTGAGAGTGGAAACTTGTCCTAGCGGATATGCAGAGTAAACGGCAGATACGAGTGTAGGAACCACAGGTGAGTAGATCCGGTAATCAGAGTCCAGCTGAGGACACAGGCAGGAAACAGGAGACTGTAGCAGGTATGGAAACCAGCGATGAGTAGCACAGGGAATCCACAGGAACTGAAGACACTAGTAGTACACAGAAGACAGTAGCAGGTATGGAGACAAGCGATGAGTAGAACAGGAATCAGCAGGAAACTGAAGACACTAGTAGAACACAGGAGACACCTTCAGAGACTCACAGGGAATGAGACTCAAGATCAGGCAATGACGTAATGAGCACAGGTGCCTTAAATAGGGAGAGTTGCCTGATCAACCAATTAGATTAAAAGCAACAGTCACAAGAGTTCTTGGGTGCTGCGCATGCGCAGTCCATCAGGATGGCGGACGGCCGCGGTTCAAGATAGGTTCCGGCAGGAAGGCTAGGGAGCCGCACACCAGCATAGAGGCACTCACGGTCCGGTGAGTGACACTGGTACTGGATTCTTGTATGCATCCTGGAAAGTTGGGACCTGTTTGGAAAACAGTACAAAAATATAACACAGATCACACAGTATATAAGACATACATTATAATAAAACATTACATTTATCACACTTTCCCCAGCCACATCACGCCACCTCCCCAGACACATTACGTGACCCCCACAGACACATCACGTCAAGCCCCCACAGGCACATCACGTCACCCCCACAGACACATCATGCCAAACACCAGCAACATCACGTCACCCCCGCAGTCACATCCTTATCCATCCCAGGCACATCATGAACCCCCCAAACACATCATAACCCCCCAGACACATAATTAACCCCCACAGCTAAATCATTAACCCCCCAAACACATCATTAATCCCCGCAGCCACATCATTAACCCCTCCAGGCACATCGGCACATCATTACCCCCCCCCCCCCACAGGTGAATCATTGACACCCCTCAAGCATACTTACCTACACTGTGCTGGTCCTGCAGAGCAGCTTTAAATCTCGCAAGATTTACAGCTCCTCGGACTGTCCAGGGACTGGGAGCTGCTGACAGCTCCCTCCCTCCCCATAAACTCAGACACTCGCCCCTCAAAGTCCCCCTCCCCATGGGTGTTTGCGCGACACCTGAGACTAAGAGAATTTTTTTTTTTTACATGCCATTTAAAAATAAATTCTTGCTTGTGGAGGCCCGAGCCCCCTCGGCAGGCCTGGACCCCAGTAACCTGTACCTGCTCCTCCTCCCTTTCAGCACCCCTGCTGGGCAGCAATGAAGCCTGGACAGCATTCTGCATCAGACATTAGTGCATCTGTACTGCAACTTTACCAACCAGCCAGGAGGAAGTAAGAGTTATTATTTTTAGTTTACAAATGTCAAGTGTGTGAGTGGCTGGGAAGTGAGTGTTGTGGGGAGGAGGGGTGGTACACTGAAACTTCACCTAGGATGCCAAACAACCTTGCACTGTATCAGTTGTGCGAAATGAGTGTGACTTATGTATAGTTACAAGTGTGTGATGTCAGTGTGACCTTTGTATAGTGATTAGTGTGTATCATGCGTGTCCTGTGTATAGAGATAAATATGTATCAGGTGTCTGATGTCAGTGTGACCTGTGTATAGTGATCTTTGTGTATCAGGTGTGTGATATCGGTACCGTCAGACTGAAAGGGTCAAACAATCTATGGAACAATTTCTATGCTTCTATACACAATATTTAATGATAATTGGTCAACCTTGCTTCCTTTGGCTGAATTTGCATATAATAACTCATGTTATTTTTTTACCGAGACTTCACCTTTTTTTTGTAAGCTTGGATTTCTAACTCCTTGTCCTCTCTCACCTTTTTGGGACCTCCAGAGATTTGCTCGATGGCTTCCCGTTACAAGATTATCTGGAAAAAGGTTCATTCTGCTCTGGGTCTCCTTCCAGTCAATTTTTTTTTTCTGGCTGTCATCTGAGAACATGCTCTTCAAGGTTGGTCAGGAAGTGTGACTTTCCACCTGCAACATTAAGCTCAGACCACCCTGGAAGAAGCTTGGTCCTAGATTCATTGGGCCTTTTTTTTATCATTTAAACAAGTTAATTGCTTTCAGGCTAAGGCTCCCTCACTTCTTGAGGATCCCAAATACTTTCCACTGTGCACTTCTCAAGCCTGCTGCACCTTCAAGCAAGTTTAGATTCCATCAACTGCAAGGATCTCAGTTTGACCATGTAGTGGAGAAAATTCTTGTTTCCAAGAATTTTCCAGTCACGTACTGCTTCACTCCTGCTCCAGCTCTTCCTGAACTTCTGATCCAGTGTTCTTCGGTTCTGACTTGGCTTCCTGTTACAATTCTCCTGTGTTTCATTTTGTTACCTCGCTGCCTGGCAGCTTTGACTATTTGGCTTGACCTGACTTCTCTCTGGAACCTCCCTGTGTACCGCACGTTAGACTCCGCGCCTCCTTGATCAGTTGCAATAATACCAGTTAGCGGCCATCTCTGAAATTCCGTCACACTTATTACACAAGAACTTAGGACCTGGGGGCATCAAAGTACCTGCGAGCACGTAAAGCTCTATGGAAAAAGTCAGCTGCTGAAGGTGAAGGCCTCTAAAAGTTTATCTTGGTAGTCGCCAGCTATAACAACTCTTAATGGTATTAACATTCATTTTCAGTCATTTCCAGACTAATTTCTAATTGAACCCTTCACAACGGTTCCAATTTTCCTCAATGTTGGCCAAAGTCTACAGCAATATATTATATCTGCTGTATTATAATGTATAATAAAAAATAATATTAATATTGACTAGTGTATTAATGATAATAATATATAATAATGGTATATTATATGATGGTACGTAGTATGTATATGTATAATATGTTATATATAATATAATATAATGTTGTATTGTATGTATATGTGTATATATATTGTGGCAAGTAGGGCTGCCAAGAGGAATTCAGAGCCCCGGTACAACAAATTCATGCCCCCCCCCCCTTATAGTCGAGTATGCAAAAACATTTTTTAGGGGTGTGGTCGTGCATTTGGGGGCATGGCAAATGCGCCACTAGGGCGTGGCTAACATCAAAATCACTAGGCTCTGAATTCGCCGAAGCGTCACATATGTCCAAGCACTCCTGACTTTCAGGACATCTAGCACCACAGTTTAGTATACAAAGAATGCAGTGTGTACACAAAGAGTTCAGTCTTGGCCTGCACCTTACATTGGGCACAACACTCCCCAAAAAGTGGTATTGTCCCTACTAGAATCACAACATTTCACACACTGTGCTGCTCTCTCCTACCTGTTCTTCTCACTTTCTCCACCAGTGGCTGCTGCTTTCGTTAGTTGCGGCTTGTCTGGATCCTGGAATGTTGAAGGACCTATTTGGAAAAAAAAAATGGCTACATTTAGAAAATTACAGCTAGCCCCAGCGTTAAATCAATAGCACCCACAATTAATAATTAGGCCTTCCTCCAGCCCCAACATTAAAATAATAGTATTCACATTTAATAAATAAACCTATTCCCTTCCTGCAAACAGCAATACCTATTTCCCGCAACCATCACTGCCATTAAATAATTCATAGTCACATTTAATAAATATACCTCATTCTCCTCAAATTCACCCCCATATTCAATAGCACCCAAACCACCCCATCTTAAATTAATAGTCCCCACTATTAAATTGCCTCACCATCACCCTACAAACAAAATAGCGCCCATTAACTAGCCACCACCTACCTCACACACACTACATTGCAACAAGCCCCCTGTGCCATCACACACACAATACTGTGCCCCTTCATCACAACTACACTGTGCCCCCTTATGCTCACACTGCACCCTCCATGCTGCTTTCCCCCCTTCTTTTTTACTCTGTGCCTCTCTGCCCCTCCTTTTTTACTTTGTGCCTCTCTCCCCCTTTTTTTTCTCTGTGCCTCTCTCCCCCTTTTTTCCCCTCTGTGCCTCTCTCCCCCATTTTTTTCCTCTGTGCCTCTCTCTCCCATTTTTTCCCCTCTGTGCCTCTCTCCCCCATTTTTCCCCCTCTGTGCCTCTCTCCCCCATTTTTTCCCCTCTGTGCCTCTCTCCCCCATTATTTTCCCTCTGTGCCTCTCTCCCCCATTTTTTTTTCCTCTGTGCCTCTCTCCCCCATTTTTTCCCCTCTGTGCCTCTCTCCCCCATTTTATTTCCTCTGTGCCTCTCTCCCCCATTTTTTTCCTCTGTGCCTCTCTCCCCTTTTTTCCCTCTGTGCCTCTCTCCCCCATTTTTTTCCTCTGTGCCTCTCTCCTCTTTTTTTGCTCTGTGCCTCTCTCCCCCATATTCTTTCCTCTGTGCCTCTCTCCCCCATTTTCTTTCCTCTGTGCCTCTCTACCCCATTTTATTCCTCTGTGCCTCTCTCCCCCATTTCTTTCCTCTGTGCCTCTCTCCCCCTTCTTTATAGCACTGTCCCTTTCTGTTTCCCCCCTTGCCTCTCCGTTTCTTTGCTTACCTTATGTTAGCTTCTTTCTTTTCTCTTCTGTCTTCTCTTCTCTCTTCTTTCTTCTGGCTTGGTCCTGGCTGCAGCGCTCCTCACTGACTGACGGGCGTGACTTGATGACGTCACTACCGACAGTCAGTGTGAATGAAGAAGAGAGGAGAGGAGGGACGCCGGTGCAGCTATCACGTGAGTATGTATTTTTTTTTTTTTCTTACAGCTCCCCCCACCAACGAACGAGACAGAACCCACGGACCCCCCGCAACCACCCCCACCCCCCTTCCCCCCGGCGCGAAAAAAACAAACCGCAGGGAATAAAAAAAAGAAAAAAAAAGAAAAATTTAAAACTAACAGTGAGTCCCCGCCCGGGCCCGGGTAAAATGCTACTGCTGAAGCACATGCGAACAACTTCTTCTTTTTATGCAGCTTTATTGTCAGGGTGGAAAACTGTATTTGACACCATATGAATTTCACAGGAGACCCTACACGCTTACTAGACAAAGACCAGCTCTCTATAGACCAGCCGGCTTCCCCAGCGTTGGTCTCCCTGGACAAATGAAACAAGCAAGCTTTTATACATGATACTCCTCCCACAGCCCTAGCTTGAAGGGCAGGTGACACACCCACATTCCCTTTAAGAGGAAACTACCATCAATGGTTCTGTTTTCACTAAGACAGACACATCCTGTCTGTTTGCTCTGAGGTGGAACATTTCAAACCATGTAAGCTAACCAAACTTTAAACTATTGTTTGTCACACATAAATATTTATCATCAATCTAGGTGCATTAGTGCACAAATGTTTTACTCTACTTCCATGCTTTCTCTGCATATTGCCAGCTAAATGCCTCCCTTTGTTACAATATATATATATATATATATATATATATATATATATATATATATATTATATTATATTGTATTGTATGTTGTAGTATTATGATATTATATAATAGTATTACATGGTGATATTAATTATAATTGTATCTTTTATACTTGTTGATTGTAATTACTTCTTGTGACGAACTTTAATAAATAAAGTCTTAAAAAAAAATAAAAAACATCTGCAGCAAGCTGTCTTATTGAAGGATTTTGTAACTTTGCCATTATTGCATTTGCTTTCTCTGATTCAATTAAAAAAATAATAAACTGAATAATGTTGATATCTCCATTTCATTGCACCCAAACTTCCTTTGCATGTTAGGTCTTACTATTAGTCTAATTATAAATAACATATTACATATAATTATCAAAGAAAAAAGGAAAATTCTCGTGCTGGGCTATATCCCATATATTTACACTGCAGCTGAGATAATAAAAGGGATAATTGCTACTCCCTATCAAAAAACAGGTATAAACAACCAAACGATCCAGCGCAAAAGTGTGATCAAGGGAAAATAACAATAATTCCAATATTATAAAAAACTAAGGCAGAATTCAAAAGACATACACCATAGAGGAAGTTAAATAACACTTTAATAACACATATAATATAGCAAAAAGTATAAAATTCAACAAATAACAAATTGCTAACACAAGCACTAACAAATGGATGCTAATCACAATATGATGGATAACTAAAGCAATATTAGATGTAATAGAGACAAATGTCCGTGAATGAAGAATTTAATATCCCACTAACATATTTCTATAGAACTGTTATATAGTATCCACAAGCACAGAACAACAGCAGAATGGTAAATGTATACGAACCGGACTGGTGTGAATAAAGGGGTGATGTAGTGCGGACAAACAGCCACCCCAATACTCTGCGGTATCCAGGCTCTCCGGCTTATAGCTGTCTCTTCGTGGGATGTAATTTTATCCAAAAAAATCTAACCAACAAGCTTTTAAGCGTTCAGAGTAATGGAGGATAATTAACGGCAAACAAACAGCCGCCCCGATGTTCCATATTCCAGTAACTCTCCGGCTTATGACTGAGCTGTAGAAAAAATGCAGTCCGAAAATCTGCCCGGGCAGGGACAAAGGTTGTATGGTAAGTAGTTCCACAGATATTCCTCTCTCTGTAATCTGTTTATAGCGGTATGCAAGTGCCAAATGTTAGCAAGTGTTAGAAAATAGGCTGACACGTTTGGTCTCTAAACTGATACTTTCTCAAAGCCAATAGAATTTTTTTTTTTTATAATATTGGGATTATTGTTTTTACATATAATTATGTAATAAATAAATAACCACAGGGACACCAATGTAAACTTGTCAAAAGGTCGCAGTTTTTATTTAAATAAAAACGGTAGTGGAGAGAGCAATGCGAGTCAGCTAACAACTAATAGCAAAACCAAACAGTGGAAGGTCCGATTGTTATTGTAGTAAAAGCTTATGATTAGGAATCAATAGCACGGAAATAGGGCAAATGGGGCACAGAGCGTGCTCCCCACATCTACTCAAGAGGCAGCAATAATTTATTTGCAGCGATGCCCCCCGGCTGCTTTCACTAGCTGGGACACAGCAGCAGTGTGAGGTGTCCCAGTTTCTCTGGCATCAGATTGAGTACACTGCTTCATGGGGACCACCTCTGCAGCAAGTCTCGGGCAGTCCCCGTTACCCCATGGTTGGACGAAGCTTACTCTGAGGGAATGATTTTTCCGCCCTCCCTCCCACATAAATGTTAACGAGTACCCTAGTTTAATTCAGAAGGGCAGCATTACGGCACACAGCATAGAAGCCTGCTACTAAATTAACCTTAGTATCTCTCGGTCTGTCTTTGTGTGTGTCTATGTTAGGGAATTTAGACAGTAAGCTCTAATGGGGCACAGATTGATGTGTGAGTTCTCTGCACAGCACAGCAGAATTAGTGGTGCTATATAAATAGCTGATGATGATACAAGAAAAACAAGGTAGTAAAGCCTTGATCTTGGCTACCGATGGCAATGTATTTCCTAGTATGGGTGCAGGACACCTACACCTATTTACTTTCCAAAATGTCTAACTGTATTCATTCATACCACTGTCCATCCAATGACTTCTACCTGTTAATTTTATTAAAGCCGTGCACCCTGGCTGCCTGTCACTAGCCGGGACGCAACGGCAGTATGAAGCGCCAAGGTTGCTCTGGTGTCAGAGTGAGTACAACCCTTCTTGGGGACCGCCTCTGCTGCAAGTCTTGGGCAGTCCTCATTTCCCCATGGTTGGACGAAGCTTACACCGGGGTAATGATTTTTCTTACCTCTCTCCCACAAAAATGTTTGCAAGTTCCCTGGTTTGATTCAGAAGGGTAGCATTAGGGCACAGTTGTACCTCATTCCAAGGACAATGCCATCTTTACATGCACGATTTAACATTGTGCCCTCTCATCAATTTTTAAATATCAACTAATGCTGCTGTCTGTAGTTGTCCACTGTTGTCTTAATGAAGGACTTTGTAAATCTACCACCGTTGCTTTTGCTTTCTCCAATTCAATTATAAAAATAATTAACCATACTATACAGTTCTCTAACTCCATCACATA
Source organism: Mixophyes fleayi (assembly GCF_038048845.1). NCBI lineage: Eukaryota > Metazoa > Chordata > Amphibia > Anura > Limnodynastidae > Mixophyes > Mixophyes fleayi. Next base: position 222,395,165 of record NC_134402.1, on the reverse strand, counting down.
GCATAAATCATCATCCATCATATGTCTATCTATACATGTATTCTTTCCCAAGTCCAGAATCTGTCCTGGTAATTTCAGAATGTGGGCTTTCAATTACATTGTAAAGTCATGTTTTGGGCAACCAGATCTGCATCAATGTAAGTATTATACATATTTGCATGTGTAGGAAGTATGACTATTGGCCTATCTGAACTGTCTCTTTTACATACTTCTTACATGTCACTAATAGAACATATAAATATAATTTATATACAGTCCATATTTATATACATGGGTCTTGGAAAACACCTCCGCTGCAAGTCTCAGTAAGACCCCTTTACCCGGTGGTTGGACGAAGCTTATCCCGGGGTAATGATTTTTCCTCCCTCCTCCCTCCCCATAAATATATATGAGTCCCATGGTTTGATTCAGAAGGGCAGCATTATGGCACAGAGCATATAAGTAAATCAAGGTATTGAAAGCCATGCTCTTAGCAACTGATGAATAGTCTGGCAATATATTGTGTGCCTAATCTTTACGTTTTTGTAGTATGGGTGCAGGACACCTTCGTCTCTCAGCATTCTCATTTATTTATATAGTGACAGCAAATTAGAATTGAATAGATTGCAAAATAGAATAGATTAGAATATATAGTATTTTTTGAGTTGTGCAGCTGTGTGCTGACCCTCACAAACAGCCTTTTTTAAATATACATTTCACTGAATGACCCTTCCAAAATAGACAAGTATTGAAAAATAGAAAAGAGTAGAATGTTTTGCATTCTTTTGGGGTGTGCTGCTGTGTGCTGACCCTTACAAACAGCCTTCTTTAAATATACATTTCACTGAATGACCCATATGAACAATAGAAAAGATTAGAATATAATAATATATAGGCTTTTTTTGGGGTGTGCAACTGCTGCTGAATCTCATACGTAAACACCCAGTTTACACTAGCAGCTTTTGCAATAGAGGGCAAAAGCTGCCAGTCCTGTGTTATACAAATACATGAATACTTTTGCATTATTTGCGACTGACTTCTGCCTCTGTGCTTCAACTCGTTTAGTTGTTTACTAACACATCCTTCCAACATTCTTTTCATAGAAATGTATCTGACTTTGTTTAATAAGTTTAAATATTATGAAACATGTTGGCACAATCGTATGTGATCAGTCTGCCGGAGAAGCATATGAGCACCTCACCGCACTGTTGCATCCCAGACGTCATGAGATGCAAACTACCAGTCAAATCTCTCTCTCTATAATATATATATATATATATATATATATATATATATATATATATATATGCACTGTACTGTGTACATATAAATACATTTGAAGTAATTCTTTTAATAGATAGCTTTCCAGGTGCGATCAAGGTTAAATGCTACAAGCATCTGCAACAAAACACTTCTTTTGTAACAATTGTGTATGAGCACTATGTACCCAGGAATTGGGGGTGGTTTGAAATAATAACAGTGCAGGGAGGGTTGGCAGACAATGGCATAAGTGAAAGGGAGAGCTATTCCAAGGGTTTGCTGGTGTCAAGTAAGTGTAAAGGAGGCAGGATTAGTGATATTGTCAGTGCAATGGGGAATGGCTACATGTTCAACATTGTGACCTGAGAATGGGACCAGTGCAATGTAGAAGGCAGGCAATGGAATCAATGCTAAACCACTAAAGTATCACCAGAGCTGGATTAAGGCTCAGGGGGGTCTGGGGCACTTAAGACCGGGGGTAATCATTTTAGATAAATACACAGGCAATACAGTGTGCACTACTGTTAGGTACACGCAGCTCTGTCTTCACAAGCAGTACAGTGTGAAGCGGGACATACCTCCCAACTGTCTTTGTAGTCAGACCAAATCCTGTCTAAGTGAGACAGTCACCCAAATTCTGGATTGCCCCACTAGATTCAGGGCAGTTGGCAGTCTGTCCTGCTCTCTCCTACCTGTTCTTGTCACTTTCACCACCTGTGGCTGCTGGTGTCTTTAGCTCAGTAGCTGCTTGCCTGGATCCTGAATGTTGGGTGCTCTATTTGGAAAAAAATGGGTATATGAAAATTGGAAAACTCCACCCAAGCATTAAATTAATAGCACCCATGTTCAATAATTTGGCCTCTTTCTAGCCAAAACATTAAAATAACAGTACTTAGATTTGAGAAATAGATCTATTTCCTTTCAACCAGCCCTGACATTAAATAATATATACTGTACATTTAATAAATAGACCTTTTCCCTCCAACCAGCCCAAATATGAAATTAATAGTATTCCCTTTAATAAATAAACCTATTTTCCTTCCTCCAAACAGGAAAAAATTAATAGCATTTACGTTTAAAAAATATAACCATTTTTGACAACCATCCCTGGCATTAAATAATTCATTTTCACCTTTAATAAATAGCCCTCCTACCCAACCTCAGCCTCACATTCATTTAATAGCCCTAAACCATCCTAGCATTAAACACACACACACACACACACATATATATATATATATATATATATATATATATATATATATATATATGTGTGTGTATGTGTGTCTACAAACATATCCATTGTAGTAAAGAGAAGACAGAGGCAATGATATGCGGTGAAGTAGAGAGAAAAGGTGCCTCAGACAGGTGAGTAGCTGAATGAACATGTAAACCACTCTTAGGTGTGTTTTCTGTATGTCCGTCCCATGGTGTAGGAAACCTATGTAAAATGCAGCCTGGGCATAGGCTGCAGAGCACACCTACAAAGCTTTCAACCACTCCTCTCCTGACTACATGACCAACATTATCTCCACACACACTCCCTTTCGTCCACTCCACTCTGCCAATGACTGCCACCTCACCTCTCCCGCACAACTTCCAACCTCTAGAGCGCAATCCCAATTAGACTGTCCATCAGTCTCCAAGCCTTCAAACATTCTCTTGAAACTACTCCTAAATCTTTCGACTCCCCACCCCCCACCTCTGCTTCCCGTCACTGTTTCATCCTCTCTATATCTGCCTATCCCCACTACAATGTAAGTTTTCTAGAGCAAGACCTTCTCCCCTAATATTTACCTTAAGTAATTATGTAAATGTATTGTTTGTATTTATATAATTTTGTCATGTTTGTACTTATGTTATTTTGTTATATGTTCTATCCCGTTATGTATGGCGATGCAGAACCCCTGTGGTGTCTTACGAATAAAGGAAGGTTTGAGGAAGAGCTACCCGTGCCCTCAATGATATTGGCCACAGACACCCTTGTGCATCTCACAGTCAGCCTTTCCTAATTTTAACTCCAGGCTCATGCACGTAAAATATCTTTAGGAATTATTCTGGGACTTCTATCTTCTCCACGCTGATTACATATACACCAATTCCCACACTGTGACCCCAGCTATCTATACTACAGCACTCTCTATCCCTTTTCTTTTTCCCAGCACTCTGTCAACCAACTTTTTTTCTCAGCATTTCCATCCAACAGCTTTGTTCAGATCATTTTCAGTTTAGCCTTTTTACGCTGCCAAGAATTGATGAACCTGAGTGGGTGTGATATGCTGACAATCTATACAGGCATCGGATCAGTGCTCAGCTTAGTCTTCTGACATTAATCAAACTAACTTTCAAGACTGTTTTTGATATCCATTTTGCTGCCTATGAGTGTTTAGCTCCTCCCTGACAGTTCTGCACCCCAATGACATCCCCTACAGTGGTGACTGGGATATTTTGACATTTGTGGGGTGAGCTTGGAAGCCCAGACAAAGAGGAGGAAAAAAAAGTAATTTCTGGGTATATATCGGCAGATCACGTTATACAAGCGTGTGCCTAAGTGTATGCCTGCTCCAGCAACATCATATCCTTGCATTAATTCATAGTGCAAGGCAAACTAAGTGAGCAACTGAAGATCAATTGACTGCAATTTCAACCTGTGACATGAGCAGCCAGCTTCATCAAAATTGGGCTGGTCAGAAAGGAGATAGACACAGAAAAATCCCCCAGCACGTTGCTGTAAACCAGTAAAAAAACCTGACATTTTATTTGTACATAGCATGCAGAAGTCTTAGTTACACTCATTTGCAAATATATGATAATCCACCCACCACTTCATTGCACTTATGCTACGAGGGGTCCTTACTCTAAACAATGAGAGTCCCTATTTTGGGTCATTTTGCATTTATGTATTTTTAAATTGAGAGAACTACCAATGAAAGATATTATATTCGGGTTGCAGTACATAAACTGGTCCTTATGCCTGGCAATGCACATTTGCAAGTTTATTTGTGCAAAGAACAATGCAATACATTACCGAACCATGGAGGAAGGTGGTCAGGTAATTAATTATTCACCATACTCTTGATAAAGGAATGAGGGCACATGTGGCGCCAACCTAAAGAGCTCTACAGCCCAGTGCTTATTTACACTGAAAAGTTCTTATGGATCCGTACTGTAGTGGGATAAATTTTCTTGGCATGGTTTGGGTGCAATTTGTTTGAATCCCACAGGGATAAATTCAGTGTTACTCTTAGTGTAATAAAAATGTCCGGACATTAACTTAGAAAACAAGGTTAATGCTAATTCCTACTTATTTGTACTGAATGATTGTCTTCACCCCATGTTGCAGAATTAATTTTTATAGAGAATGACAATGCTACCATCCACAGAACACATACCTATCCTGAAGGATGCGGATCTGAGTCAATTAAGGCAGTGGGCTGATCCCAGCTGTCAGCCACGGGACAGTTAACATGTTGGCTGATTCCTGGGAAAGGGAATAATAATGAAAGTGGGTCGGCCCCTTATAAGTCACAGACCAGGGCCCAGACCTCCTCCCTCCATGTCTGTACAACTATGGATGCAAGGGGACCTCAAAGGTTAAGGGACAAGTGTGGGCCTGTGTGCACTACACCGTCTGTGCATGTGCACATCCCTAGCATTGTGCAAGTAGCATTTGGCCATTATGTCAAGTGTAAGCAGTCATTATGGGAATCCCTCAATTCCTTCCCCTGTGATTATGTAATCACAGGCCTGGTATTCCGCTATCTAAGCTCTGTGGATGGAGCTCCTTCCTAGATAACATATTGTACTGTGAGTGTTGTTATTATTTTTTTTTATTTATAATGTGTCTACTACATTATTAAGCTAAACATAATTATTATATAAAACCAGACATCTAATAATTAACAGACTACACACAGATAACTTGGTAATGCAGATCATGTTATTTACGTGGACAGTGAGTGAGAGTGATGGTAATGCCCAATGTGAAATAGGCCTGGGCTCAAGAAAACAGAACTAGGGAATCAGGCTTAGCGATACAGAGGGTAATGTAATATTAGGAGGAGAACATGAGGTAAGAGTGCTCATGAGAGCTTACATAAGGGAAGGGGAGAACACAAATAGGATGGCACCGAGTGGCACTTTAATGACTTCTTTTTTACCCTTCTTGACCAGACCAATTTTTATATCTTGGAGATATGTGTCTGTTTCATTAGGAATAACATTTATATTTTTTGGCTTGTCCTAGAAAATTCTATATAGCTGTTTGATAACAAATAGGACTTTCCTTTGGTAATAGATTGGAATAAAATATTTTTCTTTTATGTGTTTTATAAAAAATTGTGTTTTTGGAAAAATTGGCAAATATAAGAAAAAAATACCCTTTTCCACAATTTTTCCCCAAACCTACTTTTAGGTAATGCTAGCCCAGGAATATATCCCTAATTTAACCAGCTAGTTCTCAGGAGTATAAGGATTGGAAATGTGTGTACTTTATGCAAGGGCTGATAGAGTTACAGGAGCCAGAAGCAAAGGTTTGCACTGTAGCTTTAGAAGCTTTTTTTCCTCTGATGGTACATTTAAATAATCGCACAAATCCTTCGGGTGGGAGTAAGAGGAGATAGGGCCAGGAGTGGGCATACAATATTTAGGGTAAAGATGCATTTATGGTAGTTTGCGGCATATGCATTTAGTATCACATTTATGTGTTTTTGCCTACTAGATTACACATATTTTGAATTCTATTAAAAAAAAATTAAAAAGAATTTTTAAAGTAGTTGCCATTTATATACATCAGGCTAATTGGAAAATGGCTAATCAGCAAGACATTTTTATAATATTAGGATTAAGTTATCATCTTGAGAAATACAACACTGCCAAATGTTTACAATTTCCTCTAAACATAAGTAGAAATTAACAACAATATAATTTACATATTTTTTCGGCACAGGCGGGCTGACGAGTCCTCCTTTGCACTTATTATGTTCCTTGGTCCCTGACGGTAGGGAAGGTGTTCTTTTCTTTGAAAGATTCTGTGACTGGATCACTGATAAATAACTCTTGGTATGAATTTATTTAACGGAAATAGCGCAGGGCGCTGATTTATATAAATTGCCAATGCACTTATTTTTAAAATTGTGCATGTTTTGATATAGGGAAATCTTTAATTTCTGAGTCCAAGGGAAGAAATTCGTCTCTTGTTTAACCTAGCTATAGGATATGCCTATTTCTGATGTATATATCTGATACAATGAGCCTTTGTTTACAAAGCCTTTTGTGTATTGTGATGTGGGAAACTGGATTGTTTTTGTTTTTTGTTGTTCTGTGTGAATATGTATTCCGAACGGTCTGAAGAACGGCCCCATGTTAATTAGATCTTTTGATGTGTGAAGGTCCAACATTGAAGGCAGGAACTTTTAATTAAGACTGGCTTCTAGATTCTCTGCATCTGAAAACCAGATGCAGGACATCACAGTGTTTCTAGAATTTCACATATAAGTGTAAATATTGTTAGCTTTCTAATGCATGTAAATCCATGTTTGTGTAAATAGAGTACATCCTGATGCTAAAAATAGCCTCTAAATATCGAAAAAAGGAGAAAGAGACTGTGCTGTAAGGCACTCATAGGACTCTCAAAAAATATTCTTAAAATATAACTTTTATTTTCCACTTTTAAAAAGATATATATATATATATATATATATATATATATATATATATATATATATATATCTACTCTGATGTAACCTTAGGAGTCTCTCAACACACTGGTCAATGAGTATTTACTCTCCTAACAACACAGATTAGCAATTAATTTGTCTTCACATTATTTAGTTTTTAATATTTCGCTGCTTAGTTTTATCCTCATAGAGGACTTTATCAATAACATGATCATATATATCTCTTTTTAAAAGTGGAAAATAAAAGTTATATTTTAAGAATATTCCTTGAGAGTCCTATGAGTGCCTTACAACTAGAGATGGTCACTGACCCCCCTGTTTTGGTTTTGGATTCGGTTTTGGATCTGGATTACCGTCGTGTTTTGGTTTTGGTTTTGCAAAACCGCCATTGCGTGTTTTGGTTTTGGTTTTGTTTGGTTTTGTTTTGCTATTTTGTTGGAAAATCAATGTTTTTGGGCCTAAAATAACCCAATTTAGTGCTCCAACTGTTTCATAGATAAGTAATCTAATTGTAGAGGTAATAAATCATCCAAAAACTGTTTAATTCCTGGTAGGTAGGCCTTCTTTTATTCTACACACAAAACAGATTGTCTTCCTCTCCATCTATGCATATTGGCAATGCAGCCATCGTCTTTGGATGTATATTACACCCTGCACTTATAGTTAAATATGCTTAAGTTTGCTTTCTGTCTCTATAGGCCCCCCTCCACTTGTTTAAAAAAACCAAAAAATTCAGCCGTTATAGAATGTACAATATTAATTGAAATGGACAAAGCCAGTTTGGTTTTTGGCTCTCTAGGCACCCCTCCACTTGTCGAAAATACTAAAAAATACAGCCGTTATAGACTGTACAATATTAAGAGAAATGGACAAATACAGTTTGGGGTCACTCTGTCTATGACACCCTACCCTTAAGGATAAATTGCCCAAACAGCAGCCATTCAAGACGGTACGTGATATGGAAATGCCCCAAGTCCCTTTCCTCTTTGGGGGTAGATTGCACCCTACACTTACATAGAAAGTTTTAAAAAGATGTTATCGTCATCATCTTCAGCTTTATCCTCACCCTCATCAGTGTGTACGTCATCATCACAGACTATCAATTCATCGCCGCTTGAATCCGCCATTAGAGAACAGTCAGTGCTTGAATGTCTTGGATGGTGAAGGCCTACCTCTTGAAAGTAATCCTCCACCATCCTTTACATGTTTATACTCATATTGGATGGAGTTATGGGCAAAGTGACACATTTTTTCGAAAAATCCTTCAAACCAGATGTTAAATTGTTCTGGTCTGCCCCCTGCGTCTTCCCTGCTTCTTTTTGGGAAATTTAATTTTTTACGAGCAGCAGCTGCTTGAGAAAGTGAAGGAGGACACGTCGTCAAGTCGAGGCCCAGTTCAGCGGCCAACTTGCTGAGCAATAGCTCCTTGCAAAAGTTCACATCTCGCTCATTTACAAGTAAAGACTCAATGTAGGTCTTAAACCTTGGATCAAGCACAGTGGCCAAAACGTACTGATCCGAGTTCAAGATCTTAATAACTCGAGGATCATTGTGAAGCAAATGAAGTACTTGATCGACAAGGCCAACATACTTTGCTGAATTGCTTGCTTTCAGCTCCTCCTTCATTTTCTCAAGCTGCTTTTCCAAAAGTCTAATTAAAGGAATGACTTGGCTCAAATTAGCAGAGTCTGCACTCACCTCACACGTCACAACTTCAAATGGTTTCAGCACCTTGCACAGCACTGAAAGGATTCCCCACTGTGCAAAAGTGAAATACATCCCCCCTCCTTTCCCAATGTCATGGCTTGTGCAATATGCTTGGATGGCTTTGTGCTGTTCCTCCATCCTCTGAAGCATGTACAGGGTGGAATTCCACCTAGTTACCACCTCTTGCTTAAGTTGGTGGCAGGACAAGTTAAACTGCTCTTGGAGCTGCTGTAATCTCCTACATGCTGTGGCAAAATGCCTGAAATGGCCTGAAATTTTACGGGCCACCGAAAGCATCTCCTGCACCTCACGGTTATTTCGTAGGAAGCTCTGCACCACCAAGTTGATGGTGTGAGCAAAACAGGGAATGTGTTGGAAATCACCCAGCTGTAACGCTTGCACTATATTGTTGGCGTTATCAGAAATGACATACCCTGGGGAGAGTCCAAGTGGTATAAGCCATGTATCAATCACATCTCTCAGTTTGAGTAACAAATTGTCAGCTGTATGCCTGTTAGTGAAGCCGGTGATACAAAGAGTGGCCTGCCTGTGACAAATGTTATGTAGTGGTGTACATGCTGCTGCTGTTCCTGCTGGTGAAGGTGAATGACCAACCCAGTGGGCTGTCACAGTCATATAGTCTTTGGTTTGCCCACTTCCACTTGTCCACATATCTGTGGTTAAGTGGACAGTGGGCAGAATGGCATTTTTCAGCGCAATCTCTACATTTTTACACACTTTTTGGTATAGTTGTGGAATTGCTTTACGGGAGAAATTCTGTAACGCGGACACAAAACCTCAATTAACTGTGAAAAACCAGCTGCGTTTATTGTGGAGAATGGACGCAGATCTAACACTAACATTGCAGCCATGGCGTCTGTGATTCGCTTGGCGACTGGGTGACTGCTGTCATATTTGCTTCCCCTCGCAAATGATTGTTTCACAGTTAATTGCTGAAATGTAGGACTGCTCATTTTCTTGACCTTCCTCTGGGATGACGATTCACCCCCAGCAGCAGCAACAGCAGCAGCAGGACTAACGCTTTCTTCAGAGGAACCAATAATAGTGCAGGAGTCATCCAACCTTAATAAGTGGGATGCCGGGCTAACTCCGAGCGCTACTGAGGATATTGATGAGGATGGTGTGGTGGGTGTATTATGTAGCCGTCGGGATGTCGGTGAGCGGAGGGTCTTAGCTTGTAATTTTTTGGGAAGAACTTTCAGCTTTTCCCAACACTTTGCCATGAACTCTCATTAAATGGCGTAACATAGACAAGGTTCCAAGATGGTTAAGGTCCCTCCCTCGAATGATTGTGGCTTGACATACACTACATATGGCTATAAAATTGTTGTCTGGATTTGGGTAGAAATAATTCCACACATAAGAAGTGGATTTTTTTGTTTTATGCCCAGGCATGACAATGGCCTTTTTCTTGTCACGTGCCAGAACTGCTGCCACTGGTGCAGGACTTACACAAACAACCTCATCCTCATCAACATCCTCATTAGCACCCTCGTTGCCTACACAAATGTCCCCCTCATCCTCTTCTAATTCCAAAGTGGCATCCTCAATTTGTGTATCACCGGCTACACTCGGGCTATTAAGGCACACATCAGCAGAATGCTCACGATTAGACATCCCACTGTTGGATGGACTCTCCACAGGGATTGGTGTCATTTCTGAATCAGAGCAAACATTATCCTCTAATGCCTTACTGTTATCTTGCAGCTTGGCTTTAACGCGTAACAGTAGTTGTGCACCAATTGTAGGCTCTGTAACTTTTTGGGATCTGTCACTAATAGCCAAAGGTGAAGGCCTCATTCTCTCTTTGCCACTGCATGTGTAGAATGGCATGTTGGCAATTTTTTTTTATCGGCACTTAACTTTTGCTCAGTACCACTTCTTTTTCGCTTCAACACAGTCATTTTTTTTTTTTTTTTTTGTTTTTTGGACTGATTTCGAAACACTGTGTAGTTTGACATCGCCTTGCCCAGATGACGTACTGGGAACACTAACATCAGGACTGGTGACAGAACCTGGTTGTCCATTCTGATCATATGTGGACTGCTTTGAATCCTTTCTGAGCCCAAAGCACTGGGAGTGCTAAAAATTAGTTGGTAGATACTGCTGACAGATAGTAATTTTGACAGCCAGAAATATTTATGCACAATTATGGGAGACACCCCAAAAGCACTGGGGAGCGCTAAAAATTAGTTGGCAGATACTGCTGACAGATAGTAATTTTGACAGCCAGAAATATTTATGCACAATTATGGGGGACACCCCAAAAGCACTGAGGAGTGCTAAAAATTAGTTGGTAGATACTGTTGACAGATAGTAATTTTGACAGCCAGAAATATTTATGCACAATTATGGGGGGGACCCCAAAAGCACTGGGGAGTGCTAAAAATTAGTTGGTAGATACTGCTGACAGATAGTAATTTTGACAGCCAGAAATATTTATGCACAATTATGGGGGACACCCCAAAAGCACTGGGGAGTGCCAAATATTGAAAAGAAAAAACCCTCTATCCTCCTCTCTTCTCTAGCGATTTTTGTTACAACAATTGGAATCAGAATATTGGATTCTCTGTCCCTGCTCTAATCAGCCTGTGACTACACCCTGCTCTCTCCCTCTGTCAAATGGCGATGGATTGCTGTGGAGGCGGGTATTTATAATCTTGAAGTATCGCGAGAACCGAGCCCTGAGATCCGACGGTGTCACAATGACGTTCGGCCTCGATTTGGATTCGGAGCTGGCAGGAGAGTACCGAGCTACTCAGCTCGGTACTCCGATACCCAAAGTTCGGGTGGGTTCGGTTCTCGGGGAACCGGACCCGGCCATCTCTAGTTACAACACAGTCTCTTTCTACTTTTTTTGATATCTATCAATAATACTGTGTCAGTGCATCACTCCTGGTGGCCATTAAAAATAAAAATACAGCAATATTTATAATTATTTTACGCATCAGTAGATGTGTCATCAGCTTTCCAGTGCGGTTCATGTTTGTCTAGTAAAAATAGCCTGTGTCTGAACTGTATAAAAGGCACTAGCTTGTATTTGAAACTTGTTCTTCTGATTTCAACATCTGACCTGATCACTGGTACCTCAAACCAGTGTGAGCAAATAAACATATTGCTTCAAAGACCTGCTTGGAAACATCTTCAATATTGCTGTATTCCTGTGATATGCAGATTAGACCCTAAAACTAATCCATTATCCAGCTGTCTGAGGTCTGGACCCAAGCTTTCCAGTACCACCGCTCTGCCTGCTACCCATTCAGCCCTGGTCAGTTTGATAGTCCAGTGGGGGATCCATCCACAGCAACCCTGATCTATAGTGAGAGGTCAGGAGTACCAGCCCAGGTACACTAGCAATGAGGTACGCTAGCAGCGTCAGTTACCCAGAAGAAACCCAGTTCTGGATGCCGGTATAGGAGTCCAGTGGTGGCAGTCTTTGTAAGCCCCTCCTACTTCGGCAAGAGGGTGCATTTGGGTTAACGAAAGAGAACGGTGGCAAAGTAAGCCCAGCCGGTTCCCAGCAACAACAGACAGGGTGGCATAGGCAGTCCATCCTGTCACAGCTTAATTTTATTTTCTTAAAAGATAGGTATGATATGCTTTGCCAAAAAAAAAGCTCTAATTTGATCTCATCTGTCCACCGGCTATTCTCCTAACTTATTCAGCTGTGTTTTGGCAAACACTAGTCGGGCTTTCTTATGTCTCTCTCTCTCAACAGTGAGGCCCTCCTGAGCCTCCTACCAGACAACCCACTTCGATTGCAATGGCAATGGATGGATAGTACGAATTGAAACCGTCGCATTTTGTGTCTGAAAATAAGCTTGAATCTGGCAGTTGACCAAGTTGCTTTCTCCACCATTCAAACAAAACTGCTTGCAATCTTCAAACATGTTTTCTCTTGCAGTCACCTCCAGGGAAGTTGGCTATAGTGCCATGAGCCTTAAATTTCCTGATAACATTACATATGGTGAAAACAGGAAAATCATGGTCTCTGGTGATTGATTTGTAGCCTGGACATTGTCCATGCTTGATTACAATCTTCTCCCCCTCAGACAATTATCCAACTTTCTTTCTTTTCTCCATGCTCATTGCAGTGCACACAATGACACGAAATAGGAGAATGAGTCATTTTCTCTATTCAAACTTGTTTAATGAGTGCTTTTTATATTACAGGTACTTCAGAGGCGAGTTGAGTTCCGATGTGAAGTAGAATCAACTTCTTGAAATCTAATTATTGCTATCTATTTCTAAAAGGTGTCAATCATTTTGTCTAGGCTGTTTAAGGATTTATGTGTGGAATTACGACTTAGTCCTTTTGTGTTTTATTCCACTGTAAACGAAAGAAATACATATGTGGATACCAAAATAATTTTTAATTTCAACAGTTTTCTTGAAGGAAAGGTGCATTTTTAAAAAAAACTGCACTGGTGCCATTATATTTGTCCACAACTGTGCATAAACTGCAAATGTAATATGAATCATACCAACTCTGCCACATTATTGATTTGAATATGTAAATTAGCTGAAAATGTGAACTCTAGCAAGTCAGATTGATCGGATAAATTAAATACTTTTATTTTTTTCGCTATTTCACATCAATTTCAAAAGAATAAAGTGTCTTGTTCTGCTATAACACTATTTTTAAGCTCTATTATACATATATATATATATATATATATATATATATATATATATATATATACAAGTTAACCCGTGCATAATACTCATGCATTCTAGTCAAATCAAGCTACTTAAGGTGTTAAAAAGGTTCTTGTCATGCATTTGGGCCTAGCCCAGGCCTCCTCAGGGGAAGAGCATTACTTCCCGACGCAAGCGCCCTTTTTTAACGTGGTTTTGTCCACATGTCACCACCTCATAATTTTTCTCCATCACCTCATCCTTCATCTTCATCGCCACATCCTTCATCAAGCTACTTAAGGTGTTAAAAACTCCCCACTGTCACCCCCGGCAAGCACCAACCACTCCCAACTGTCACTTCTCCTTCAAGAAATATATAGGTCAGTGTATAACTCTGCCCAGCAGGTGACGCTGCAGCTTGGTTTTTTTTTTTCCACACACGCCACTAGGCATTTATATAGTAGATATATATATTATAGATATATATATATATGCAAATGAGCTACTACACATTATTTGAACATACCTCTACGATCATGCCTCACAACTTTAATTTGTTTCTTTAGTTGGGACATTGTATGCATACCACTTCTTACATGTCACGCTACATGAGGAGGTGGATAGTCATCTTGGGCTGTGAGCCACTTTCCCTAAAAACACCATTTCAATGCAGTATGCACCGTCCACGGGCACATGCGATGTTGAAGAGGCACCAATCAGCAGCAACTGTCCTGGTATTAGGACAAAAGTCCCGATCCATGATATACAGGACAGTTCTTTCAAATCACGACAGTCTCACCTAAATCGAGGCAGTTGGAAGGTATGTATAAATGTGGATGGAATAGAAAGACCAACTATCCATCCTGTCAAATGAAGGAAAATACTTTGTTCCAGAAATATGTTGGGTTAAACTTGATTATTTGCTAGGGTTAAGTTTAGTACTGTTCTAGGAGGGATATGAGACCCCACTGATCATGATCAGTCTTTTAGTCAGAAGGCTCAAGGTTATCATGTGGAGTAATGTCCCGGGGTTGCTAGAAAATCATTCCCAGGAACTTTTGGTAATTTTTGTACTTACTTATTTTTTTTCTGCACTTTGCGACCATTGCTCTGGCCCTCTGGCTGAGCAGGAAAATGTTGTATTCCCAGCTAGAGGATGCTGTAACTTCATTCCCTTTCACTAGTTTGTCACTTAACACTTATTTCTTGTTTTTGTTTTTCTTTCCTATTGACTTTGACTAGCTGCAGTTAACCCTTGCAGCTTCATCCCCCCCCAGATTTATCTCAGAGATTCCACCTTCTGGGTGTGTTGAAAAATTTGGACCAGTGAGTGAGGTTTCAGCAGCTCCCAGGGTAAAGGTCCCTCCCTAAGGCTTATGGTCAAGTGGGGTCTGAAGATCTTTGTTACTTTTTTAGGCCTTTCCTGGGGGTTGGGAATAATGGGCTCTTCCTCTTTAAAGGAAGGTTTTTAAGATTGCATCCTTGTGCAGTTTTTGTGTTTTTTTAGACACTTTATTGTATGCACCATTGTGTATTGCTCTTTATGTTGAGCAGAATAATAGTATTTAGGAATGTGCAGTAAAGTCACTTAAACTTTATATCTTAGTCACTGTACTATTCTGTTCTAAGATGTTTCACTACCTATTTATCGGATGTGCTTTTTCCTGTACATCATAATGGAAAAAACAAGAATGAATAATAATTTGTCAGCTGCAGATAAAAGTCAGACTTAAGGTACACACGCTACAGTTTGGTCATGCAATGTGATTTGTTTTTGTTTAAATTGTACAAACATCTTCCTATATGTAGGAACCATACAATCAAATAAAATTAAAACTATACGATGAATTGTACTTTTGAAACATAATCAGACTCGATAAGTGGAAACTTTTTTCTTAATGCAATTGAATTATTGTGTGGGTGATATAATTGTATCATTCTTCTCCTTGCAGTTTATGTTTTACCAAGGAAAACAAGAAGGGCCTAGGGCTGGGTACACACTACAGAAAATTTGTCCCTATGCGATATAGTTTTACCAAAGGCTGAAAAAAAAAGAAAAGAAAGAAAAAGACCAGATCATCATGCCGATTGATGTGTACACACTAAACAGGTTTTAGAAGATTTACCTTCAGATCTGTGCCATCCATCTGTCACAACTATCGGCTGAAGAGATTGTGACTGCACACTCCGTGGAGATCTATGGACACTGCCGTTCCTGAATGCACACACACTGCAGAATTGGAACAACAAATTTTAGTTCCATTTAAAAATCAAATGAAACCATGCAATGTGCATTGAAACGATAATTGTTCATTCTTGGAGCGTACACATTAATACGATATCGGGCCAAACGGTCATTTATCGTGTGATTGGGCCGATAATTGACTGAAAACCCTGTAGTGTGTACCCAGCCTAATTAATCTTCGGTTGCAACCTGCACACAACTTGCGAAAAAACAAACACGGAGCTTGAGCATATTTCCGACCGTAATAAAATACAAGCGAGTCTCAATATATGTTTCCATTTAAATCTGGGTAGACTCATCCTAAACATTATGTTATAAGACATATATAAACAGACAGAACAGAGTGCAATATATGCACATTTAAATGTGCAATATATAATCCCATCAGAATACATACAATAAAATGTATTTTATAAAATAAATTAACAACTTAATAAAAATGTGAAAAAAATAAATTTTATTTTAAACCGTAAATACATAAATCAGGATATTCTTAATGCATACTCTACATAGAATGCATTTTTATAGAACATCTTCCTTGCATACACATTTCATGTGCTATTCAGTGGCATGCATACGTGTCGTTTTTAATACAAGGACTATGTGTAATAGTCACCTCTGGCTGGTGCAAATGATACGACTAAGGAAAAATGTACGTTAGAGAAACCCAGCATTTGAATCAGCCACATCTGCGTTGGCATGCCGTCAGCATGCCCCCACTGTACATTGCGTATGTCAGTCCACCCCGTCCCTCCCCCTTTCTGCCCTTCAAGTCATAGGAAGCCATAAGTGTCATTTACATCCTGACATGAATTTAATTTCAGTTGCGTTCATTGGCATAAGGTCAGTTTTTGAGCATGCCCAGGGCTATTTCAGGCAAGATACAGCATGCAAGGAACTTCCATTCGAAGGTATTAGATGTAAACAAATTAATTTCTGGTGGGATCTCATACAAATTAATTTAACTGTATTTGGGAAAAATAGCAGGGCAATTGATACAATTTACAGTGAAAAACTGTGATTGAAATCTCTGTTGGTAGGTTAAGACTGAATATGGCATTATATTTCCATGCTTCATGAAAATGTAACATTCTTGGTTTAGCGGTTCTGTACTATAGACTCATTATGGGGAAGCTTTTGTGGAAATTTGCACTTGGCAGCACTAGGCAAATATGAGCTGGTTGAAGAAAACACACAATAACTAAATCAGACCACTCACAAAATTTAAAAACACAATAAACTTTTTGTTTTCATTTAATGTATTGACCATGCTGCCAATTCTGCCTTGTATAAGTCACTTGCTGGCAAGCAGAGTGGGTTTTACTGTCAAAAGGAATTCATGTTTGTAAAGTTATTTTTAATGTGTGTATTCATTAAATCCAACTGGCAGAGCTATCTTTTTAAGAACAGATATCCATGCCAACAAAAGGCCTGGGAAGGGGGCATGATTACCAGAAAAATGTCCTTTGCAGACTTCTTGTATCAATTTACAGTGAAGATGACAGATGCATGCATTGCATATATAATATTGACATTGATAATTCTAAAGATATTTTAATCTGGTATTTTTTCAAGAGTTCTAAGATGTCACTAAATGAGAGAGCAGGGATAAATCTAATTTTCCTCCCCCCATTACAGGGAACCTGAACACCTTTCCCTAGTGGGACAATAGTATAGTTACAGAAAAATATGCACAAAAGCCAAGATGTGATTGAATACCAAAAACATTTGCAATAACAAAATTCCAAACAGTTAAGGACACCATCCCAGTGCAGCTTGTGGTCACCCCTTTCTCCAACCATGAGTATGATTTTTTTTTATTGATGCTTATTGCTTATCTTTCAGCTTCACTAATATATAAAACATGAATATTCTAAACTAATAGAACAGGCTTTGCAGTATTGCAGTATTGTTAAATAGGTTTCCCTTTGCAAAAGCAAGGGGAAGCTATCGCAGGGGCGGATCTAGAAAAATGCTGAACCCGGGGCGATTTAGGGGGGGGGCGATTTAGGCCCCGCCCCTTTCTAGCATCTTAGGCTGCCGACGGCTGCACACTATGTGCAGGTCCGTCCAGCCGTGACAGGCAGGGACAGTGTGCTGCCCGGATGCTCTGATTGTGTTTTAAACACAGTCAGAGCAGCCGGGCAGCACACTGTCCCTGCCTGTCACGGCTGGACGGACCTGCACATACTGTGCAGCCGTCGGCAGCAAGTGTCTGCTAGGGGGGCCGATCGCCCCGATCGCCCTCCCCTGGATCCGCCACTGAGCTATCGATGGTGAATCCTACTGCTGTTGGAGGTTGCAGCTAGAAATAGAAGTGCTATTGGTGGCAGTAAGCTTTTATTGTATGGGGCAAAATAAAAAAAAACCCTACGGCTTGTGAGAACACCGTTAGGGGAATGCTATATAGCCTGCACCATATGTTCTTCATTTTCCTCTATGGACTCCAGACTGAAAGGCACATTTTAGGCTGGCATTAAATACATACATTTAAATTAATAATTTGATTAGTAACTAATTAGTTTGGGTACTAGATTAGTAGTAGGTGGCCACAGTGAATGGGGGCATGTGTGGATAGCTGAGTGTCATGTAGGGTTTGAGTCGCATGTAGGGGAAGTCTGATGGGGGTTTTATGTGTGATCTGAATGTAATGTGGGAACATTTTATAGCAAGTCTGAGTGGCATGTGGGGGTATATTTTAGAAAGACGGGGTCTGAGAGCATATTCTGATATTTTGGAGGAAGTGTGAGGTTGGAGTGGCATGTAGGGGAATTCTAAAATTTTAAGATGAATGATAGGTGTGCAGAGGACATTTTGTGGCTGCTTTTTTATAACTAAGATTAAGGGTAAGGTAATGTGTGGCCCTTTTGAAGGTAGGATGGCCATTGAAGTGTTTCAGGTTCCCCGTCACTGATCTAACAGTACAGTGTAACACCCCTTAAGCCTAATTCTGCTTAGTGGATTGTGTCTCCATAGTGCAAATGGTCCTGCACCACGTTAGGGAACTCATAAGAAGTGATGGAATCGGATGGTTTAAATATGGCCCATTCATTCTTCGGTGTGGGTGTGCTGGTGTGTAGATGTGTTCTCAAGTACCCCCTATAGTTTTGATACTCTGACTGGGGATTCATCATTGTTGTTAGCAGTATCTGAGTCTAGTGCACGCTTGATCTGCTCTGGTAGTCAGCTGGTGGCATGCTTAACAGGGAATTGATGCAGAGAGAGAGAGCTCTAGTTGAGTGATATGCTAGGAAGAGTTCCTAGTCGGAGATTAGTGAGAGCCAGGACGAGACATTGAATACTTTTAAGGGTACGCTGGGACCAATAGTGCACTAAGCAAAACTGGTAAATCGTCCCACTCTGTCAGTCAAGTAGCAATAATATGGAACGCAATCACATAAACAGAGTTTGGGGACCTGTAAAGAATGTAATATACAGAGAGGGTAAGGTATAAGAAACATTAAAGTGGTTTATAAATAACCTGATATTGGAGAATCAGGGGAGCTGCTGAAAGAGAAAAGTGCAGAGAGCAATAGTAAGAGTGATAATTCCCGAGGCATGGAGTGTCAGCACTCTTGTCAAATTTTATTTATTTTCCAATAAGCTAGTGTTGGGAGTGCATCAATAATTATAAAAAAATGTGATGAGAACTATGCATGTATGATGTCTTATGCCATCCTGGTTTTCAAACTTGCAAGTGGAAAGGGCATTTCCGGATACCAAGCTACAAACACCAGAATATAAGAAGAATAGTACAGAGGAGTGAAAAGGTAGGGGCCTTGTTGCAGAATAACACACACCCTACTGACATCTGTGAAAAGGGGTTACACAGATATGTTTTCTTTCCTCGTTTATGTTAGTGCATTCTTTTTTTTTTTTTCAATAAACTGTATTGCACTATACATTTCTCCTCTTTCTCTTGAATTGATTGGTTGATGGGGCAGTTAAACATACAAGTTGCATGGAACCCTGGTAACCAATATTTAGTGAAATCTCCAGTCTAATTCTTCCTCTGCTTGTCATGTTTGTGAGTATATGTAGAAGAGAGCAGTTTGTGTTTCATTATATACACATTGCTGCACTTTATTTTTTTTTCTCCTCATTGAGTGCCTATGAAGTAGATTATGGTTTACAAATAATATCTAATGTACAGATGAAGTTATATTTAGGGAGAAGTGATCACAACATGGTAATGTTTGACTTAAGTTTCAATAAATCATTACGAAAAGGAGCTAGAAAACTATGAATTTCAAATGGGCAACGTTTTATCAGCTATGAGACGCATTGAAGCTTGTTTACTGGAAGAGTGTACTCTTAAATAAAAGCACAGAGACCAAATGGGAAATTTAAAAAATATTTCAAATAAATGCTGTTGCAAGCACATACCGCATTTCAACAAGCTGCACAGGGATAAAAAGCAACCAATGTAGTAAATTACAAAGTATTGGAGATATTAAGGGAAAAGGGAGATCATTTAAATTGTAACAACCAGAAGGGGCTGACAATTCATTATGGAAATATAAAGAATTTAAAGTAATATTTAAAAATTAAATCAGGTAAGCAAAGATTGAAACTGAAAAACATATCGCTACAGAAAACGAACACGTAAATGTATTTCATGTACATAAACAGCTAAAAATAAATTATAACATTGGGCCACAAAATAATAAACTAGGAATAATAATTTAAAAGATAAAGAGCTGGTTTTTAAATATGTTTTTTTCATTTTCACAGATGAGGAAAAAATAAAAGGAAAGAGGTGATCTAGTAATATTTACAACATCAAATCTTACTTGTCTACACAGGGCAAGGTGCAGTTACAACTACACAGATAAAGCTCTTGGCTCCTCCACCACCTATGCATGTTAAAGGAACTAAATTCAGGGAGTTTGAGAGTGGACCTTTATAATGAAAATGATGGGAGTACTAATTCTAAAGCAAAAAGCATGTACTTCGGTGGAGAACTGGTTGAAGGATAGAAGACAAAGGGCTAGATTTACTAAGCTGCGGGTTTGAAAAAGTGGGGATGTTGCCTATGGCAACCAATCAGATTCTAGCTGTCATTTTGTAGAAGGTACTAAATAAATGAAAGCTAGAATATGATTGGTTGCTATAGGCAACATCCCCACTTTTTCAAACCCGCAGCTTAGTAAATCTAGCCCAAAGGGTAGTTAAAATGAAACATATTCAGACCTAGAAAGTAAAGTGACCATATTTGTTGATGGCACCAAGCTATGTAGGGTTATTAACATGGAGAATTATAGTAATTATTAATTAAAGTTTTAAACAAAATGGTAAATGGCACAATGAAATGACAGATGAAATTTGCACATACATGTAATATAATAACCATAGGTTACCGTAGGTTAAAAATTGGGCAGACTATATGGGCCAAGCGATTCTTATCTGCTGTCAAATTCTCTACTTTGGCAATGAATAGCAACAGCTTATAGCCCTTTCACCTTGTAGTGTGGTACATCACTGGTGGTCCTTTCAATAGCTTGTCATTGTACTTTACTGGAAGATCTGTTACCACACCAGCCTTTCTTTTTCTTCTTTTCTTCACCTCTACCAGTCTATGCTAAATTGAACTCATTGCAATTTTTGATAGATTTTTGTCCCTGTCCTTATTGACCTTATTGGGCCTGACAAACTCCTGCACAGAGCCTGCAGAGGACTAAATTCACGGCGCAGTTGCACAACAGATTCTTTGTATCTTTTATTGGAACCACTGTAGTTATAATGTAGTGGTCGTCTATTTGTTCTGTAACTATAAGAGGACAATGTTATAGAACTGCAGCAAGAAAAAACGGAGACACATGATAATCCTATGCTTATTCCCACATGCAGCCCTGGCAAACCTTAACTTAACTGTTAACCTTAATAGTGTGAGATCAAAGTCTTATTTTGGAAAGTGTTAAAAGCTACATTTATTGCACTTGCTCTACACAATCCCTATTCTGGTCAATGGAAACACCTTCTTCTTCCCTTTTTAATGATTGCTGCATAGCAACCACACCCCTAACTCTGCACTCTTTGAGTGTCTCATGCTGACATTAAACATAATTTCTTCTAGGTTCATACTAGGTTAAATTGGAATCTTGACAGTTGTGCCTATTCTTAAGGTAATGTCTTCCAAGCAATTAATTGCTGGCTTAATTGCTACAGCACTGACAAATAATAATGAAAAGAAACTTGAAACAAACGATTGTACAGTGTAAAAATGCTTCAGTGTGCATTGCTGGACCAAGTTATCATCATTAGCAGAGTTCCATGAAGTGGAAAGAACCTAGCGATTCGGTCCAGGGAGGCTGAAGCAAGTGTTGCAGGCTCTTCTAGCAGCATATCACATTGGGAAATAGTCTGGTGGGCCTGGTTTGACCAGTGTGGGTGTGGTTTTACACAGCCAATTAAATATATGAAAAATCAAAAAGGTATAGTCAGACACCATAGAGCCTTATCTCACCAGTATTCAATGCAGAGCCTCTGGTGACCTCTATACAATATAGATTTCTGGCATCCAAGTTACAATACAGATACCACTTTAATGATCTCTATACAACACCGAGAGCATTCTAGTGACAAATAAATAATACAGACAACATTTTAGCGACTGCTATTGTCACGAGCCGCGGCGGTACTCACAGCCGCCGCGGCTCGCTTTTCATGCGCCCCAGCGTCCCGGCCGTCACCTTGACGACCGGGACGTCATTTCCTCTTCCTGTCCGGCCGTTACCAGGGCAACGGCCAGACGCTAGTACACTAGCGCTGCGTCCCGGCGGTGCTGGTAGCCGGGCGCATGCGCATAGCAGGCAGCCTGTGGGCTGATTAGGCTTATTAACAGGCATTAGCCTGCAACTGTGTAGGTCAGGGGCAAGCCCTGATTGGCCCTGCTGGATACTAGTAAATTAGCCTGCAGGAGTGTGTTCAACTGCTGATTGGTCTGTGTCTGTACTTAAGGCAATGAGGTCTGCTGCCTCATTGCCGGTTATAGCTTCTGTGCTCCAGTCTGCTGACCTGCTTGTTCCAGTCCCTGTATCCTGTATCTACGTTTGGCTTCCCGTGTATGACCCTTGGCTTCGTATTGGACTTCGCTTGTGTTTCCTGTGACCCTGATCCTTGGCTTGTTTACCCGTTCTGCTACTTTGCCTGTGACCTCTGACCTCAGCTTGTTCATCATTACTGTTACCTGCTGCCGGCCTTTGACCTCTGCGTGGACCTGACTCTTCTTGCCTGGGTTCTCCCCAGCCGGTACACACTTCACGACCCTCTGTCAGTCTGCAGCCCAGTCTGTCCCCACCATCAGGGGCTCCAGTGAACACCTGACTGGCAGAGTAGACTCCGGGTTGTGTTGTGCCGGCTGGAGGGGTTCCTAACATTATAACCGGCCCACTCACGGAGACAAGATTAGGATGGATGCAAGTGGATCCACACCGTCTCCGGCACAAACCCTAGCAGGCCATGTTGAGTCTTTGTATCAGATGATGCAGGGATTGGCTGAGCGTATGTCTGTTCAAGAAGAAGCCACAAAAGCTTCACAATCTCCTCCAGATCCCATCTGTGAGCCCAAAATGAATTTACCGGATCGGTTCTCCGGAAATAGAACCTTGTTTCGGAACTTCAGGGAGAGCTGCAAGCTCTATTTTCGGATGAGACCCCGCTCCTCCGGTTCAGAGCAGCAACGAGTTGGGATTATTATTTCCCTTCTACAGGGTGACCCCCAGTCCTGGGCGTTTTCTTTGCCACAGACCAGTCCGGCCATGCAGTCCGTAGACTCCTTCTTTGAGGCATTGGGTTTACTGTATGATGACCCGGATCGAGTGGCCTCCGCGGAAGCTCACCTACGGTCCTTGAAACAAGGCAGACGGTCGGCAGAAGAATACTGCGCGGAATTCCGTAGATGGTCACCTGACAGTGGATGGAACGACCCTGCCTTACGTAGTCAGTTCCGTGTCGGCCTATCTGAACAGATTAAAGATTCGCTGGTGCAATACCCGTCTCCTAGCTCTCTGGAGGATCTGATGCACCTCTCCATTAAAATTGACAGGAGATATAAAGAGCGGAAAACTGAAAAGGAAACGTCATCACCTCCATCCGCCTTCGTTCCTATCTCCCAGGATGGTGAGGAACCAATGCAATTGGGAGCATACCGTCTTTCCTCTGAGGAGAGAGACAGGAGACGGTCACAAGGCTTATGTTTATATTGTGGCGCAAGAGGCCACTTCTCCCGTTCTTGCCCAAACAAGTCGGGAAACGAGCATGCCTAAGGAACGAGGGGAGAGTTCACTTAGGTCTACAAATTGTCTCCCAGAAAAATGCACTATTGGTCCCTGCACAGCTCACGTTCAGTGCTCGTTCTACGAAACTATCAGCCTTCATTGACAGTGGAGCTGCTGGCAACTTCCTTGACATCGAGTTTGCCCGCTCTGCTGGTATTCCACGGATTAAACTCCAATCTGCCATTACGGTATGTGGCTTAGATGGTAGTCCGTTGCCAGGCGGCAAGATTACTTGGGAGACCCCACCATTACAGTTGAACATTGGCGCTCTCCATTCGGAATCCATAGTCTTACGTCTTATCGAATGTCCTTCGGTTCCTTTAATTCTGGGCCACCCTTGGCTATCCTGCCATAACCCCGTCATGGATTGGGCAAAAGGAGAAATTGTCCAGTGGAGCCCCCATTGTACACAGTCTTGCTTGACACTACCTCTACGTATTATTCAGTCTATTCCGGAGCAGCTTACTTCTCAGTATCATGACTATTGGGATGTTTTCTCCAAAAAGGCTGCTGACACACTACCACCGCACCGCAATTTCGACTGTGCCATTGAGCTCATTCCGGGCTCTAAATTACCCAAGGGACGCTTGTATCCTCTCTCTGGTCCAGAGACCAAATCCATGCAGGAGTATATTGACGAAAACTTGGAGAAGGGCTTCATCAGGCCATCCAAGTCCCCAGTAGGAGCAGGGTGTTTCTTTGTACCCAAGAAGGACGGTGGACTCAGACCCTGTATCGATTATCGAGGGCTGAACCTTATTACGGTTAAGAACACCTACCCCCTTCCCCTCATCTCCGTTCTTTTTGATCAATTAAGAGGAGCCACTATCTTCACAAAAATTGATCTTCGTGGGGCCTATAATCTCATACGTATTAGAGCAGGTGATGAGTGGAAGACGGCTTTCAACACGCTCTCGGGCCATTACGAATACCTAGTCATGCCGTTTGGCCTTAGTAATGCTCCTGCCGTATTTCAGGACTTGATTAATGAGGTGTTACGTGAGTTCCTGGGACACTTTGTTGTTGTTTACTTAGATGACATCCTCATATATTCAAAATCGTTGTCTGTGCACCAGGGTCATGTCAGACAAATCCTACAGAAATTACGGGAACATCACCTCTACGCTAAACTCGAGAAATGCGAGTTCGAGGTCCAGAAGGTATCCTTCCTCGGTTATCTAATCTCCTCAGAAGGTTTCTCCATGGACCCAACCAAGGTCCAAGCAATTCTGGATTAGATACATCCGAATAACCTCAAGGCGGTCCAGAGATTCCTGGGATTCGCCAATTACTACAGGAGGTTTATTGGCGGCTTTGCTGATATCGTGGCTCCTATCGTCACCTTGACCCGCAAAGGAGGTGATCCAACTGTTTGGTCACAACAGGCAATAAATGCATTCAAAACCCTGAAGAAAGCTTTTGTGTCTGCTCAGGTTCTCAGACATCCGGATCCTAGGGTACCGTTTGTTCTTGAGGTAGATGCGTCTGACGTCGGTGCTGGGGCCGTCTTGTCACAAAAAGACCCCCAGACCCACCGCTTACATCCATGTGCCTTTTTTTCCCGTCAGTTCTCATCAGCGGAAACCAACTATGACGTGGGAAACCGAGAATTGCTGGCAATTAAATGGGCCTTTGAGGAATGGCGGCACTGGTTGGAAGGCGCTGCACACCAGATCTCCGTTATAACGGATCATAAAAACTTACAGTATATACAGTCAGCCAAACGTCTGAACCCCCGACAGGCTCGGTGGTCGCTGTTCTTCACTCGGTTCAACTTTATTATCACCTATCGTCCTGGTTCCAAAAATATTCAAGCGGACGCCCTGTCTAGAAGTTTCCTGGCACATCATGCTCCGGTCACCTGCCCAGAGCCTATTGTTCCTGTGTCTATGATTCATGCCGGATTAACTCAAGATTTGAGCTGTACCTTACAAAGGTTCCAGAGGTTGGCTCCTGATAACACTCCGGCAGGATGTTTGTTTGTCCCAGTTCATCTAAGGAAGACAGTCCTTGCTGAGGCACACAACAGTCGGACTGCTGGGCATCCTGGAGTCTACAAAACACTGGAAATCCTTTCCCGTACTGTATGGTGGCCGTCTCTGTCTGCTGACGTCAAGAGTCACGTCCGGTCCTGTGAAGTTTGTGCCAGGAACAAAGTTCCCAGGACTCGCCCGGTAGGTCAGTTAGTTCCGTTGGCCGCCCCTGGTAAACCTTGGACACATCTGTCCATGGACTTTATAGTCGATCTGCCACCCTCTGCGGGACACAATACCATTTGGGTCGTGGTAGACCGGTTCAGCAAGATGGCGCATTTCATTCCACTCACTAGGCTTCCTACTGCTCGAGGTTTGGCAATCTTGTTCATTCAACACATTTTCCGCCTCCATGGACTCCCTACAGACATCGTCTCCGATCGGGGTTCCCAGTTCATAGCGCAGTTCTGGAGATCATTCTGTACCCTCCTGGGAATCAAGGTCAGTTTATCATCTGCATACCACCCTCAGTCAAATGGGCAGACTGAAAGGGTTAACCAGTCCTTGGAGAAGTTCTTGCGATGCTACATATCGGAGTTCCATGACAACTGGTCCTCCTTGTTGCCCTGGGCAGAATTTGCCTGTAACAACTCCTGTCACTCATCCACGAAAACCTCTCCGTTCTTTTGCAATTATGGTTTCCACCCCAGATCTAACTCTTTGTATTCACTCCAGTCCGTTGGTATTCAGGAGATCCGTTCCACTGCCAGGGATCTCAGAGTTGTCTGGAAGAAAGTACATTCATCTTTAAAACAAGCCTCACTTGTTGCAAAAAATTTTTCGGACCGACACCGTACCCCCTGCTCTCTTAAGGTTGGCCAGAAAGTCTGGCTGTCTACAAAAAATATCAGGCTGAAGCAACCTTGCAAGAAGTTGGGCCCTAAATTCATCGGGCCGTTTCCCATCATCAAGCAGGTGAACTCTGTTGCATTTAGGTTAAAAATTCCGGGCTCGTTAAGAATTCCAAACACATTTCATTGTTCTCTGTTAAAACCAGTTCTTTATCCAGCTCAAGCCCAGTCTTCAGGCAAGCCACAGAGGTACAGTGTTCAGAAAATCTTGGATTCCAAAAAAGTGCAAGGACAGGTGCACTTTTTGGTACAGTGGAGGAACCGCGGGTTAGAAGAACGCTCTTGGGTTCCGCGGAGACAACTCCATGCTCCTAAACAATTGAAGGAATTCTTCAGGAAATTTCCAAGAAAACCTGGGTGTCGGGGTCCCTTGACCCCTCCTCAAAGGGGGGGTACTGTCACGAGCCGCGGCGGTACTCACAGCCGCCGCGGCTCGCTTCTCATGCGCCCCAGCGTCCCGGCCGTCACCTTGACGACCGGGACGTCATTTCCTCTTCCTGTCCGGCCGTTACCAGGGCAACGGCCAGACGCTAGTACACTAGCGCTGCGTCCCGGCGGTGCTGGTAGCCGGGCGCATGCGCATAGCAGGCAGCCTGTGGGCTGATTAGGCTTATTAACAGGCATTAGCCTGCAACTGTGTAGGTCAGGGGCAAGCCCTGATTGGCCCTGCTGGATACTAGTAAATTAGCCTGCAGGAGTGTGTTCAACTGCTGATTGGTCTGTGTCTGTACTTAAGGCAATGAGGTCTGCTGCCTCATTGCCGGTTATAGCTTCTGTGCTCCAGTCTGCTGACCTGCTTGTTCCAGTCCCTGTATCCTGTATCTACGTTTGACTTCCCGTGTATGACCCTTGGCTTCGTATTGGACTTCGCTTGTGTTTCCTGTGACCCTGATCCTTGGCTTGTTTACCCGTTCTGCTACTTTGCCTGTGACCTCTGACCTCAGCTTGTTCATCATTACTGTTACCTGCTGCCGGCCTTTGACCTCTGCGTGGACCTGACTCTTCTTGCCTGGGTTCTCCCCAGCCGGTACACACTTCACGACCCTCTGTCAGTCTCCAGCCCAGTCTGTCCCCACCATCAGGGGCTCCAGTGAACACCTGACTGGCAGAGTAGACTCCGGGTTGTGTTGTGCCGGCTGGAGGGGTTCCTAACAGCTATGCAGAACAGTGTATACTAGTGACCTTTATAAAATGCCAACCCTGTTCCAGATGCCACCAATGCAGACCCACAAACCTCTGATGGCTTTACAGTGCAGATCCCTTTAAATCTCTGGAGAATATACAATGTTGATCTTACCAAATCTCTGGTGGTTTAGCAATTTAGACTCCCAAATCTCTGGTGATTACATAATGCTGACCCTAGATGTCTGGTGACAACATAATGCACATTGCACAATGAGGATTACTTACACTATCTGTGACTCAGTGCTGGAGAGGGAACACACCTAGCAGATAGCTCACAGCAATGGATAATGCTCTTCATTCACCAATCATTATGTCAAAACCTCCAACATAAGATCTAATGTTGTTGGTTTTTAGGAAAGATCTGTCAGACTCTCTGGTCACTTTTGGCTTGTTTTAGAGTTGGACGCAAATCACATAAACATCCACTGTGCTGTACTATACATGCACTATAAAATGTGGACAGATATTGATTTTCAAGTAACCTGCACTTGCTGTCTTGCATGCCTGGAGTATAGCAATTGTGTGCACACAAACATAGGACATCCTCGCACTTCATTTGACTTTTCCGCATCTCCAGAAATGCCTCTTCAGAGGTATATCTATTGAGGGATTCTAAAGACTGATGTGTTGCTGATGATGACAGCATCAGTAGATATTTAAAAAAAAACAATAAATCAAATGGATTAAAAATACTATTATTAAATACTTTAAAAGACAGTTTCTGTGATTTTTTTCTCCTTATGTGCTATTTTGGAACTACAGGTTCTAGCACAGGGGGTGGAGGCCAATTTTTTAAAACATTTTTATGTATTACTTTTTTTAAAAGCAAGGATACAGCAGTCACATCATGTAGTTGATGGTGACTGCTATAGATTTACTTTAGTTGCATCAAGTGTCGAAGTCAGCAAATTGGATAAAGTCATTTCAATTAAAATAGAGCAAACTTGGTTGTCTTTGTCTGAAAAGATGCGTACGGTACGCTACGGCGTACAAGGGCACGCTACGGCGTGGAAGGGCGTACGCAGCTACTACTCGTGGCAGCAACAGTATTTGGTCTTTTACCATACATTCGCACAAACACGCATACTTGTAAAATAGTACACATTAATGGTAGTTGCAACACATAGTCAGTTATGTCGAAATATAGTAGTATTTATGTTTTATATTAAAGTTATATGCATATTAGTGAAATATATGGAACAGGTTGAAGGAATCACATCATGTGTGGTATCATAATAAACCTCTTAACATTTGCTACTGTTTGGTTCACTCTGCGAAGGAATCACAGAGTGCATACACAAGTTATGAATGATAGGGAATTATGAACTACTTAAGACTAAGGAATCTTGGCGGGAAGAGCCGAGCATACCCCCTGGAGAGATGACCCCCTCCTTTGGATTCCTTAGGATGAAATAGCCAATGATTGACAACCCCTTGGACCTTCCTGAAACCTGGACCAATAGAAACAAGCTATACCATCTTCATTGTATTACTGTATTTTTGTGTGCATATAAGCAGCAGCTTCATATCTAGTGTGCAGACATCTTGTCTCCAGACTTCAGGATTGAATGACTGCATACTGGATCCAGAGCGCCTGTGATAAGTAACGGCTGTATTTATTATCACTTCGCTTGAATATATTATACTACTTTATGCAAATAAATCTTTGTGCGTTGGAAACACAAATCGAGATTCGACAATCGTTATTGGTTAGCGACAATACGCACTTAACAATTGTTATGCTCTGATTAGGCTGCATATATCCGTTATGTGCCACTGTAACCTCCTTTAAATAAGACCCTGTGTCTCTCCTATAAAATGTAAAATATTATTGTTCTTTAGTTCTGCAAATGTACCTGCATGAAAAGTAGCATATTATGCACCGTAGTTCCTGGATCTGGTAACTCTATAAGGCCTTGATTAAAAGCACCATTATTTAGTATTGCTATATTGGGAGATATGGAGAACAAAGCAATTTTTTCGCGTATATATTTAAGAATGTATTAATTTGGATGAAAGTATCAAATGTATATTTATTTCCCATTTTTCTCATTGTTTTACTATATATATATAGCTCCAATAGAATAAAAACTATACATATTTAAAATGCCCCCGAAAGCCCTATCTTTCCTGAAAAAAATATAACATTCCCTTGTATAGGCTAAGTAATAAAAACAATATCCCAGGTGAAACTGACAGATTACCCAAATGTAAAAATTGGTCTGGTTATGAAGGGGTTAAAAAAGAGAGAGTAATATTTCAATATATTGTTCTACAAATAATGACTAAGAACGGCTAATATTGCATGGTACTTTCAAAACAAACAATGGCTTAGAGTTTAGACAAAAAAAGATTAAGTGTACCATATGTAATTATACAGTATATTGTTTAAATTGGACCTTTGTGTGGAGCCCAAAAAGAGAAATATAAGCATCGCCTGGGACAGTGCTGCAATGAGAACCACTTCACCACCCTCAATCCATTCTGTCTCTGAAAACACATTGTAAGAGCACTTAAAACCATTCTACTATCTCTCTGCATAATGTACAATTGTGTGTGTGTGTGTGTGTGTGTGTGCCATCCATGTTAATGCAAGTCATTTTGTATGTGTTTCAATGTAATTAGTGGAATAGAAAATATCCTCGCTAATTAATTCATTCATACACAACTCAACTAGTCTGAAGTTTTCCACAAGAGGGTGAACGACTAATTTTGTTTTTAATGAGGACCATCTGTGTTGGGAAAGCAATGTATGATAATAAAATGATAAAAGGGCACTGTTTTGGTGTGGTATTCCCACATTTGAAACAACACAGGAAGCTCTACCAACATAACAAAGCGTGGGCTGTATTAGCCATCTTGACACTGCTGCTTTCACTCTTCCCTGCATTGTGCTTGCCCACTTACTCCCATACTTTCAGTATCTGTTATATTTTTTTTCCTTTTCCCACTCCAGTTTTGTTGCTATTGACTGTCTTGTTGCTAAGTGACATGTCTGTAAAGCCATACTTGGCTTGATTTTGTGATGCTAATGCAGAAGTCCAGATTAGCTTCTGGGCTAAATTTGGGTTCAGGAAGAAGAAACAAACCATATGCCTCGGCTGGAGACTTGGCTCTCGTTTTAGGTCACGCAGACAAGGAAGTGTGTTTGGTGGCAGTACTCCTGATCACCACTATGGGAAAAACTGGCATGGGTGCAGAGCACGACTTAGACCAGCATGCACTCCGTTGGAGTTGGCTGAAAAAATTGTCAAAATTGGTTCTTTCTCCTTCTGCTTTAAAGCAAGCTGCTAAACTGGAATAATACGAAAAGAAATAATTTGGTAACAAATGAAATTGGCACCATGACAATAATAGTTGCATATTCATAGGAAATTACTACGCAAGTGGTTTTTGCCACATAAAGGAGGGGATCATTTATTAATATCAGAAATTAATTTTTTTTATTTTTGTCATCTGCAAAGTTTACATCTCTTATACATATCAGCATTTATCACTGGCACATCACCTACTCTGTATCCTTGTAGCACATAATGAGCTGTTTTTCCTCAGCATGTACAAATAAATCTTGTTTGTCCAGGTAAACAGACAGGGCTACATTTATGCAATACAAGAGCAGGTTGTAGTAGAAGCAAATCTGACAGTAGAGCAACAGTATCGTATGAGCCGCTATGTGTAAAGGAGTAAACCACACTCCTAAATATGGACTATATACAGAATTGTACACTGTGCACTCATAGTACGATGATTGAGTAAATATCGGATAAGAAGATAATCACGTGTGGTGCATGTGTACAATATAACCTTGTTCTTATACTCTGTTTTAATGCTGGTCATTGTGTGCAGAGTGCTATAATAATGCAGATGTCACAGCAGGAGGACATATTGTGGAACGAAACAAAAAAAACAATATCTACAACATAATACAGAAATTCAGCTTGCACAATGCAAACACAGTAGGGGTGAGGTGTCACTTGTGTCCCATAACAAATTGCCCAATTGATAGACAGATGCTCAGGTGGATGCGGATAGTCTATGTTTGTGTGTAGTAGATGACGCATCCTGAACCATGGAAGAATCAGGATACGCAACGGGGCTCCGGGATTCATGAACCTGCTCCCAGTTCCAATGACTTTGGGGATGTTTGCTGTAGGAGGTCCAACGATTCCAGCACGCAGTCTCTCTACCTATCACACAGATTATAGGCCTACTGAATCGACCCAGACAGCGCTCACACCTCACACACTTCAGATTTGCCACCACCTATTGAATACGGGCAGTAGAACCCCAATATACTGTCCCACACTAGCACACAAGGCTTCTAGCTATCCACAGACTAGCAAGACCCACACCAGCAAGCAAAGGGTTAACTCTTCACACCTCCAGACTGTTACACATATGTAAATGCAAGCACACAGCTTGTTAATCAAATGTATCAACAAATCACACACTGGCATTCAAAGGGTTAACTTGGTCGAGCTATATCTTCTTAACAGTCTAATGCAGTGGTTCCCAAACTTTTGCAGTTCGCGGCACCCTTAGAGTCTCCAAATTTTTTCAAGGCACCCCTCCAATATAATTATTGAGCAGCCCTGTTTTAGAAGTAGTTGGGTCAAAAAATTGTAATAAGTATTTAGGTCAGGACAGAAATACTTATTTAGTTGTATGCAAAAATGCCCCCTCTGCATCCAGACACTCTGCCCCCTCTGCATCCAGACACACTGCCCCCTCTGCATCCAGACACACTGCCCTCTCTTACACTGCCCCCTCTGCCCTCTGTCACTCTGTCCCCTCCTCTGCCCTCTCACACACTGTCCCCTCCTCTGCCCTCTCACACGATGTCCTTTTCCTCTGCCCTCTCTCATGCTGTGTCCCCCTCCACTGCCCCTCTCACACTGTGTCCCTCTCCACTGTCCCTCTCACGCTGTGTCCCCCTCCATTGTCCCTCTCACGCTGTGTCCCCCTCCACTGCCCCTCTCATGCTGTGTCCCCCTCCTCTGCCCCTCTCCTCTGCCTCGCTGTGCCCCTCCTCTGCCCCTGCTGTCACCCTCCTCCGCCCCACTGTCACTCTCCTCTGCCCCTGCTGTCACACTCCTCTGCCCCTGCTGTCACTCTCCTCTGCCCCTGCTGTCACCCTTCTTTGCCCCTGCTGTCACCCTCCTCTGACCCGCTGTCACCCTCCTCTGCCTCTGCTCTGCCCCGCTGTCACCCTCTTCTGCCTCTCCTCTGCCCCACTGTCACCCTCCTCTGCCTCTCCTCTGCCCGGCTGTCACCCTCCTCTGCCCCTGCTGTCACCCTGCTCTGCCTCGCTGTCACCCTCCTCTGCCCCACTGTCACTCTCCTCTGCCCCTGCTGTCACCCTCCTCTGCCCCTGCTGTCACCCTCCTTTGCCTCTCCTCTGCCCCGCTGTCACCCTCCTCTGCCTCTCCTCTGCCCCACTGTCACCCTCCTCTGCCTCTCCTCTGCCCCGCTGTCACCCTCTACTGCATCTCCTCTGCCCCACTGTCACCCTCCTCTGCCTCTCCTCTGCCCCGCTGTCACCCTCCTCTGCCTCTCCTCTGCCTCTCCTCTGCCCCGCTGTCACCCTCTTCTGCCCCTGCTGTCACCCTCCTCTGCCTCGCTGTCACCCTCCTCTGCCTCGCTGTCACCCTCCTCTGCCTCTCCTCTGCCCCACTGTCACCCTCCTCTGCCCCGCTGTCACCCTCCTCTGCCCTGCTGTCACCCTTCTCTGCCTCGCTGTCACCCTCCTTTGCCTCGCTGTCACTCTCTTCTGCCCCGCTGTCACCCTCCTCTGCCTCTCCTCTGCCCCACTGTCACCCTCCTCTGCCTCTCCTCTGCCCCACTGTCACCCTCCTCTGCCTCTCCTCTGCCCCGCTGTCACCCTCCTCTGCCTCTCCTCTGCCCCGTTGTCACCCTCCTCTGCCCCTGCTCTCACCCTCCTCTGCCTCGCTGTCACCCTCCTCTGCCCCGCTGTCACCCTCCTCTGCCTCTCCTCTGCCCCGCTGTCACCCTCCTCTGCCTCTCCTCTGCCCCGCTGTCACCCTCCTCTACCTCTCCTCTGCTCCACTGTCACAATCCCTATAACTCCTCTGCCACGGGCCAGCCATATTAATAAAAAAGAAAGAACACAGTAACTTACCAATCCGCCGGGCGCCGGGACCCAGCAGCCTCCTCTTTCCCGCAGCAGCTGTCACTGAATATCGACGTCAATGACAGCTGTTGCGGGAGAGAGGAGTCTACTGGGTCCCGGCGCCCGGCGGATTGGTAAGTTACTGTGTTCTTTCTTTTTTTTTTATATGGCTGGCCCGCGGCACCCCAGTGACAGCGCCGCGGCACCCCTGGGAGCCGCGGCGCCCAGTTTGGGAACCGCCGGTCTAATGGATTCGTTAGAGTATCAAGGACGCAACATTGTAAATTATAGATTTAATATACGAAAGTACAGGGCATACAGATATAATTTTTTTTATTAATAAACAATTAATAGATTGAGATAACACACACAAGCAAAACAGTTTAAAATAAAAGGTGTTACATTCAGAGTGTCACTTACACGAATTGCATACTCTGCCATGGGAAATTGGCAGGGAAGATGGACAGCTTATCAACGTGGATTGATTTTTCCCAACAATTCTGACAATTTGTTGTAACTGGTCTCAGTTTTTTAAAGACACTTCCACACCTGTCTCCGCCCCCAGGGGTTGTGTCTGTGATATACACACAATGTATTGCGCTCAATTACCCAAAATGTAATAGACACTAATCAGTTGCTAATAGATCATGGATATAAATAGATGCAAACCAGATCCTAAGTGATCATAAATATAAATAAATATTGTATGAAACAGTATAAGGTGAACAGTATTACAATGTGTGATCAAATGTATACATGATGAATGTGTAAATATTGTGCTCAGTTTCCACGGAGAAATGGACCAAACTGAAATGTAATATAAATGGGAATCAGATCTTAAATGGTGGATGACCAGGGATTTAATAAAGACAAAAGGTCATGCAGTAAAAATGAATATAAAAAAATATATCAACAAAGATAAAACAATAACAACAATAAAATTGGGTCAAGGTAATTAATTAAAAAGTCCGGGTAGGTTCACCGTATTGGGATAGATCTACTACATGTGTACTACTGTACCAGATGTTCCCGGGAGCTCCACTCTGCTTGGCTTCCAAGATCAGTGGGGATTGGGCATTTCCAGGGCGGTGTGACAGTAGTCTGCATGGAGATACTATACCCAAAGGGACAAAGGGGGCATGGACACTCGAAAGTCATTGTCGAAGTCGTATAATTGGATGAATGAAAGTATATTGGTTAATATTGTTTTGCAGTGCGATTGCGATTCGTACGCCACATAACACAGATCCGTACGCCACCTAACACAGCGCGTGGTGCGATCGCACGGTCAAATACACACGTACACACTCGCATTACAACATTTAGTTTATATAATTCATATTTAGATATTTCATATTCATATATTTATATAATTCATATTCATGCTAGTCCGTTACACTGTAATTTATGAGCAGATAGTATTTGGTTTATTATTAGTTTATATAATATGATTATATGTACACTTCAGTGATATTTAAGGCTCAGCTTATAGGAAAGGTGTCATGTCTAATATGATATTAATTCCCTTTACATCAGCTGCTGATGATTAGGGCTTCAATATGATATCAGGCATGACACCTTTCCTATTACCTAAACCTTTAATAACATACAATGTACATATAATCACTATATATATATATATATATATATATATATATATATATATATATATAGACTAATAATAAACCGAATACTATCTGCTCCTGAATTACAGTGTAACAGAACCAATATGAAATTATATAAATAACTAACTGTTGTAATGCGAGTGTGTGCGTGCGTATTTTACCATAACACGTGGCGTACGCTTCGCAATACGCACGGCAAACCAATCTTAAACCAATATACTTTCGTTCATCCAATTATACGACTTCAACAAGGGTATACGGTGAAAACAGATTTTGTGGAGAGCCAGGATATCGAGGAGCTGATATTTCTTTTGTCCATAGTGATATTTCTGTGTTAGGAGGTGTGTGGGCGTAGCCTGTGAAACCATCCACGGATAAAAATCTCTAGTAGGTTCTGTTTGAAAGGAGAACAGGTAAAAAGTATTTTTGTGTAGCGTTGAGAAATAGGTTGTTTTCACAATGGATGCGAAGCAAACGCTATAGATAGTTCATGTTGTGCTGCCAAATGAATGGCCGGTTAGTTCGGCAAGGTATGTTATGCATAATAAATATGGTGCATACACAGCGGCATATTGCGACAAGTGGGTCAAGATGACCAAGGATTGTGAGAGACCTTTCCCAAACATAGGTAGTTTTGAATCAAAGGTGTTAAGTAATGTTAGAAATAAAGTGCGGTTGATTACATCAACAAAAACGAGAATTAAACATGATGATTGTTTAAAATTGTGGCAAATGGAAGGTAACACATGGCAGAGCAGCGAATGCACAGCAGAAGTAAGTGTGACGAAAAGTGCGCGCACAGCGGAAATGGGCGTACCGGAAGTGAGCGTTCCGGAAGTGTGCGTTGCAAAGCGTGGAGAACTGAGCGCAAGCACGCCCCAGACAAATTCAGTCGGGGTGGAAAGTACAGCCAATACCAAAAATGTAAAAACTGTAACTAGTAACTTGTATGTTGTTTTAAGTAATGTTAAAAGTAATGTTTCAGGACAAAGAAAAGGAACGATCCCACCAGCAGGGGCAGCGGCTGAAAGTGGTGAGAATAATGTAAAGGTTAAAAAAGGGGGAGACATCCATTGTACTGCAGCAGCAATTCCAGCAACTAGTTCAGAACATAGTGATTTGGTAGACTTACATCCTGTCTGCACAACAGTAGTTCCCAATGGGAAAGCGGACAGAGGTGGTGACGTTCCCTTAAAACATGTAGCAAAGCATGATCCATGGACTAGGTCCGAAATATTTTCAATTTTGTCTGATTTCCCTGATCCTAGGAAAGATTTGACCAAATGTCAGAAGTTTATTAGATATTATGGTAATGTGTACGAGCCAACTAATAATGATTGGCAAGTATTATTGAGAGCTTGTCTTCCTCTCAATACTGGCATACAAAAGTTCATTAAGGATTGTATGTTGGAGGGGGATAAATCCTTAACCGAGGATGATAATCAGGACAATATTAGACGTATAATCACACAGTTGGCCATATATTTTCCAGTGATAGTGGAATGGAAAAAGATTTTCACCATCAAACAAAAAGATAGTGAGATTACAACTGACTATTTCGTCAGGGCTTTAGCAGCCATGATTAAGTACACAGGGATACCAGATATAAGGGAGAATCCACATCATAGGGAGGTAGTTGTTGCAGTACTAATGGACGGTCTCCGGGAGGATCTAAGGACCTGGATACAAACCTCATTTCCTAATTGGAGGGGTCTCACAGTAAATGCAATTAAAGAACATGCCATAGAACATGATAAAAAAATATGTAAAAAGGAGAAAGCGCAGAGTAATAGGCTAAGGATGGTGGGTATCCAGGCTTTAGAAAGATTATATTTAGAACCTCAGAATTATAAAAACCACTATAAGGGACGAAAGAAACAGAAAACTTTGAAGTGTTTTAACTGCCTTGAGAAGGGACATTTTAGCAAAGATTGCAAACAAGATCTGAGAGCGAAAGCTAGGAAATTGGGATCAGGCAAGGCAAATGGTAATCTGTGGTAAGTATTAGTGTGCAGGTTTAGAAAGAAACTGTTTTAAAAGTAATACTTTGTTGATTTTGCTTGCTTGTTTTATGTCGTCATGTTTGCTTTTCTGATCGCTGGCCGATGGTAAAGAATGAAAATGCTTGGTTTGTTTGTTGTTTAAAGATAAATATCTTGTTTTTCTTCTTACAGATAAAGGGTACACAAAAGAAATATAGACTTAGTGTTTACAGGGGTGGGATAGAGAAATAGAAAAATCACTCTTGAAAGACAAATTAACAATAGACCATTGGAACACTCTTTGTTTTAGGCTGCAGGGACTCATGATAATTTGTTTGTCTGAGAATCATTATCCAAAAATGAAGTATGTACATACTTTTCTCCAAAATATCGTTTTATGTATCTCAGATGAGTCATCAAGAGTTAATTTCTATATTTCTCTGTCATAAGTCAGAAAGTCCATTGAAAAGGTATGTACTCATTGTGATACTGAGTTCTTAATGAACAAATGACGGACGACACTGGATTGCACGGTTGATTTCAGACCCCCTAGTCAAGTAGGGGGAGGGATCATAGTTTGGTGAATAGTTAAGGGGATTAGTGAAATGAATACAGCCATTTTCCCATAGAGTCCAATCCAGCTGTCATTTTTGCTGTAAAAATCTCCCTTTCTGCATATGTTTGTTTTCAAACCCTTGTATTCAAATCTTTGTATTCCTATTATTCATGGCTTTCTTATTTCTCATTCTTTACATCTATGCTAGTATATCTCTAGTCTCTCTCTCTCTCTCTCTCTCTCTCTCTCTCTCTCTCTCTCTGCTCTCGTAGAGATAAAAACAGACACAGTCTCATCAATGGGGCCAAGACATATTTTTTTTTTTCTACATAAGACAAATTCAGGGATACACACACTAGATTGACATGAGTTACAGAAACAGTCAGGGGTTTTTGTTTTCATGCGTATAGAAACTGCTGATTTTAAGCAGAAAGGTTCTGTTGTGGAAATACGATTCACGTTTTATAGATTGCATATGTGTTTTATTTTTTTGTTTTTTTGTTTCTGTGGTTCGTGCCTCCTGTACAAAAATGTGCCTTTATAGGGATGCACAAAGGGTGGATAGGAGATTGCTGGAGGTTAATCATACAGATATGCATCTCTGTATAAAACATTGGAGTAGGATTTTTACCACAAGATACGACATAATGTGAAACCCTAGAAAATGTAGAATTTTCGTGTTTTATATTTTTCACTGTTAGACAGACATGTACTGGGTACTGTTATATTTGAAGAAAGTGTTATAGAAAGAGACCCCTTTGTCTTTCTCACTTAGTCAAGTAGCTGAATGTGAGGTACTGAGAATAGCATGTGAGTTGGCAGAGGGAAAATCGATTGATTTACATTGGCCTTCAGCATTTTTCTAGTCTAGGGGGCGATGTTGAGTTGACTGAAAAATCTTTTATAGCAATACCAGCACATGAGTAGAACACTACATAGAGGACTTTATACAGTGACACAGTTACCAACTGAAGTAGCTGCTAGCAAAGTCCACACTAACACACATGACCATACATGGCTGTCACACCAGGGCGAACATAGCTGTCAAATAGACAGCAGGGTTTTATGTGACAGCTAACAAATCTATGTTTTGTTTTGTTTTTCATTGTATTGTTTTAGTTTTAAAATGTGAACACACACAAACGCATGCACACATACACATATTAGTTAATATATGAAGATTTGGGTTACCTGAAGAATTTCTCCAGATAAAACAAATCCACGTCATCCAATTACCACCATGCAGGATCCTCAAGTACACACTGGTGTACCAATGAAATATGTCTGGGTAAAGGTGTATTGAAATGTGTCTAATGTATTACTGTGTCATACTCAAAGCTTTTGTTATTCAATGTGATAGCCCTAGAGTTATAATAGGTGATAGGGGTATTCATGTTATTGATAATAGATGTATAATGTATGAGTAGTGGTAACAAATCACATACTTTTGAGTAGCCACAAACCAGTGTGAACATAAAGTAACGGTACTAATTAGAACGAATTGAATAGATTAAGAGTTGGAACTTGATTGAGGTGGCTGATAGCTCTGGCCACTAGTCCTTCCACTAGACCTGTTGGCTTTTGAAATGTTCTTGACCCCTCTGGGATAAATTTGCAACTGAGAGACTAGTTTAGACCTTGAGAGGGAAGGTAAACAGTGAGACAGCAACTGAGAACGTCCAAAACACTGTTTCCTGAAAAGTCACACTAACTGTCAGGATGTTGGATCGGGAAAGTAAGTTGTGGAACAGTAAAGTTCTTAGGCTCAGGTTATTTGACAGACAGGTACCAGGTGTAAGCTACCAGCACCAAAAGTAGCAGAGACACTGGTACCCATTCCACCCAATGCAGAAGAGCCAACACTCAGAGAAGGGTCCAAGGGCACTCATGAATCTGTTCTGGAGGGCCTCAAATGCAGTTAGTAGCACCTGAGCCAAAGGCTAAGACAGCTGTCCATCATGAAGTTGTAGTTTTCCTGTTCTGTGTTTCTCTCATCACATTTTCTTTTCAGGACGGTCAATTCTTTTGATTATTGACAGGTGGCAGAGGCTGGTTCCGGTAATGATATTGAGGAGTTGGGGATGAAGGAGAAGTTAGTAGTATAATCGGTCCAGCCAATTACTCTATTCAATTCAGGGGTAAAGGAAAATTTGGAAACTCTGGAGCTTGGAGAAAGTGCGAGGGGCTATTGTCTGAGTAGCATTACATCCGTAAGTACGTTGACTACATAGTTAAAAGGAGGTACACCCAGCGATGCCAGTCCAGTAATATTCGGACTTGAGCAGGTATCCTTGAGAATGATTATCATTCTTGGGAGGGTAAAGTTTTAGACCAAAGTGCTGGGCGTGCTCTCAAGAGCCTCAGTGATTATATTAAGTAGGATTAGTTCTCTTTCCACTAAATATTCTTGAGGTACCCGAATTATGGGTGGGAGGTCACTAGGGGAAAAGTACAACACCTAGGTCCCTTAGTCTGAAGTCTCCCAATGCTTTGCAAGCCGATCACTGTTAAATCTGAGTATTGGGAGACTGAGAAGAACGAACAGACAATAGCCCGCCCACAAGTGTTGATGAAAAGAACTGATGACATTTTTAGAAGTGTGTATATTAATGCAAGCTGAAGGAGATTGTATATGACATTACTGATACATAGGATGAGGATATTGATGAACATGAAGTGTTTAAATGTATTCTGAGCTTAAGGACATGCGTAGGACAGATGAACCTGTAAAACTTGAAGAACTGTAGTAGAGTATTCTGTATAGCTGATACGTGTTCTATTGTACTCTGTACCTTTCCAAATAAT
This sequence comes from Mixophyes fleayi, assembly GCF_038048845.1. NCBI lineage: Eukaryota > Metazoa > Chordata > Amphibia > Anura > Limnodynastidae > Mixophyes > Mixophyes fleayi. Next base: position 222,354,191 of record NC_134402.1, on the reverse strand, counting down.
GTATTCCGTGTTTTACTGCACCCTTGAAGGGCATACAAAATGTTATCTCCAAGCTCCAGAAGTGTACGGTCTATAGTAAAAGAAGAAATCGTTCTGAAGATTAAGACTCTCTTTTATGATAACTTGTTTAGATCTACAAACAGCGTCGTCATACTCCAAGTGGGACTTGAATTACATAACAATGAAACGTGGTACTGAGATCCTGCATATAACATCTTTAAGGTGATAGTTTATTATACTATCAAAGGGTGGAACTGTCGAAGTCGTATAATTGGATGACCGAAAGTATATTGGTTAATATTGTTTTGCCGTGCGATTGCGAAGTGTACGCCACGTAACAGATCCGTACGCCACCTAACACAGTGCGTGGTGCGATCGCACGGTAAAATACGCACGTACACACTCGCATTACAACATTTAGTTATTTATATAATTCATATTCATGCTAGTCCGTTACACTGTAATTTATGAGCAGATAGTATTTGGTTTATTATTAGTTTATATAATATGATTATATGTACACTTCAGTGATATTTAAGGTTCAGTTTATAGGAACGGTGTCATGTCTAATATCATATTAATCCCCTTTACATCAGCAGCTGTTCGGTGCATTCGGTGAAGAGATCGCACATTGCATACTCTAGTTATTCATGTTAGGGAATAAACCTTTAATATGATATTAACTGTCAAATGCTAATGGACTGATTGTAATTGGAGTTTGGCAGGAAGAACAGAGCAGTTTGGCGGGAAGAACAGAGCTCATCCCCTGGAGAGACCCCCACCTTTGGATTCCTTAGATTAAATCAGCCTATGATGTGTAACCCCTTGGACCCTCCTGATGCCTGGACCAATAGAAGCAAGCTATACCACCTGCATTGTTTCACTGTATCTCTGTTTGCATATAAGCAGTAGCTCTCATGCAGTGTTCAGTCTACTCTGATCACAGTATTCAAGTGTGAATTACTGTTCACTGGTCCCCGTGGTTAGCGCAGCGGTATGTATTTATCTTTTGGTATTGGCTGTACTGTACTGTATTATATTACAATCATGTATTGAATTGTTAACTTGTTACATTTGCTAAAATAAATCACTTTGTGCGTTAGAAACACAATACAATCGCTTGGGCAATGCTTATTTGAAAACGATACAATTACTTTAATATCATCAACTTATAACAAGTAAAGACACAATTTCCTGAATAGTATAGATAACACCACATTATAATGAGACATCATATTCCACGTTGAGTCCTCGTGGTGTTAATGAGTTGAAATATAGGATTAGTCTAGTCTCTTCCCTATCGATATTTTTAATTGGGTCTCCTCCTCGCCAATTATTATGTACACACTTGATGCCTAGAAATACCAACCCTTTTGGGTCGCAGTTGTGAATAATTTTAAAATGGCTAGAAAGATGATGTTTCTCGAACCCATTTGGGGTTGAGCGCAGCCCTTCCTATTTTTCCAGTTGTGTCTGTGATAGCTGTTCAATCACCATTTGCATGTTGCCTGATTTAATACCCAAATCTACTATGTGACCTAACTTTTCTGTGGAGCGTCACATAGACCCAATTTTATTATTAATAAATCCATTATGACTTTGTCCATCTTTTGATACCAGACATGATGAAACTTTGACAATGTGACATACCTTTCCCAAAGATATGTGATTTTTAGCTGTTCCCGGATACCACCCATACCTGTCATTCACAACTCTGGTGTGATTTCTGCTCCTCAGTATGGAGTGCCACCCGGATTTCCCAAAATATGAATTATGCAGACATTTTCCTTTGAAGCTCATATTTCTATATACCTGTATATGCTTTCAAAATGCTGCCTTGGGCTGCAAGGATCTCCAGCTGTGACCGGCCCCACAAAGTCCATTAAGCAGTCCAAAAACTAACTTGTGTCAGGATATATCTCACAACAAGAGCTCTTTGAAGCCACAGGTAACCCTCCTATCTTCTCACACTGGAATGCGCAAAGCCATCAAATACATTTACATCAGACTGTCTTCACATTTTACACTTTAGAAGCTAAACTTATCAATGGATTCATTTGATATAACATATTTACACTGCAGTTATGATTTATCCCTTATAAATAATGAAGTTCTCTATGTTCACTGTCACGAACAGCACTCACCTGAGACTGCGTGATGCATATGTGACACAGGGTTAACCAAAAAAACAACCACCTGGTCTGTCTAAAATGATTAAATCCTTCCCTACGTATGCCACCCACTAGCTTTGCGATACTAATTATGCCACCACCAAGGCTTTTCGGACAAGAGCTGACACTCTTATTTAGGAAGCCTTCGGTTCTCCCTAGCATTAATCTAACACAATTTACTTTAATCAGAGTTCACATAAACCACAAGGTTTGCACAGTTTCAATTATGTAGCGTCTGGACCAAACTGTCGTGTGAATTCGTAAGAACACAGAGACTAGGACTTATTTAGGGTAATTTAATATGGAAAATACATCGACAATGCTTAAAATAAAACAGATAATAAAAGACATACAAATATAGTGCAATTGTTTCTTATAAAATAAAAAGGATGAAACACAGAATTGATACCTCACTTAGAATCAAGTTTCTGGTGCTGGGAGAAGCAGGAAAAAATGGGACCTCTTCAATCAAATGACTCCCTCAGAGCGAACCAAGACTTACATTTACACTATAGTTTTAAAACCCAGCTACAGAACCCCCTAGCCCCCTTTCCTGTGAGGTCAGAACCAACAGGATGTTAGAATGCAAATTAGGGTTTTATGACTCTGCTGTTGGAATACCTTTAAGTCAAGTTTTCTTTACACCGTCCTAACTTTTCAACAGTATGGTTTACAAACATGATTTTACCTCCACACAACAGGTCATAAGTTTCCCTTCGTCTGCATACCACACATGCCTCTGGTAGGTATGATATTGGAGAAAATGAGATTATATTTTCCTGTGACCCTATTCAGCTTGAATCTGTCATTAACATACAACCCAGTCTCTGCAGTCGGCATGTCTGGGGCCTCCCAAACATGTGTTAGATTTCATTGTCTTGCAAGAGATATCCTCAAAGGCTTTCACATTTGCGTCCTGCCATAAATGGTATAAGGTGCTACCCTTATCTACCAGCCCCCTCTGGGTAGTTTAACATACACAAAACCCATTGATCTAACAGCTTCTAAGAGAACCATGTCACACTATTTCTAGGAAGTAATTCACAAACATATATTTGCAGATTTATGCCTAAAAATTAGCTTGCACATGACATTCACGACAGATACCTCAGTGTGTTACACTGTGATCGCAGTTCAGATGTTCGTGGAGTGTCTCTGTTATGATGAAGGCCGAGCATGTGCAGTTCAGTGGCTCGGATGAACAATAAAGCTTGACATAGGGAAATTTAAACAAACTTTATTCCACATTTTCAAATTTACACTTACAATCAATCAGAATATTAAAAGCCCAAAAACGGTGTCCGATGCTGTAACAGAATGTCAGGATTCAAAGTTTGTGAGATCTCAGACGACTTTTGTCTGATCCTGGACTTTCTTAAGGAGTGAACCAATGTAGTAAGTGGTGTCGGCTTTAAAGAAATTGATGGCTAATGATTGGCTGGATCTGTCTCATGATGTTTAATTGGTCGGACAGTGGTTTTTCCATTCCCTGATGCAGGTGATCGGACTGTTGACATAGCATGGATGGCCCAACACTGATGATCGGGTGTCTCACTATCATATGTGAGGCATTGTTACGATCTTGATGCCTTAGTCAGTATTAGCACAGGCTTACCTAGGGCGCGGAGTCTAACGGCCTTCCGGTCTTCACCAAGAACCACCGCAAGGTAGTGTGGGCTTAGCTGCCGAAGAACCGCAGGTCGCGGCCCCCAGATTAGCCTACTGACGTAAGGGAGAGAGTTCTAAGTGATGGCAGGCAGACAAGAAAATAGACAATGCGGTGCAAGTACAGGCACTAACCGTGAATTCCAGGCGTAGTAGGTCTGGAACAGTAACCGGTAGATGCACGGAGGCAATGGGTGCGTGGCAGGATCCAGAGAATAGTCGGTAACACAGCCGGGTCGGTACACAGAAGGTATCAGGTATACGGTGCCAGAGGGAGATCCAGAGAATAGTCGGTAACACAGCCGGGTCGGTACACAGAAGGTATCAGGTATACGGTGCCAGAGGGAGATCCAGAGAATAGTCGATAACACAGCCGGGTCGGTACACAGAAGTTATCAGGTATACGGTGCCAGAGGGAGATCCAGAGAATAGTCAGTCACAGCCAGGTAGGTACACAGGAGTAGGAGGAATAGAGGGGTAAACAGGGAGCAGGATCACAGGAGTCAGGACACAGGAACTGTAGCCAGGAACAGGAAACACATTGCTCTGACACAGGCAGCGTGTCAGAGCAGGGAAGATATAGTAGTTTGAATTCCCCGCCCAGGAGTCACATGATCAGCAGCAGGGAGAAGCAGGAAGTGCGGCAGCGCTAACAGAAGCAGCGCTGAAGATATGGACACCGCTGTCAGCTCCCGCTGACAGCGCAGCGGAACGGGGACAAGGTAAGTTCCTAACAGGCATACAAAGTGTGTGTGCTAAATGGATATATTTGTGGGACAAAGCATTATATAATGTACACACTAGATGGAAAAAACTGTGGGATGTTACCATGATGTTAATCATGATATCGCGGCCAATGGTGTGTGGAGGGATTATGTTACTGCGCCACCTTGGTCTAGTTGCTTGCGGGGCCTCAGCAGTGCTAAATAAGCGTGTCTTGTGTTTGCAATATAATGGCGATAAGTGGGGTATGATTCTACGCTATAACAGATGACAGAGGTATTGGTTACATTAAAATACATAAGAATACATAAAATGTGTCAAATTGCATTGCGTTGTGCATAGTAAATGGTAGAGAAGTTAGTTGGCGCAAGTCTGCCCCATAAATCAGGTTTGTGCTGGTTTGTGTGTATACAAGGATGCTGCCTTTAATAGTACTTGAGTGTGTACCGTATTGAGGCTGATGCGGCTGGAATTTGGAAATGATGACTACATGTAGTGTGGGGGGAGTCACTCAGTTGATGAGAATGGGGTTAATGTAGAAATCTATATTGAGGCCCCTTGGGGTGAGGGTCTTAAGTTTGTAAATCCAGCTTGCCTCTTCCCTAATTATTTTCCTAATGAAATCCCCTCCTCTCCAGTTTTTCTCTACTTTTTTATGGCTATGAATTTCAAGCCTTCAGGGTTGCAGTTATGGTTTCTCTGGAAGTGGTCCATAACACTATGCAGATGGTACCCTTTTCTGATGTTCTGGATATGTTTGCTGATATTGATCTTAAGCATTCTGGTGGTGCGTCCTACATTTTTTAAGCACAATATAGCGGAGGTGCTATGCATAGTCCTTTTTGGTGGTCCCTCAATGCACGTAGGTGTGCCTAGATTTTCCCCAAAATGCATGCATTTGTGGAGAAGCAGAAGCTTGCACCAGATGATGGGGAAGGTGAGGAGAGGAAGGATGTCCCTTGCTAAGTATGTGTAATACTCTACAAATCACAGATATATAAGCCATCTAACGATTGAAAACTTTTACCTTTATCATTATTTCACTTATGAAGAGTTACTTTACCACCACAAAATAAAGACAAGAGACACTTGCTTGGCGAATGAAAGGTCACAAATTTTATTAAAAATTTAATTAAAGTGGGGGCAAATAAAAGCAAGACCAACCAGCCTTCAGCCGTATCCATAATCTTATTGAACTAAATATTGGGACACTTCTAGGCATTGGAGTATGACTCTATCCCATTTTGGCATATTAACTGAGGCCCGCCTGACAAAGCAGTGCCCATAACTCCCCCAAGGGGTAGTATAACTAATTCAACCACCCTGTTAGGAGAGAGTGCACAACACGCCACCCAAATGTGTCTTAATGGCCGTGATTTGGATTGCTGTTTGCCAAAGCTAGGTTCTCCCACCCCAGATATCTAAACCTGGCACTAAAGTGACCACTCAAATCCCAACAAGAGATTGAAAAATTTGCTCCAAAACATATGCGACACCTTTTTCAGATAAATGCACCCCATCTGCCCTTTAGAATTGTGTGAACCAAGCTTTAATGGCCAGGTCACTAGCCACTTCACCCTCTAAACTTAAAAATAACCTCCTCACAGCTCTAGTAACTTTAGAAACAAGCCTTGTCGAGAAGGGCTGAGTAATCAACACCTCTCCATTGTACTTTAGGGATAATGTCTGACCAAACTAACTGAACAGAGGGCAATCAGGATTAATGGTATCCACATCTGACTTAAGGGCACTGAGGACCAATCTCTTCAACTTACCTAGATCATTAAAGCTCAAGCAACAAGCGGGAACACTTTTACTGGGCAAAAAGATAAATGAATCTGAATTTGAAAACATAAAAGTAAATAAGACATGAGACGAAAGATAAAGCCATAAAAGGAACATATAAAGAAACACAGCCAAACTAGACTCCTATGGAGATATACCGTAAAAATTCAGAGAGCCACAAGACAATCAGGCCCCCTTCAATATGAACAACCTTTATGTTTATGCTACTTCGGGCCAATTCTTGCCCTCTGCTATCCTTACTGCATGCACTCATTCAGAAAACTACAGTTCCTCAGAGTGCCTCTGGGAAGTTCAATGCAAATTGCGTCTGCTATTTTGGGATAAACAAATTGCAAACTACTGCGCCAAGCTGCTCAGTAGAGTCCCTGACTGCCCTAGAAGCATGGAAAGACAGTTAGCCACTGTAACAAGTTGCAAAAAGCCTGTGAAAAACAGGCATTTTGACGCCAGAATGAACTAGAAGGCTCCAGGAGATTCATTGGGTAAAGGGGAGGAATCAAAACAGACTGGTGGAAGCTGGCGAGTTGTTTTGCTGCTGGCTGTGTGTTGGGTTATGTAACTGCTGCCTGAGATAAAGGAGCCATTGAGTGCTTGTGTTGGACTGTTGCCCTGAGGAATTTTTGCAGCTAAAGTTCTAGATTTAAAAGCCAGCCCATAAGGAAGTATCTTTGGAGAAACAGGAAAAAGACTCAGCTTGCCATTGCCTATCAGATGTCAGCAGGACTCATAGGACAGATACGTTTATGGTTTATTTTGCTTTGCTATGTTCAAGTTATTTAAGTCAAGCAAGTGAGACAGCAAATTATTAAAATCTGTTACCGGGACTGTAATAATGCTATTGATAGGATATGCTGCTGTCTGAAGGAAGAGTTTATTTCAGTCAAATTTGTTGTATTTAAAGTTTATCTGCAAGCTGATGCAGTTGTGAGAAAGTGCGTTGGAGGGGGGTGGGGGTGGGGGGTAAATGTCCAACGCCCAAAACACCAACAACTTAAAAGGGCCCCTGTTCTCGTGTGCGGGGCACTTTTTTTGCTGTAAGGGAAAGGTGAAAAGACGGGAGGGACAGCTACACAAGGTGAGTACACCACGGGAACAGCCCTTGCCGGGCTATACTCACAGACGCGAGTCTATGATGGCAACTCCCTCTATCCCTGTTGTGCCAGGGGTTCTCAGTCGCCGGGGTCTTCCGAAGACCAGGTGCGACAGCCAATGCCTGAAAAACAAGGGAGACCAAGCCACACAGAACAATCCCTTCCCCAACACCCCAGGTACTCACCCAATCCTGAGGGACTGCTACAGGACGCACCGTACCTTTTTTCTCCGCGACTGGAATCCTCCCACTCACATGTCCTCGGTCGTCCGGGTCTGCTGGCACTCTGTCGCTCCACAGGCCTCCGCCCACGGCCCGATCCGAAGCTGTTAAGCCCACCTTGTCCTGTGGCTCAGGACTTCAGGTGCCCTTCCGGATGGATAGAGGGGCTTGGTAAGCCAATCTCAAAACTTATCCACTTAGTTATTCAGCGACCAAGTGTCCCCTACGCTACCCAGAGACCAAGCATCTCACTCACTTAGAGGCCTGCGCCTCTTTACACTGAAGGGTCTTGCGCTCTGCTACACTCTCAAAGGCCTGCGGCACTTCCTCACAGGGGCCTAAAGCCCAGACTAGCCTAAGGGCCTCGTGCCCTGCCTGAACCAAGGGCCTCGTGCCCTGCCACCTTTTAAGGGCTTCATGCCCTGCTACCTTTCAAGGGCCTCGTGCCCTGCAATAGCTAGTGCCCGAAACATGCCCACGGGCCTTATGCCTGACCCGAGTATTTTTATACTCACCTGCTCTGAGCAGGAAACTCCGCTTGCCTCACTGACTTTGGGTCTTTCAGACCCTCCAGTTGATGGTGCCTCTTCTTTGCTTCTGTCACGAGCGCAGCGGTACACCGCATCCTGGTGTGAGCTAGCAGCCGAGCACGTGCATTAGTTAAAATGCACTGTTATCTTAAGTTACCTAGGTCCTTTGCCTGGATTCAGACACAGATAGTGTTGCGAGACTGTATACTACCTTCCGCCAGAAGTTCCTCCACTTTGTAATCACTTGCACTACGATCTCAGGTTATAAGCTCCTACTACTAGAGAACAAGACCTGGGGTCATCCAAATACCTGTGAGCAAGTTCAGCTCTACGGGAAAGGCAGCTGCTATAGGTGAAGACCTCTGAAGCGGTTCTAGGAGTTGATACCTAGGGCGTGAGGGTTCCCCGCCGGCGATCTCTTCTTTTGCTTGACCCCTGCGTCTTCTCTCTTCTTTTCGGAGGTCTTCTCTCGTGGTGTCTTTTCTTCCGGCGCCGCTCCAGCGACGTCTAACTCCCTCTGGCGTTGTAATGAACTCCGAAGCCGCAGGCACGCCAACGTCATTGGCTGTTGGCTCGCGACGGCGCCAAAAGTTCAAATGCCCAGAGGCGAGCCCAGATTGGCTTGCCTGTCCGGCCACTGATTGGCCAGCAGCGGGAAGTGAACTCTGATTGGCTCACTTACCCGCTGCCACCGGGTCCTGCAAGTAAAGAAGAATACTCATTGCTGGAACGGTGAGTAGCTTCCTTCTTCGCCCTCTTCACGGGCACAGCAGCTGCAGTGCCCTTCTCGGCACAGTGTGCAAGGGACATAGAGAAAAATCAATTGCCACAAAAGTTTGTCTATAACAAGCTTAATTCTATTATGAAACTGCCTAAAGTGGTTGCTGAAGAGAGAATTGCAAGTGTTTTTACAGTTGCTGGGAGAGATTGATTACTGATTTCATCTTGTACAAATAAATAAACTTCATGTGTCCAGCTGAAACTTCGCTTCAACCTGTGGATTACAATTTACGCCCCTGGGTTCCATCTATTGTGAGGTGACTACAGTCGTTTTTAACCTGAACAAGCTGGATTAATCCTTGCTGCACCTCTACTGAATTTTTTTGTTAAATTGTATAATTGCACTAAAAATCTATGATGATTGATTTGTCTAGATAATCTGCTGCAGCAGCAGCATTGTAATATTCTAATTAATTGTTAGCAACTAGTCTCAAAGTATTTATTCAGTGAAACTCATTTGCACAGTGCTTAACTTCAAGAGAGATATATTTATTCAGTGACCTATATGTTGTAGTGGTTTATGTTTGCATAGCACTGATATTGTTAAAACAAGATTCCTAAATTGTTATTTATTTTGTGACATTATATAACCATGCATATTGAAGGTCTTGTGGTATTTATTTCCTACACTACTGTTACTTATCTGCCGCAATCGTAAAACTTTACGCCACAAGTAAAGAAAATAAACCCACGGGTTTATGCAGTTTTAAGCCTATTTCCCTTGTTTCATTTCAACACTACTGGGGGGACCTTTGCAACTCTACCATATCACTGGCTCTGTAGAATCCTTCCTTACACTACTTATGGGGTGGCAACCATCTGACCCCGTTACATATGGAGTAGACATTGTGGTGTGCATAGCAGTACAAAAACGAGATTTTATTTTACAAAGAGTGACTATTTCAATTAATACAATAAATTGGGTGCATTTTTTAGGGGCATTCCACAAAAAGGATTTGATATTTGTTTCAGGGCTGTTATGGCAGAGATTGGGTTATGTCCTATATTTTTAATGGGACGCATTTTGCGATCAGTTTCACTTTAGCAGAAAAATGTATTTATAGATGTAAGTGAAAGTGACAGGTTTTATTCAATGAATTCCGTAGTTAAATTGTAGGTTAGTCTTCTAAGAACCCACTATATTGTACTTTTCCTAGGTTACGAACAGTTTGAATGCCTTTACTTACTCTCTTTGTACTATTTAATTATAGAGTATTTTTTAGTACTTTTGTATTATTGTTGTTTTATTTTGACTATATTCTGCTTCTATTTTATAATATTGTAATATTACAATTGCTCCTTTACTACTTCAATAAATAATCTTATATCCTGGCAAATTAATAATCACTGGTAAATACCTATTATATACATTTCATGAAACTGCCATTTTTCTTCTTCAGTCCATCATGTATTATCCTATTAGTGATATCATATTAATACTTTGATACAATCCCTGTCTCATCTGATAATCCGACACATCTTCTATACCCGACTTCACCCTCTAATTTCAATACTACCCATGTAATTTCTCCTGTATATTTGGCACTATGTTTTCAGTACTATATCTATTCAGTTACACTGTCTTAAGTTTTATTTTTTATACTTTTTTTTATGTTTTACATGTTTATCTATTTATACACATGTATTGTTGCAACCTAATGCCTGTTACCACAGCTCTTCTCCCTCACTTCTTTGATAGATACCCCAGCCAAGTTGTTGCGTCCTGTGTAGAGATGCTCACTGACCCCCGTGTTTTGGTTTTGGTTTTGAATCTGGATTACCTTCGGGTTTTGGTTTTGGTTTTGTTTTGCAATTTTGTTTAAAAAACAATTTTTTTGGGCCTAAAATAACCAAATTTAGTGCTCCACCTGTTTCTTGGATAAGTAAGCTAATTGTAAAGCTAATAAATTATGAAAAAAACAGTTTAATTCCTGGTAGGTCGTCATTAATTCTACACACAAACCAGATTGTCTTCCTCTCCATCTTAGCCTATTGGCAATGCAGCCATCGTCACTTATAGTTAAATATATAAAGAAATGGACAAAGGCAGTTTGGTTTCTGTCTCTATAGGCCCCCTCCACTTGTAAAAATAGTAAAAAATTCAGCTGTTATAGACTGTACAATATAAATTGAAATGGACAAAGCCAGTTTGGGGTCAGTCTGTGTATGACACCCTACCCTTATTGAGAAATTGCCAAAACAGCAGCCTTTCAAGACTGAACGTGATATAGAAATGCCCCAAGTCCCTTTCTATTTGGGGGTAGATTGCATCCTACACTTATATAGAAAGTTTTAAAAAGATGTTATCGTCATCATCTTCAGCTTCATCCTCACCCTCATCAGTGTGTATGTCATCATCACAGACTATCAATTCATTGCCGCTTGAATCCGCCATTAGAGTACTGTCAGTGATTGGATGTCTTTGATGGTGAAGGCCTTCCTCGTGGAAGATGTAGTTCATTTTTATGAACATCATTTTCTCAAATTTTTTGGAAGTAACCTCCTACAGCGATCACTGACTAGCTTCCCGGCTGTGCTGAACACTCATTCACAGTACACACTGGAGGGTAAGCAGCTTTGGTATTGCAAAGCAAGTTTGTACATGCGTTTCCAAATGGCCTGCTTTTCTTCCTAGTAAGGAAAGGGACTGTCTGACATTTCCATATCAATTACCTCTTGAAAATAATCCTCCACCATCCTTTGCATGTTAATACTCGGATTGGATGGAGTTATGGGCAAGGTCACACATTTTTTTGAAAAATCCTTCAAACCAGCCCAGATGTTAAACTGTTCTGGTCTGCCCCCTGCGTCTTCCCTGCTTCTTTTGTGAAAATGTAATTTTTTACGAGCAGCAGCTGCTTGAGAAACTGAAGGAGGACACGTCATCAAGCCAAGGCCCAGTTCAGCGGACAACTTGCTGAGCAATAGCTCCTTGCAAAAGTTCACATCTTGCTCATTTTGAAGCAAAGACTCAATGTAGGTCTTAAACCTTGGATCAAGCACAGTGGCCAAAACGTAGTGATCCGAGTTCAAGATCTTAATAACTCGAGGATCATTGTGAAGCGAATGAAGTACTTGATCTACAAGGCCAACATACTTTGCGGAATTGCTTGCTTTCATCTCCTCCTTCAGTTTCTCAAGCTGCTTTTCCAATAGTCTAATTAAAAGAATGACTTGGCTCAAGCTAGCAGAGTCTGCACTCACTTCACACGTCACAACTTCAAATGGTTTCAGCATCTTGCACAGCACTGAAAGGATTCCCCACTGTGCAAGAGTGAAATACATCCCCCCTCCTTTCCCAATGTCATGGCTTGTGCAATACGCTTGGATGGCTTTGTGCTGTTCCTCCATCCTCTGAAGCATGTACAGGGTGGAATTCCACCTAGTTACCACCTCTTGCTTAAATTGGTGGCAGGACAAGTTAAACTGTTCTTGGAGCTGCTGCAATCTCCTACATGCTGTGGCAAAATGCCTGAAATGGCCTGAAATTTTACGGGCCACCGAAAGCATCTCCTACACCTCACTGTTATTTCTTAGGAAGCTCTGCACCAGCAAGTTGATGGTGTGAGCAAAACAGGGAATGTGATGGAATTCACCCAGCTGTAATGCTCGCACTATATTGTTGGCGTTATCAGAAATGACATATCCTGGGGAGAGTCCAAGTGGTATAAGCCATGTATCAATGACATCCCTTAGTTTTCGTAACAAATTGTCAGCCGTATGCCTGTTAGTGAAGCCGGTGATACAAAGAGTGGCCTACCTGTGACAAATGTTACGTAGTTGTGTACATGCTGCTGCTGTTCCTGCTGGTGAAGGTGAATGACCAACTCAGTGGGCTGTCACAGTCATATAGTCTTTGGTTTGACCACTTCCACCTGTCCACATATCTGTGGTTAAGTGGACAGTGGGCAGAATGGCATTTTTCAGCGCAATCTCTACATTTGCACACACTTTTTGGTAGAGTTGTGGAATAGCTTTACGGGAAAAATGGTGTCGCGATGGAATTCTGTAACGCGGACACAAAACCTCAATTAACTGAAAAACCAGCTGTGTTTATTGTGGATATTGGACGCAGATCTAACACTAACATGGTAGCCATGGCGTCTGTGATTCGTTTGGCAACTGGGTGACTGCTGTCATATTTGCTTCCCCTAGCAAATGATTGTTTCACAGTTAATTGTGGTAATGTAGGACTGCTCTTTTTCTTGGCCTTCCTCTGGGATGACGATTCACCCCCAGCAGCAGCAACAGCAGCAGCAGTGGGACTAACGCTTTCTTCAGAGGAATCAATTATAGTGCACGAGTCATGCAGCCTTACTAAGTAAGATGCAGGGCTAATTCCGAGCGCTGCTGAGGATATTGATGAGGATGGTGTGGTGGGTGTCGGGATGTCGGTGACCGAAGGGTCCTAGCTGATGATGGAATGCTTGTAATTATTGTAATTTTTTTGGAAGAACTTTCAGCTTTTCCCAACACTTTGCCATGAACTCTCGTTAAAGGGCGTAACATAGAGGAGGTTCCAAGATGGTTAAGGTCCCTCCCTCGACTGACTGTGGCTTGACATACACAACAAATGGCTAGACAACTGTTGTCTGGATTTGGGTAGAAATAATTCCACATATAAGTAGTGGATTTTTTTGTTTTATGCCCAGACATGACAATGGCCTTTTTCTTGTCACGTGCCAGAACTGCTGCCACTGGTGCAGGACTTACACAAACAACCTCATCCTCATCAACATCCTCATTAGCACCCTCGTCGCCTACACAAATCTCCCCCTCATCCTCTTCTAATTACAAAGTGGTATCCTCAATTTGTGTATCACCGGCTACACTTGGGCTGTTAAGGCACACATCAGCAGAACTGCTGAAAGGGCCCTTCTTTACGGGTACACAAACAGAATGCTCACGATTAGACATACCACTGGTGGATGGACTCTCCACAGGGATTGGTGTAATTTCTGATTCAGAGCATACATTATCCTCTAATACCTTACTGTTTTCTTGCAGCTCGGCTTTCACGCGTAATAGTAGTTGTGCACCCCTTTTAGACTTCAAATTACTTGGTCTTGCTTGGTCATGAGTGACCGTACAAGAAGAAGGCTCAGTAAAATTTTTGGATCTGCCACCAATTGAGAAAGGCGAAGGCCTCATTCTTTCTTTGCCACTGTGTGTGTAGAATGGCATGTTGGCCATTTTTTTTTTTTTTTATTGAGAGTTAACTTTTCCTCAGTTACACTTCTTTTTCGCTTCAACACAGTAAATTTTTGTTTGGTGTGTTTTTTTTCCCCTGATTTAAAAAGACTATGTACTTTTACATAGGCTTTACCAGATGACGTACTGGGAACACTACCATTAATTCTGCTCATATGTGAGCTGCTTTGAATCCATTTTAATGAGCCCAAAGCACTTGTAGTGCAAAATATTGTATTAGAAACTGCTGCTAAATATGACTTTTGGCAGCCAGAAAAATTATTGTATCACACTGGGGAATATGGGACACCCCAAAGCACTTGTAGTGCAAAATATTGAAAAAAAAAAGCCTCCTGTATCATCCTCTAACAATTGCTAATAGAATTGGTATCAGAATTGCAATAATAATTGAAATAATAAAGTAAACAATTATTGCTCTGTCCCTGCTCTAATACAGCCTGTGACCTAACCCTGCTCTCTCCCTCTGTTAAATGGCGATGGATTGCTGTGGAGGCTGGTATTTATGCATTTCAAATATCGAAAGAACCGAGCCCCGCGATCCGACGACGTCACAATGACGTTTTGCCTCGATTTCGATTCCGAATAGGCGGGAGAGTACCGAGTCTGCTCGGCTTGGTACTCGGATAGGCAAAGTTTGGGCGGGTTCGGATCTCGGGGAACCGAGCCTGCCCATCACTAGTCCTGTGACAAGCCATTTATAAGGGAGGATATGCCTACCTGTTGGCATCCAGCAGTAAGAAATAAACCCTTTTTTCTGAAATAAAATCTCACAAGCTAGTGTTGGCGTAAATAGTGGTCGCAGTTTTATTTAAAATCAACAACAAATGCAGGGAAAGCAGTGTGCTAGGTTCCTTTTATCAATTCCTCAACATTTTTGGGGTGTGTGTTCTACTCACCATGTTCGCACCACAAGCACACTCCCGGGAACCCGCATCTTGTGCCCACACACCCTCTTTTCCCTTGGTACGCCCCCTTAGAGGCCCAACCGTTGAAGCTGGAGCCGGGCAGATGACTGCCTCTCTGGGGTAATTATGTAACATTGCTGGCTCCATCCCCATAGTTATACCTTGCATGTGCTTGCCCCCGTCATATGAGGCCTTCGCAAACCCCTTCATGAGGCCAAAGCCCACTCTACCATGCTGTGACTTAAACCACCCAACACCACCAATGCTTCCTGTATGGCGTTATTGAACAAGTCCAGCGCTACCTCTGACAGGCGTACCACATCTCTCCTATAAAAACGAATTAATTTCATGCTCATGTCTTTATGCCACATGCTGATGCTGCTACGTGCGGAAATTAGCTTACTTATGGCTGAATTCACCCTCTTACGCGCTCTATTAATGCCAGCCCACTTCTTCGCACCTCCCCAGGGCAGCCTTGGGATGATATTTGACCATATCAATGTAACTGCACCACAATGGTCTTTTTATCCACAGCAAATCCTCCCAGATACTTCATACCAAAGGTAAAGATTTCTTCTTCCCCAGGTCATTGCTCCTGAGTTAATAACTACCACGTTGGGCTAGCCTCCCTTTTCTTCTGCCTCTAGCAACTCCTTTCTGAGGTCCCAACAAATCATCCCTCTTATTCCCAGCTAACTAACAGTAACTGCTTCCTGCGGCAGGCCTAGCCGCTGTCCATATGGCCTAGCCAAAGCCCACTTTGCCGCCCAATATACGTAGCAGTGTTGGATGATCCATACTCCACTCCCACCATGAGTGAGGTGGCAGAAAAAACACAATTGGTGGAGTGTGCTGGGTGGGTTGAGATGGGTAGTTGGCCATGAGGGTACAAACTTCTCATTCATGCACATCAGGGGCTGATCCGCTGTTCAGCTTTGCCAACCTGACATGAGATTTGTAACTGTCTGACCTCCAACCTCTTGCTATACTCGACAAATCACCCCTCGCCAGCCATTGATATTGGTGCGCCTAAATGAGTGTGTTCCAAATCTCACTACATCCCAACCTAGGGCTTGGACACATCTCTTAAAAACCACTGTGAACTAAAACCTTGTTAAAAGGGAATGCGCCCCGTGCACCAAGAAGACTTCATTGCTCTTTGGCCTTGAATCAAGATATTTCTCTACTGCAGCCACGGGGCAAACCGCTGCATTACCCTGGCACCACACCTTCCTTTTCCTATCTGGTCTCTCTTGGACCTGTGAATCTTACATAGCAGCGCGTTATATGATACTACCATGTTCTTACGCAAGAGGCCTGACCCAACCGACTTATTAGCTTGTGCTATCAACTTGCTGACCCACTGTATGCCAAAATTAATGCAGTTGTAAACAGTATTACTTACCTTTCATCTCTGCACATAGTGGTGCTATCCCTAGTAACTCCCTCAGCCTCTCTGCTGATACAGGGTTGACAGTCTGCCAAAGATGGGAAGGGCATGGTAAGTCTCCTCGCTTCACATAAGGAGCAACCTCTCTGAAGACCTCCTGCTTCTGTTGCGAGAGCTCATCATTTATAGTATTATGGTCACCTTGGACATGCTTAACCCTTAATGCAGAGTTCTGGCAGGCACCTTGCAACTGCGCAGCCTAATAACTGGGGGGGGGGGGGGGGGTGAAGCTGAATGATTGCTAATGATTCACACCAACCCCAAGTTGTCGCACCAGAACCTGATGTGCCTGTTCTCCAACGCCACCACTATTGGAAACAATTATTATTATTATTGTTATCTTTGACTTATAAGGCGCCACAAAGGGTCCGCAGCGCCATACATTACATATACAGAATACAGAACCAAGACACAACATGATACACAAATATATACAAACACAGGTGACAGGGTAAAGCAAAGCAGATTATATCTGACAGATAGTGAAAGGGATAGTAGAAATCAGCAAGAAGGCCGAAGATTAATAAAACAGGGAAAACAGGGCTAGAGAAGCAGGCCAAGAGGTACAGAGGGTGATGGAACAGTAGAAAGAGCACACAAGGAAAGAGGGCCCTGCTCATGAGAGCTAACAACCTAAAGGGAAGGGGGAGACACATAAAGGGTGCTACTAACTATGGAAGAGAGCCAGAACAAGAAAGTTAGGAGGACTGATAGACTTGAATAAAGAAATGAGTCTTAAGGGCACGCTTGAAGCCTTTGAGAGTAGATGCTAACCTGATGGAACGTGGAAGATCGTTCCACAGCAGGGGAGCAGCCCGGGCAAAGTCCTGAAGACGAGAGTGAGAGGAGGTGATCAGTGAAGTAGTGAGACGGCGGTCAGAGGCAGAGCGGATGGGGCGGGTAGGAGTGTAGGTAGAAATGAGATTGGAGATGTAGGGAGGGGAAGATTGACTAAGAGCTGTAAAGGTGAGGGTGAGGAGTTTAAATTCTGTAGGGTATGGGGAGCCAATGTAGTGACTGTTGGAGGGAGACCACAGAGATAGAGCAGCGGGAAAGAAAAATGAGGCGGGCAGCAGCATTGAGGATAGACTTAAGAGGGTCAAGGCGAGAATCAGGTAGGCCAGAGAGAAGAAGGTTACAGTAGTCAAGGCGAGAGATAATAAGCGAGTGAACAAGGGTTTTCGTGGCTTTCGTGGTGAGAAAGGGACGTATCTTAGATATATTCCAAAGGTGGAAGTAACAGGATTTTGAGAGGGACAGAATGTAAGGCTTAAATGAGAGGGAGGAATCAAGGATGACCCCAAGGCAATTCTAGCTCAGCTAGGTTTTTGGGGAGACCAATAGCGACCCACTTGTCTGGCTATGATTGTATGCACCACTCCCCCTGCATATATGCTAAAAAATCTATTACCCCTGCTGCATCTGTGAACAGCTGTAGCTCACAGCTAGGCTGCTTTGTTGTGGGCCCTAAACGCACCCCAGCTAATGTGAATCCTGTTGTAGCTCTCTCCAGCCTTCTCTTAAAATATGCAGGCCATCGGTATTACCTGGCAAGCAAAGTTCAGTAATACCAGCAATGTCTGTTCTACAGTGACTTTTCTAGCTTCTTTGCAATTTTAACCCAAAACGCTGTTGGCTGTGCATTGATGGACTTTAGGTTTTTACTTGCCATAATTCGAGGAACTGACCTCCTAACCAGAATTTTAAACCCTTCCCTAAATTCCATACAAAGTAACTCTGCTTCGTACCGCTTAGGATACATGTCCAGCCAGCCCTGCATCCTGTCCAGCCTTATTGGACAAGTTGCCTTTGCTAGGTGTAAAGCGGCAGGACGGCCTCCTATTTTCTCCTACGCACTATTTTGCGGGTGGGCTTCCTCAGCAAAATGTGTACTAGTACCTGAACCTGCATTGTGCCCTTGCACATTGAGCTTTTATAAACTAGGCCTTCCTACCCCTGGCTTTGCTGACTCACCCCCCTTTCCACAGCTACACTGCCTTGGGCGTTTAACCAGAGCTCTATGCCCCTTGACCCAAACAAAATTGATTTCTGACCAAGTAAATTCAGCTGAAAGGCCTCATCATATTCCCTCCAGACGGTCCCTTGAAACTTCTTCTAGACTAAGTGGATAAAATTTGTGTAATTTACTGTACTCATAGCCATCCCTGGGAAAGCCTCTAAGTAACATCCTGTGTAGAATAGAGATGCTCAGGCTCGGTTCCTCGGAAACCAAACACACCCGATCGGTACTTTTGCGCTTTTTCGGATTCCAAAATGAGGCAAAACATCATTGTGACGTCGTCGGATCTCGCGAGTTTTGGAATCTATAAATACTGCCCTCCACGGCGATCTAGCACCATATGAGAGCGGGATACAGAAGGTGTAGCATAGAGTGTAGAGCAGTTGGGCAGGCAAATTTAGAGAATTGAAAGAGGAGGGTGGTAGCAGTGTTAAAGAAAGGTATCAGTGACATTCAGTAGAGCTCCATAGCTCCAGTGTTAAATCTCATTGCAGAAAAATATAAATACTAGTGTTGCTGGCAGGGTTGGTGTAATTCTGCAGTCCAATTCTACTGTGTTATATAGGTAATACAAAAGGAGAGATGCGTTGCTAATTGTCATTGTTGAAATACAAATACTAGTCCTTGCAGGCTTTTCTTCTGAATTTGCAGGAAAATATTCAAAAGTGTTATATAGGTAACAGACAAAGAGGAGTGCTCCATTGCCAAGAGTCATTGCTGAAATACAAATAGGAGGGCTAGCAGGCTTGTCTTCTGAGTCATTGCTGAAATAGAAATTATAGGGCTGGCTGGCTTAGTCTAAATATGCAGTTATACTGTACTGTACCATAGCTCACTCAGAAACAGGAGAGGTGCCAGGGTTCAGTGCTGAAACAGAAATTGTAATAATAGGGCTGTCAGTGTTCTTAAAAGTCTCCAGTGACATTGTACTGTGCCATAGCTCATACAGAAACAGGAGGGGTGACATTGTTGTTGTCACTCTCCAGTCTCAGTCATGATGATACTAATCCCTCTACCTCATGTGCTAAAGCCTATGTTCAAATGCATAGTAGTTTTAAGTCAGGGAAACAAAAATGTAACTAAAAAGCTTGTACCTTTTCAAAGAAATAAAAACCTCTCTAAAAATGGTGAAAGTTTACTGTAGAAAAACATAAAATTGCCAAGATATCACTCTACCCAAAATATTACCAGGCATACCAGCATCAGGTAGCTTCTCCCTTCTCTTAGCTAGATTTCAGCACCTGCAGTCTACACTGTCATCATATTCACCCTCATTATTGTGTACATCTTCCTCAAACAATACTAATTCATCCCCGCTGGAATCCACCATCACAGATGTCTGTGTACGTGTACTTTGATGTAATTGCCGATAATGGCCTTCCTCATGAAATTTGTAGTTCAGAGCTGTCACGATTTTTGGGCAATTCTTTTAGAGCAGAGCAAATATCAAAATGTTGTGCTGAATCATCTTCATCACCACTGGTTGTCTTGGGAAAGCAAAGTTTTTTCCGAAAAGCAGTTGCCAAAGAAACTGAAGGAGGAGACGTCATTACAAGATGTTGCTAGCTCTTGGATCCTGGCGAAGCGAAT
This sequence comes from Mixophyes fleayi, assembly GCF_038048845.1. Taxonomy (NCBI): domain Eukaryota; kingdom Metazoa; phylum Chordata; class Amphibia; order Anura; family Limnodynastidae; genus Mixophyes; species Mixophyes fleayi. Next base: position 222,334,028 of record NC_134402.1, on the reverse strand, counting down.
TATGTCCTAGATCTACAATTACAATATAGTTAGCGTATTTGCTTAGTTTAATTTCATCTTTCAATTTCTCTGGCTGCTTCTCAAAAAGTATAATTAGGGCAAACACTTGACTCAAGCTAACCGTGTCTGCACTCTCTTCACAGGTGACTACTTTGCTGGACTAAAGTACATTCCCCCTCAAATTCTAGTCTTCTTGCAGCTGCTGCATTCTCCTACATGCTGTTGCAAAATCCCAAAAATGACCCTAAATTTTTCGGGACACAGACAACATCTCCTACATGTCATTGCCATTTTTTTAAAAGTTCTGTAACAGCAAGTTGATTGTGTGAGCAAAACAGGAAATGTGATGGAATTCCCCGCGCTGTAATGCTCTAACAATATTGGTGGCATTATCAGAAATCACATATCCTCAGGAGAGTCCAAGCAGAATTAGCCATGTTGCAATGACATCCTTTAATTTTTGTAACAGATTGTCAGTTGTATGCCTCTTAGTGAAGCTGCTAATACACAGAGTAGCTTACTTCTGAAAAATGTGACGTACTTGGGTACATGCTGCTGCTGTTCCTGCTGGTGAAGGCAAATCAGCAACCCAGTGGGCTGTCACAGTCATAATCTTTAGTTGCCCAGTTCTGCTTGTCCCCATATCTGTGGTTAAGTGTACAGTGGGTAGAAATGCATTTTGTAGCCCAATAATTAAATTTTTATGAACTGGTGGAGGTGAGGAATAGCTTTTCTAGTAAAATGGTGTTGTGGTGGAATTTGGTAATAGGGACAGAAGACCTCAAGCAACTGTCTAAAACCAGCTGCATAAATAGTGGATATTGGATGCAGATCTAATACTAGCATAGTGCCCATAGCGTCTGTGACCCGCTTTGCGACTGGGTGACAGCTTTCTTACTTTCTTCCTCTAGCAAAGGATTGTTTAACAGTCAATTGTTGTAAACTACTAGTAGTATTTTTCTGGGTTGAAGATTAACCCCCAGCAGCAGCAGCAGGAGCGGGACTAATGCTCAATAATTCTTCAGAGGAATCATGGTTAGTGGAGGAGTCATCTAGAATTAGGAACTTGAATGCAGGACTAACTCCCATCACTTCTGGGGATATTGATGATGAAGGTGTTGGAGGTGTAGATTGCAGGTGCTGGGATCTAGATGAGAGAAGGGAGGTAGATGATGCTGGACTGCTTGTTGTTATTTTTTTAACGTAAGTTTCTGATTTTCCCAACAGCTTTCCATGAACTCGCTTCAAATGCCGTAACATGGATGAGAATCCTAGATGGTTAAGGTCTCTACCTCTACTGACTGTGGCTTTACAAACGCTACAAATGGCTAGACAACTGTTGTCAGGATTTGTGTAAAAATGATTGCACACATAAGAGGTGGATTTTTGGTCTTATGCCCAGGCATGACAATGGCCTTTTTCTTATCACTGGCAAGAACTGCTGCAATCTTTGTTTGAAAGTGTATGAAAATAATATTGTGACCTGTGAGGTGGCCAAAAGTGACTTAGTACCAGCTAGAGCTGTATTATATACACTCATTGTTACGGAGAAAACAATGCAGATGATGTGGCTTGCTTCTATTGGTCCAGATTTCAGGAAGGTCCAGTGTACTGCAGGTCATAGGCCAGTTCAAACCAAAATATCCAAAGGTGGGGGTCATCTCTCCAGGGGATGTGCTCTGACTTTCCCAATAAGAATCCAGTGTCAACTAGTCTATTAGCATATTACAGTTGGTATCACTTTAAACATTTATTCCCTCACATCAATAACTAGAGTATGCAATGAGCGATCTCTTTGGCGAATGAACTGGACAGCTGCTGATGAATAGGGGATTAAAATGATACTAAACAACCTGAACCTCAAATAACACTGAAGTGTACATATAATCATAATAGATAAACTAATAATAAACTAAATACTATCTGCTCATAAATCACTGTGGAATGGAACCAGTATAAATATGAAATATTTAAATAACTAAATGTTGTAGTGCGAGTGTGTGTGTGCGTATTTTACAATATTAACCAATATACTTTCGTTCATCCAAATTATACGACTTTGACAGTTCCACCCTTTGATAGTATAATAAAATATCACCTTAAAGATTTTATATGCAGGATCTCAGTACCACGTTTCATTGCTCTGTAATGTAAGTCCCCCTTGATGTATGACCGCGCTGTCTGTAGATCCCAGACAGGTTACTATCTTATGGTAAAGAAGATTAAAGCTGTTAAGGATTGGCCTCAACACACTGATCTCAAGGCAGTCCAGCGGTTCCTTGGATTTGCCAAGTACTATCGACAGTCAATCTGGGGCTTCTTCACTGTAGTAGCTCCTATTACTGTAATAACCCGCTTATCCCAAAATTTGGCCCTGGGTTCCTCCCAAGCTTTTATTAAGCAAGCTTTCCTTTCTGCACCAATCCTCAGGCAACCAGACACCTCTCAACCTTTTTTCTTGGAGGTTGATGCCTTCTCCTTTGCAGTCAGGTGAAATTAGAAAGTTAGGAACTGCTCTAAAGTAGGTGACAACCACTAACTTATTCAGCATTGTTGCTCGTACACAGAGGTGAAGACAGAACTTATTGCATCAGAAACTTCAATGTGTGGCTAAGGAAGTGGTGTAATGAGGAGAGATTTGGATTAATAGACCACAGTTATGCCATCTGGCAAGACAGGGGCTTATACAAAAGTGACAGCCTGCCTGCATCCATCTTCAAGAGGAACGAGAATACTAAGTGAGCAGTTTCAAGCTTCAGTAACTAGTTAAACTAGCAGAGGGGGCAGTGAACTAAATAGTAATAAAGTAATCTGCTCTCCCAAACAAGAGGTATTGTTTCTGCATATTCTGACTAATAGAACACAAAACACATACTGCCTGAAGCGGGCTGCCATCTACCTCCTCCTCACCAGCAACCTCGGCCACCACCCCCAGAGCACCACTCCCGAGGGCGAGGCTGTGGAATACCACACAGAACAATGATGTCACATACTTTCCGTGGTGCAAACCAGTTTAGGCACTTAAATTGGCGCTTTAAAAGGCCAAAGCCCTCTCCATGACTGATCTGGTGGCAGTATGTGCAGAGTCACACATGACTTCTTTCTCTGGATGTGGGTTCAAAATAGGAGTGAGGAGCCAAAGGCGGAATGTGTATGCGCTATCCTCCTATGAAGGAGGATAGCGCATACCGATTGAAGGAAGATTCTTGTCCTATGACAAGAAATAAATAAATAAGTCAGGCATTTGAGGGGGAGATAAATGTAAAATGTTATTTCAGATGTCTAGTTGGGGTAGGGCATGTCATAGAACAACAGAATATGTATTTGTAAACGTAATTGTAAAAATAAAGCTATAAAAAAGTGCAATACCTGAAAAAAATAGGCAAACTTTCACTTATGTGAGAAATAATAAACAAATTTGCAGCCTTTGCGTTATAACATGATTTCTCCTGGAGAAAACTTCAGATTTTTGGCCCTACTTTTCTTAATGAATAAAGTCCTGGGTGCCTAACTATTTATGGCAAGAAAAGCATCCTAAAATTGGTCATTTGCACCTTGGCTGAGCCATGTGGCATTGGAGAGATAACTAACTTAAAAAAGTGTGTGCATATTTCTGTTTGGGTTAGAGTATGTCCAAAATCATGTAGGTTTGCTAGTTGGACAACATGACAAGCTGATATTATTTATGCCACAAGAAAAAAAGCACCACTTGCATGGTAACATGTACAATATTACAGAGTGTTCAGATTTGGCAACAGAGGGCGAACTACAATTTCTAACTACAGTGTATAGGAAGGCCTGAATGACCATAACAGATTAATGGGGCAGCACAGTGGCCTAGTGGTTAGCACTTCTGCCTCACAGCACTGGGGTTATTAGTTTGATTCCCGACCATGGCCTTATCTGTGTGGAGTTTGTATGTTCTCCCTGTGTTTGTGTGGGTTTCCTCCAGGTGTTCCGGTTTCCTCCCACACTCCAAAAACATATTGGTAGGTTAATTGGCTTCTATCAAAAATTGACCCTAGTGTGTGTGTATGTTAGGGAATTTAGATTGTAGACTCTCTCTCTGTTTGTCTGTGTATGTGTGTGTTAGGGAATTTAGACTGTAAGCTCCAATGGGGCAGGGACTGATATGAATGAGTTCTCTGTACAGCGCTGCGGAATTAGTGGAGCTATATAAATAACTGATGATGATACATAATGAAAAACTTAAAAAAAAAAATAGATTACCTAACAGCCATACATCACCATATGACCTCGCTCAGTGACGCAGGCACAATGCACTATCCAAAAACATTTTATGGAAGTCTATTAAAAAAAAAAAATTTAATCACAGAGCAAGAAAGAGCTATTGAAGTCAAGAAGACCAAAGGCTAAACTGCAGGTTTGAAAAAGTGGAGAAATTCTAGTTATTTATTTAGTGCATTCTACAAAATGATAGATAGAATCTGATTGGTCTCCACTTTTGAAACCCACATTTTAGTAAATATAGACCTAAACTTTAAACTATTTGATTTTAACAATTTCTGAGTTGATAACTTTATTTGTGTATGTGTCAGTGGCAATGACAAATACTGTGGTTGGAGACATGTATAGTTGATCTCAAACATTGCATGTCAAATTGATCAAATCAGTATTGTGTGGCAAGGACATATAGAAAGAGTGCTCACACAAAACAATCTCTAAATAGTATATGAAACAAAGGTATGTCATGATACTCTGAGAAGTAATGAGACAAAAAAAATGACTATACAATATTTTGTGACAGTGGCTGATATGGAAGGTAGCACAATTGTGTAGTCCCTACTTCCATGTGCCTTCACCTGGTGTGGTGGCAGCTAACAGAATATTGTCTTTTGAGTTATTTTGCAGTAACAGTGCAGAGCAAGACTTTATTGCTGTTGTCATGGATCAATCTATTGAACAGGGCAATCTCAGTACTACTTCAACAGCAAAGGTCATGTAAGTCTCAGATGGAGCCCTCCAAAAAATGATTGAGGATCTCTACCAAAATAACAGTGAGTTATTGGAAAATGTAATGATAATGGAAAAATCAAAGTTTTGTGGAAGGGGAACATCATTGAACTCAGTATTAGCAGATAAAGGTATATTAGGAAAAGTCATATTGCAGAAAGATTGGTTGAGATAACTTTGGGGTGGGTGCACACTGAAAGCAAGTTTCTGTATAGAGTGAATCTTCTCAGTCAGTAGTTTGCAAGTGACAGCATCGACACGTGCTTCCTGTGCTTTGCATAAGAATTGTTAGCCACGTGTCTGACATTAAGGAAGTTCTGGCCCAAATGGGGAAGATGTGCAAATGAGAGCTGCAACCAATTGAACAGCTACAGCAGCCTCTGATTAGACCATAGCAAATGTTTACAGAAATTGCTTGGTCCAGGGCCGGAGTGAGTCATGGCTGCCCGGGCACATATTCACGTTGGGACAAAGCATTGCCCTGTGTGTACCAAAATTATTTGAACATAAAACATTTGTGCCATGGATAGGCTACACATACCTACACTTCATTTAATTTTACACAGTGATGTACACTTTTCACATATTTGCAAGCAAAACTTTTCAACCCAATTAAAGTAACTATCTGTTTTTGGTGCATGAAGTACAGGGAGGGCTAACAAGCTCTCTATTGGTGATGCAGAAAATACAAAACCTTAAGTAGCACAATCATCTCCATTTCTGAAATACTTTCCAAAATTTACAATTGCAAAAGGATGCACATATTTTTTTCCAACACACATGTGAGCATGCACCTCTATCCAGGGCAAGTGCAAGGTTTCTCAGTGCCCTAGGCAAAGCTTTAGCCTACCGCCCCTCCTTCCCCAATTCCAACTTCCTAGCCCCTCACACACTTGACATTTGTAAAATAAAAATAGTAACTCTTACCTGCAAGGCTGAAGTCCAGATGCACTTATGTTCTGATGTACTGATATCAGACACAGAATGCTGTTCAGGCATCACTGCTGCCTAGGAGCAAATGCAGGCTATCTAGAGGAGAGGCTTCAAATGTTAGATTTCAGGACAAAAAAAACCCAAAACACTCACCTGTTACACACAGACAAGGCCCCTGTTGCCCTCCAGCTTTTTCTCACACGTCACCCACACCCATCAGCTCTTCACACATGCCACCTCCATTCCACCAGCTTTTCTCACATGGCCCCTGCCCACTAGCTTCTCTTTCATATGTACCCCTTGTCCTAGGCGCCATAGCCAGCTTTTTTCACAAATGTCCCCCTGCCAAAGAGTTTTTTTCTTACATGCCTTCTTGCCCTCAAAATCTTTATATATATATATATATATATATATATATATATATAAATAAATAATGTAGAAAAAAAAAAAAGTTTGTTTGTAGGCAAATATCTTCGACATCCCTGTACCGATTCGGATGAAACCAATGGCACCTGGTCCAGTTGGATCCCAGACAGATTTTAAGGGGTTTAGGGACCCGGTTGGACCTCCCGTTGATGTACACTGGCCAGAATTTTGACCTACGGAACCTGTTCTTAGCCTTCCATGGGATGGTTTTGAACGAAAATTGCAAAAGACTTTAACATTGGATCCTAGAAGACATACTAGGGTTGTAGGTCTCAGTTGGTGTATGCTGGCTAGAACTTTGACCTGGTGAGCCTATTCTGGGCCTTCCACTGGATGGAATTGGAAAAAATTTAACATATAAACAAAAACACTGGGCAGCCACCTAATGGGTGTGTTGGAAGAGCTTCTAATTATTTTTAAAATGTTGAGAGTTACATCCAACTTATTGTTAACTTAATAACTTGAAGATTTAAACAGGGGCAACGCCGGATACTTCAGCTAGTTTTAAATAAACATCTTATGCTGTATTTATCACATTTAGATTACCTTTGCTTATGTGTTAAATTATTCTGCAGATTTAAATTAATTATGCTAATAGATACCTTAACCTTAAGTTCCTTTAAATTATTAGTTTGCAACTTGCACGTATTTCTGAATGTAACACCCACCTCCCCCTTCCCATTTTCTCCAGCCCCTCTCCCTCCGTTTTCAATGCAATAACCATTTCACCGCCTCTTTTTACAGATTAGTATTAGGGGAATGGCAGGCGATCGCAGCAATTACACCGCTTTTACTGCCCGACTAACAGAGTGTCATTCAGAGACTTTGTTACTATGGGTGCCCGGCCAACCTGCCGCCCCCCCCCCCCCAAAGCCCAGCACCCAAGGGAGCTGCCTAATGGTGGTGCTAGCCCTGTCTTTATCCAAATACAATTAGCATCTGAAACCCTCATGCCTGACTAAAGGGATCTTTTCAGGATACATCCTTAAGGCTGGAATTGTACATTTATCATTTATTGGGAGATGTGAAAAAGTTGTAGAATTCCCAATGCCTCTCACCATGATTGTTATATAGCTAGTGTGCTATATTACTGAGAAGCAACTCCTTTTTTGAGGTTAAAGGTGTAGGAAGTCCCCAGACACATTGCAATATTTAATTGCAATGCAGGCAGAGGATTGTGATGTAACTGTGGATTTCCTACCATGATAAATAAATAGGATTCATTAATAAATGCTATTTTAGCTTGGGCAATGGCATACAAGTGTTTCTAATTCAGTCCTCCTCTAGAAACAATACATTTGCCATTTCAAAATTAAAATAAAGCCATTTCTTTTTTACACTTTTAAAAACCCACTGTACTACATTTTCTCCCTCTCATGGAAGATTATGCCTGTAACCATGTTATCCATACTACCCGTCTTTTTGTTAGGGATGTGCACCGGCGACTTTTGGCGTCTCGTGTTTTGGATTCGGATTTTCGTGATGTTTTGGGTTCGGATTTGTTTTGCAAAACACCTGCCGAAAGGTTTTGGTTCGGATTTAAGGTTTTGGATTCGGATTTTTTTTGAAAAAAGCATAAAAAGTTCAAAAATCAAGTTTTTGGGCTTATTTTCACTCCTACGCTATTATTAACCTCAATAACAAGCATTTCCACTAATTTACAGTGTATTCTGAACACCTCACAATATAGTTATTAGTCCAAAACGTTGCAACGAGGTATCTTTCTGGACTGCGTAGTGGCGTGGTCCCCACAATATAATAAGAAAACCATCAACTGGTCTTAATAGCACCAAAAAATGTACCTGGACTGCGTAGAGGAGTGGGTCACCACAATATATATAATAAAAAACCCTCCACGGCTCTGAATTTCCCCAAAAAAAATTCTGGACTGTGTAGTGGGGTGGCCCCGATACTAAATTTGATACCGGGGCCACAATACCACCTCCAAGTTCCAAGTGTAGTGTTTATAACATATTAACACTACACTAATTCTAGCACGTCAAACTCTCTTGTTTTAAATAATGACAGGGCATTTAACTTTTGATTAAATTGTATTAATTTGTTGACATTTTCTTTTACTTTTTGAACATGGCAAACGACTGTTGAATGGTCACATAATGCCAAAAAAATAGTTGCAAGATGGAATTGTCCTTGGGCCCTCCCACCCACCCTTATGTTGTTGAAATAGGACATGCACACTTTAACAAACCAATCATTTCAGCGACAGGGCCTACCAAACAACTGTGGCTGGAATGATTGGTTTGTTTGGGCCCCCACACCAAAATAACAATTCATCTCTCCCTGTACAAACTAAACAGGCTCTACTGAGGAAAGATGTCGTCCTCATCCTCAACCTCTGATTCCTCTCCCCCTACAGTGTGTACTTCCTCCTCCTCACACATTATCAATTCGTCCCCGCTGGACTCCACAACCACAGGTCCCTCTGTACTATCTGGAGGGCAGTGCTGTACTTCATTGAGGAATTGATTATTCATTTTTATAAACATCATTTTTTTAACGTTGTGAGGAAGCAACCTCCTTCGCCGCTCACTGACCAGGTTCCCCGCTGCACTAAAAACTCTTTCCGAGTACACACTGGAGGGGGGACAACTCAGGTAAAATAGAGCCAGTTTGTACAGGGGCTTCCAAACTGCCTTTTGGAGTTCTACCACGTCACTACCTCTAGTTAATTTAGATTGCAAGGCTTGTAAATACTTTGAAGATAAAAAAAAGCAGGCTGCACAGACTGTGGAGCTAGAAAGTGAAATTAAATGGACCACGTTACTTTGGTGGCTATCTATGCCCCCCCCCCCCCCCCCGCCCTACACTTGTAGTTGAATATAAATAAAGCAGCCTGCATAGACTGTAGAGCTAGAAATTCAATTATACAAAAAAATGGACAAAGGCAGTTTGGTATCTGTCTGCATCAGATCCCCTCTCCACCAGGAGTAAAATAGAAAACTATTCAGCCGTTATATAATCTAGAATATAAATAGAAATTGAGAAAGGCAATTTGGTATCTGTCTGCATCATAATCATCAACATCCTCCTCAGCGCCAGCTACATCAATATCCTCCTCCCGGTGTACAACATTCACACCTTCATTAGCCAAATCTGTAACTGGACTGTGGGTGATCTGTCCAGCATATGCAGAGGGCGTGCTGGAAATGCTGGATGGAGTCACCTCTTCCCGTACAGTGATGGGAAGGTCAGGGTTCACAACCAACAACACCCTTGGACTCGCCTTGGGGATTTGTGATGTCATCTGTTTAGAAGGCAGAGTTCTTTGCTGTTTTGTTGTTGTTGCTGACAGCATAACTCTCTTAAATTTTTTGTAGGGGGGGGGAGGAGGAGGGCTTAGATCCTTGGGTGAAGCTGGACCACTAGTCATTAACACGGGCCAGTGCCTAAGCCGTTCCTTGCCACTACGTGTCGTAAATGGCATATTGCCAACTTTACGTTTCTCCTCAGATGATTATAAGTTTCTCTTTTTGCTATTTTTTGAGAACTTGGGCTTTTTGGATTTTACATGCCCTGTACTAGAAGATTGGGTATCGGGCTTGCCAGACGACGTTGATGGCATTTCATCGTCTATGTCATGACTAGTGGCAGCAGCTTCAGCATTAGGAGGAAGTGGGTCTTGATCTTTCCCTACTTTATCCTCCAAATTTTTGTTTTCCATTATATGTAGCACAAGAGCGCGTACCCCTAAGCCACACACACTCGGCAAAGCCTTTAAAAATTATATGCGGCACAGGAGAGTACCACTGGACTTATACTGCTGAATCAGTGAACTTTGTAATAGCAGTACCACTGGACTTATACTGCTGAATATGTGAACTTGGTAATATTGCAGTACCAATGGGCTTATACTGCAGGATTGCTTTTGCAAATTTTGTTGCAATTAATTTTTTTTTAAATAATTTTTTTGTATTTTTTTTTATAACTTTTTTTACATTTTTTAAACACTTGGGAATAATGGGGAAATAACTATGCCCTTACAAGCACAGAGCACAGGACACAGCACCACTGGACTGAACAGGACACAGCACAGGACCCAGCAGCACCACTGAACTCAAAATTGACAGGGCACAGCACACAGCACCACTGGACTGATACAGCACAGCACAGCACAGCACAGCAAAGCACAGCAAAGCACAGCAAAGCACAGCACAGCACAGCACAGAACTAAACAGCACAGCACGAGATCTACCAGGACAGAGGACCACCTAACACACCCTCCCTCTACCCTGATCAATGCCCGAGTGAAGATGGCGGCGACTAGCGGGGAATTTATAGGTTCCGAGTATCGCGAGATCCGACAGCGGGATTATGACTCTGAGCCTCGGTTTCAAGTTTTCATTTGGCGCCAATACCCGGATCTGTCTCGGATCCGACTCGGATCGGCAACGTTCGGGTGGGCTCGAATTCAGGAAATCCGAGTGCGCTCATCTCTACTTTTTGTTGATCAGAAAAAAAGAATGAGATGTTAGGGAGAGGGCACTGTTATAAATAACTGTTTAACTGAATAATTGGAAGAGAAGAGAAAAGTATGTGAAATAATGATGAAGTTTATTGTATTCAACACACGTGATTGCAGATTAAGAGAGCCCTTAAAGGCTGGAGAGAAAAACACAGCAATCAAAAGTGCACAGCAAACAGTCCAGATATGGAACAGAGATATAGCAGAGGACCAATATCACAGAGTCACAGAAGTGCAGGTGAACTCTAAACTTTAAGCAATAATATAAAGTACACATGCTTACATAGTAACATCTTGGCAGGATTGCATGAAGATGAAGCAATCTCTGAGAATCAGGTTTGGATATCAGTACTTGAATACTGCTTGTGTTGTAGGGGTAAGATGAAAAACTGGAAGGTGCTATGGTATAACAGTCCTGGGAATTTAAATACACCAAATAAAGCTGGTCAAACAGGAAGCAGACAAGATCCGGAACAAAAATGGATGCATGATACAGGAATACAAACTGGGAGGACACTGGAACACAGGCTTGATAATGCTGGAACTCTGAGCAGCAGTTTGCACACGGGGGGGGGGGGAATAAAAATCAGTGAGCAGAGCAAGTGGCAGGGAGGCATGTGCGATTGCATACTTGCCAACTCTCCCGGAATGTCCGGGAGACTCCCGCATTTTGCGAGAGTCTCCCGGACTCCCGGGCGAGTGTGGCAATCTCCCGAATTCTGCCCACTTCACTAGGAAGTGCCCACTTCCTAGTGAAGTGGGCAGAATTAGATCCCAAACGCCGCGATTCCCGATGAATCGCGGCGTTTAGCCCCGCCCCCCGCTGTCAAATGACGCAATTTGCGTCATGACGTCACAGGGGGCGGGGCCGAAATGACGCGATTTTGGCCGCCCCGCCCCCTCACGCCCCCCTCCACTGGCTGGCTCCCGGAAGAGAGCTGAAGAAAGTAGGTAAGTATGAAGTAATCAGGTAGACAGAGGAGATTTACCCCTTCACATATGAAGTCCACAGGTAACATACACAACTGCAGCAACATTCTGATGTGTATTGATTACTTCAGCCTTAGCAAAAAAAAATAAAAAATACCTGGCCAGCATACAGTCCCTTTGAGGAGATTTGGGATTGTCTGCAAGGATTCAATGGTACTCAGTACTGGATCTGTGAAGTTTCCTACTATAAGAATCCCATTTGTAAAGCTGGCAAAAAAAACCCACCCTAATATGTCCACTGTGGTTTTACCAGGTTGAGAGAATGCCACAAGGAGTGACACCCTATAGACCTATTGATCGAGTGCTGGGAGGCATGAACGTTTGAGAACTTCTGGTGTACATTAACAATTTGATTGTGTTTGGCCAAACCTTTGAAAAGCATAACAACTGATTATTCAAGGTGCTGGATCCACTTGTAGAGAAGGGGCCTCAGAAGAAGAACTATTTTTGAGTGATTATAATCTTGCTCAGGAATGACAGCAGACAGGTGTGAGTGCATCTGCACGTACAGTGAGGCGAAGACTTTTGGAGGATGGCCTGGTGTCAAGAAGGCGAGCAAAGAAGCCACTTTTCTTCAGGAAAAACATCAGGGACAGACTGATATTCGGCAAAAGGTACAGGGATTGGACTAATGAGGTCTGGGGTAGTCATTTTTCTGATGAATCCCCATTCAGATTGTTTGGGGCATCAGGAAAAATTCTTGTCTGGAGAAGGAAAGGTGAGCGCTACAATCAGTCCTGTGTCATGCCAACAGTAAAACATCCTGAGACCATTCATGTGTGGAGTTGCTTCTCAGCCAAGGGAGTGGGCTCACTCACAACACAGCCATGAATAAAGAATGTGTCACAGTTTGGTATTCTGGACTCTTGGGGGAGTGATAGTAACTGGTGTGAAGTAGGCACACTGGTAATGTCAGTTCTATACCCAGACAGCGAATAGACAACAGATGCAGGATAAGGTACAATTAGCGATTTAATGATGCTTGAATGATCACAGAAAGTCTTGGTAATTAAGCACAAGGAACATAGGAACAGGGTGAGCAGTACCACCAGCAATGCAGTATGAGTGCATACAATATAGCAGTATAATCAGTGTATTCAAATATAGCGATAGCAGGAACAGTCCAGCAACAAAGTGGAGATGGTAATGCAGCAGGTATATGAGACCACAATGAGGCAGCATGATACAGGAGGTACAAGTAACAGTCCAGCAACAAAGTGGAGATGGTAATGCAGCAGGTATATGAGACCACAATGAGGCAGCACGATACAGGAGGTACAAGTAACAGTCCAGCAACAAAGTGGAGTGGGTAAGAGCAAGCAGCTTAGATGATACGACCTGTAATAACCACTGAGCCACCGAGACAAATGTGGAGTAGATGATCTTGAGTGGTGCAGTCCATGGAGGGGTAACACAGTAGAGTTAGATGTAGTTTGAGCAGTATAGCCTTTAAACAGCACACAGCAGAGGTAAGTGCAGTCTAAGCAGTATAGCCTTTGAACAGCAACACAGCAGAGGTAAGTGCAGTTTGAGCAGTATAGCCTTTGAACAGCAACACAGCAGAGGCACTGATTATCCAGGTGAGAGCACACAGAATAGGTAGGAACCTAAACAGCCAGGTAACTTGATGAACAGGCCCAAAGGAATGGGAGGAGGTGCCTTTTCAAGTTTAGAGCCAGAACCTGAGACCAATAGGAATCTTGCCAGCAACAGACAGGTGCTCAGTCTGCACATGTGCAGATCAGACTAAGGGTTTGAGGGCTGCTAATGAGGCACAGGTGAGTGTCTTAGTCTTTGTTTATGGAAGCCGAATAAGCGCCGTGTGACAGTACCCCCCCCTTTAAAGGTGGGCACCGCACACTTAGGATTCGGCTTCGATGGAAACTTCTTGTGAAAGTTCTTAACCAGAACTGGAGCATGGACATCCGCAGCGCCGATCCAGGAGCGTTCTTCAGGACCAAACCCTTTCCAGTCTACTAAATACTTCAAACCTCCTTTACAGACTCTTGAATCTAGTATTTGTTTAACCTCGAATTCTTGATCCAGATGGACTTTAGGTACTGTAGAGGAAGTACGGGTAGACGAAAAGCGGTTGATGACCAGCGGTTTCAACAAAGAGACATGAAAAGAATTGGAGATCCGAAGAGCAGCTGGTAACGATAATTTCACAGAAGCTGGATTAATGACTTTAGAAATAGTATAAGGTCTAATAAAGCGAGGAGCAAACTTCATACAAGGGGTTTTGAGACGGATATTCTGTGTAGAGAGCCATACTTTATCACCTATCTTGAAAGCAGGTGCGGCCCGACTTTTTCTATCTGCCGCAAACTTGTAACGTTTGGAAGATTTCTTAAGACAACTCCTCACTTGATTCCAGATTGACATGAATCTCCGTTGAACGAGATTAACAGCAGGAACCTGGGTGGGTGGGAGGGAGGTAAACCTGGGAAATGATGGATGAGTCCCATACACAGTAAAAAAAAGGTGATGTAGAAGTTGACTCATGAAGGGCATTGTTATGCACAAATTCTGCCCAAGGTAGAAGGTCTACCCAGTCATCTTGATTGGCATTAGAGAACATTCTGAGGAAAGTTTCCAAGTCTTGATTTACACGTTCTATCTGTCCATTAGACTGAGGATGGTAGGATGAGGAAAAATTTAACTGGATACCAAGAACTTTACATAAGGCTCGCCAAAATTTAGACACAAACTGAACTCCACGATCAGAGACGATCTCTGTGGGACAACCATGCAACCGGAATATTTCCTTGATGAAGTGTATGGCAAGGACAGATGAACATGGAAGGCCAACAAGTGGAATGAAATGAGCCATTTTCGAAAACCGATCTACCACTACCCAGATGGTATTATACTTTTTACTAGGGGGTAGGTCGGTAATAAAGTCCATGTTCAGAAGGGTCCATGGTTTGTCCGGAATGGGCAGCGGGATTAATTGTCCAGTAGGTGATTGATGAGATGATTTATGTTGGTTACAGATCTCACAAGAAGCCACAAAGTCTTTAACATCACGATGAAGTTTTGGCCACCAATAATTGCGAGAGACCAAATCCATGGTTTTACGTACCCCAGTATGACCAGCAAAATGAGTAGCATGGGAACAAGTCAGAAGCTTCTTTCGTAAATCAGATGGCACAAAAGTCTTCCCTGGTGGTGGTGTACTGGCTGGAGACAGAGTAGATGTTAATATACACTTGGGATCTAATATAGGAAGAGGTTTTACCTCCTCGGTCTCGGTATCATAGGAAAAGGCTCGAGATAGAGCATCTGCACGTTTGTTCTTTTCACCAGGTTTAAATGTAATTCGAATGTCAAAGTGAGAGAAGAAGAGAGACCACCTAGCTTGCCTAGGATTTAGGCATTGAGCGGATTGTAGATACAAAAGGTTTTTGTGATCCGTGAAAATTATGACAGGGTATCTAGCACCTTCTAGAAGATAACGCCATTCTTTCAAAGCTATTTTAATGGCAAGTAACTCTTTATCGCCAATGGCGTAATTCTTCTCTGCTGGCAAAAACTTCCTGGAGAAAAACGCACAAGGATGGAACTGATTAAGATGAGACTTTTGAGAAAGGACAGCCCCTACTCCAACACTTGAGGCATCAATTTCGAGGAAGAATAGCTGAGACGTATCAGGTTGTTGAAGAATTGGTGCCGAAGAGAATGCTTCTTTGAGGAAATCGAAAGCCTTTAAGGCCTCTGGTGGCCAAGATTTGGGGTTGGCACCCTTCCGGGTGAGAGACACAATGGGTGCCACAACGGTGGAATATCCTTTAATAAAACATCTGTAATAATTAGAGAATCCTAGAAAGCGTTGTATAGGCTTCAACCCCAAAGGGAGAGGCCACTTAAGTATAGCTCGTACCTTCTCTGGATCCATCTTTAATCCTGTGCCTGAGACTATGTAGCCAAGGAATGACATTTGAAGTTGTTCAAACAAGCATTTCTCTAACTTGCAAAAAAGTTGGTTCTTACGGAGTCGTGAGAGGACTTCTGCCACGTGAAGGCGATGAGAGTGAAGGTCCTGGGAGACGATCAGGATGTCATCCAGATATACCACGACACAATCATAGAGGAGGTCTCTGAAAATCTCGTTAACAAAGCTTTGGAACACTGCAGGGGCATTACATAAACCGAAGGGCATCACTAGGTATTCGTAGTGTCACGAGTGTTAAAAGCAGTTTTCCATTCATCGCCAGTTTTAATTCTGATGAGGTTATAAGCTCACCTAAGGTCTAGCTTTGTGAAAATCTTGGCCCCCTTTATACGATCGAACAATTCAGTGATGAGAGGAATGGGGTATAGGTTCTTAATTGTAATAGCGTTAAGACCTCTGTAGTCAATACATGGGCGAAGAGACCCATCCTTCTTTTTAACAAAAAAGAAACCGGCCCCAGCAGGAGAAGACGAAGGTCTAATAAATCCACGTTGAAGATTCTCTTGGACATACTCAGACATAGCTTGGGTCTCTGGCAGTGATAAAGGATATACACGACCTCGCGGAGGGATTTGGTCAGGTAGAAGATCAATAGGACAATCCCATGCCCGGTGAGGAGGAAGATGTTCCGATCTGGCTTTGTCAAAGACATCCCGAAATGACAGATACTGACTTGGAAGGCAGCTGGGTAGAAGTTCAGACGAGATGCTAGTAGAGGCCAGGGGATGAACACGAGAAAGACAATTTTTAAAACAGTTTGAACTCCAAGATAGAACTTGAGAAGTGGTCCAATCCATCTGAGGAGAGTGTTATTGGAGCCATGGTAGTCCCAGAATGATAGGACTGGTAGAAGAGGGTAAAACATGAAAGGATATCATCTCCTTATGTAATGCTTCTATTTGTAGAAGAATAGGCTGAGTGCATTTCTTAACGAGACCATTGGAGATACGAGATCCATCAATTGCAGAAATAGATACAGGATGCTCTAGGAAGGATGTGGGCAAGGACCTCTGAGACACAAGAGAAGAGGAGATAAAATTCCCAGCAGCTCCAGAATCCAATAAGGCATGAGAATGAATAAGGCCAGAAGGACCATGTGATATGACTGGAAATGAACATACTGTAGGTAATGATGATTGAGGAGAAGATTTAATATTGCCTAATTTGACTTCCCCAGAACAAATCAGGCTTTGGTATGTTCCCGATTTCTTGGGACACTTGTTAAGGATATGCCCTGGTTCGGCACAGTATATACACAACTTATTTTTAAATCTTCGGTCGCGCTCCTCCAGAGTCAAACGTGACCGTCCCAATAGCATCGGTTCCTCCTCAAGAGTTGGGGGAGGATAGCGAGCCAATGTCCTAGGTAAAGAACGATGAGGATTATCCTTCTCAGCAGCTCTCTCTCTGAAATGTAGATCCACTCTGTTACACAAAGAAATTAAAGCATCTAAAGTAGCGGGTAGTTCCTGGGAGGCAAGGGCGTCCTTGATCTTATCCGATAAGCCGTGTCAAAAGGTAGCCACCAAAGCGTCATTATTCCAACATAATTCAGATGACAAGATGTGAAATGAGATAACATATTGTGCCACCGAACGTGACCCCTGGCGGAGTCTAAGGATACATGAGGCTGCAGAGGTAACTCGACCGGGTTCATCAAATATTTTCCGGAATGTGGCTATTAAGGCAGTACTATCAGATAGGAGAGAATCATCACGCTCCCAGAGAGGAGAGGCCCAGGCCAAGGCCTGGCCAGACAATAAAGATATTAAATAAGCAACTTTTGCCCTGTGAGTGGGAAAATTCTGAGGTTGCAATTCGAATTGGATCGAACACTGATTGAGGAAACCTCTACAGACTTTCGGATCGCCATCAAACTTAGCAGGGGAGGGAATCCGGAGGGTGACATTAGAATTACTGGATAACTCAGGTACAGGAGGTTCTGGTGCAGGAACAAGTGGAAGAAGTGTGGATATAGCGGATTGAATAGAGTCCACTCTGGAGGCCAATGCCTGGAAGCATTGAAGGAGTTGGCGTTGATATTCATCCTGTTGTTCTACCCTATGGAGTAACAGCTGCAGAGTCTGTTTAGCCAACGGTTCCCCACGGAAGTCCATTATGGCCTGTTCATACTGTCACAGTTTGGTATTCTGGACTCTTGGGGGAGTGATAGCAACTGGTGTGAAGTAGGCACACTGGTAATGTCAGTTCTATACCCAGACAGCGAATAGACAACAGATGCAGGATAAGGTACAATTAGCGATTTAATGATGCTTGAATGATCACAGAAAGTCTTGGTAATAAAGCACAAGGAACTAGGGATGTGCACCGGCGACTTTTGAGGTCTCGTGTTTTGTATCCGGATTTTCATTATTTTTGGGGTTCGGATTTGTCTCGCAAAACACTTGACGAAAGGTCTCGGTTCGGATTTAAGGTTTTGGATTCAGATTTTTTTTGGAAAAAACATAAAAAGTTTAAAAATCAAGTTTTTGGGCTTATTTTCACTCCTATGCTATTAGTAACCTCAATAACATTCAATAACAAGCATTTCCACTAATTTACAGTGTATTCTGAACACCTCACAATATAGTTATTAGTCCAAGACGTTGCAACGAGGTATCTTTCTGGACTGCGTAGAGGAGTGGGTCACCACAATATATATAATAAGAAAACCATCAACTTGTATGATTCGCACCAATAAATGTACCTGGACTGCGTAGAGGAGTGGGTCACCACAATATATATTAAAAACCCTGAACTTTTATGATTCGCACCAATAAATGTATCTGGACTGCGTAGAGGAGTGGGTCACCACAATATATATAATAAGAAAACCATCAACTTGTATGATTCGCACCAATAAATGTACCTGGACTGCGTAGAGGAGTGGGTCACCACAATATATATTAAAAACCCTGAACTTGTATGATTCGCACCAATAAATGTACCTGGACTGCGTAGAGGAGTGGGTCACCACAATATATATTAAAAACCCTGAACTTTTATGATTCGCACCAATAAATGTATCTGGACTGCGTAGAGGAGTGGGTCACCACAATATATATAATAAGAAAACCATCAACTTGTATGATTCGCACCAATAAATGTACCTGGACTGCGTAGAAGAGTGGGTCACCACAATATATATTAAAAACCCTGAACTTTTATGATTCGCACCAATAAATGTATCTGGACTGCGTAGAGGAGTGGGCACTGGGCACCACAATAAAATATATAAAAAACCTTCAACAGGTCTGCATTACACTGCACATACGGCTGCTCCTCCATCCTCTCCATCATATACATGTTGGAGTTTTAGCGTGTGACAACCTCTTGTTTTTGATAATGTCAGTGCATTTTGAATATTTTTCAATTTGCCCCACACCACTGAATGTACTTTATCTATGATACGCATCTATCTATCTTGACTGCGTAGTGTGGTGGCCCCAGTACACAATTTGGTACCGAGGCCACAATATAATTAAAAAACCCTCCACGGGTCAGAATTCCACCAAAAAAGGGTATGGACTGCGTAGTGTGGTGGCCCCGGTACACAATTTGGTACCGAGGCCACAATATAATTAAAAAATTGGGCATCAACTGTCACCGTTGTTTAATATCTGATACACCTAAATATGGACTGCACAGTGGAGTGGCCCCGGTAGTAAATTTGGTGCCGGGGCCACAATACCTCCTCCAACTTCCAAGTGTAGTGTTTATAAAGACAGACAGCGTCGAAGTGTTATTAGTTGACTTTCTTAACCCTAAAATTGTCCCTGTTGCAAATATTTGTGCAATGGACAGTTACTTTTTTATTGAAAGACTCAAGCTTTCAAGTGTAGTGTTTATAAAATATAAACAACAATACAGTAGTTTTAGAGCACGTCAATACCTCTTGTTTTAAATTATGACAGGGCATTTTACTTTTTGTTTAATTTCTTGAATTTGTTTAAATTTGGTTTTACTTTTTGAACATGGCAAACGACTGTTGATTGGTCATATAATGCAAAAAAAAAAGTTCCCAGATGGAATTGTCCTTGGGCCCTTACACCCACCCTTATGTTGTTGAAATAGGACATGCACACTTTAACAAACCAATCATTTCAGCGACAGGGCCTACCAAACTACTGTGGCTGAAATGATTGGTTTGTTTGGGCCCCCACACCAAAAAAGCTATTCATCTCTCCCTGTACAGACTAAACAGGCTCTACTGAAGCAAGATGTCGTCCTCATCCTCAACCTCTGATTCCTCTCCCCCTACAGTGTGTACTTCCTCCTCATCACACATTATCAATTCGTCCCCGCTGGACTCCACAACCACAGGTCCCTCTGTAGTATCTGGAGGGCAGTGCTGTACTTCATTGAGGAATTGATTATTCATTTTTATAAACATCATTTTTTCAACGTTATGAGGAAGCAACCTCCTTCGCCGCTCACTGACCAGGTTCCCCGCTGCACTAAAAACTCTTTCCGAGTACACACTGGAGGGAGGACAACTCAGGTAAAATAGAGCCAGTTTGTACAGGGGCTTCCAAACTGCCTTTTTTTCCTGCCAGTAACAATATGGACTGTCTGACATGTCTACTTGGATGGTGTCAGCAAAGTAATCATCCACAATTTTTTCTATTGTGACAGCATCCAATGCAGCGAGAGTAGACATGTCTGCAATGGTTGGCAGGTCCTTCAGTCCGGACCAGATGTTATCAGCATCCCCGCCAGTGCCTCTTTTGGGAAAACTGAGCTTTTTCCTCGCAGCCATAGATGTGGAAGAAAATGAGGGTGGAGCTGTTGGCATGTCACGGTCCTCTTCAGAGGACAATCTCCTGACCAGCAGGTCTTTGCACCGCTGTAGACTTGTGTCCGCCGGAAACAGAGACACAACATACGCTTTAAACCGAGGATCGAGCACGGTGGCCAGAATGTATTCCACTGAGTTTAAAAGAGTGACCACCCTCGGATCCTGGCAAAGCGTACGGAAGGGCTACATCCACAAGAGCTACATGCTTGGTGTAATCGCAATGGCTTACCAGCTCCTCCCTCACTTTCTCCAGCTGCTTCTGCAACAGCCTGATCAGGGGAATGACCTGACTCAAGCTGGCAGTGTCGGAACTGACTTCTCATGTGGCAAGTTCAAATGGCTGCAGAACCTTGCACAACATGGAAATCAGTCTCCACTGCGCTTGACTGAGGCGCATCCCCACTCTTTTGCCTATGTCGTAGGTGGCTATGTAGGCCTGAATGGCCTTTTGCTGCTTCTCCATCCTCTGCAGCATATAGAGGGTGGAGTTCCAGCGCGTCACAACCTCTTGTTTGAGGTGATGGCAGGGCAGGTTCATGCTTTTTTGATGTGCCTCTAGTCTGCAGTAGGCACTGGCTGAATGCCGAAAGTGTCCAGCAATTTTGCGCGCTACCGCAAGCATCTCCTGCACACCCCTGTCACTCTTGAGGTAATGCTGCACCACCAAATTAATGGTGTGGGCAAAACATGGGACGTGCTGGAAATTGCCCATATTTAATGCCCGCACAATGTTACTGGCATTGTCTGACACCACAAATCCCCATGAGAGTCTAAGTGGGGTAAGCCACTGGGAGATAATTTCCCTCAGTTTCTCTAATATGTTGTCAGCGTTGTGCCTCTTATTAAAGCCTGTAATACACAATGTTGCCTGCCTTTGCACGAGCAGCCATTTTGTAGTTGCTGCTACTGATGCAGCTGTTGCTGTTGCTGCGGAAGGGGATGCATCTACCCAGTGGGCTGTCACAGTCATATAGTCCTTTGTTTGCCCAGAACCACTTGTCCACATGTCCGTGGTTAAGTGGACAGTGGGTACAACCGCATTTTTTAGAGCACTGAGGACACTTGATCGTACTTCTCTGTACATTTTTGGTATCGCCTGCCTAGTGAAGTGGAATCTCGACGGGATTTGGTACCGGGGACACAATACCTCCATCAACCCTCTAAATCCCACTCCACTGATGGCGGACACCGGGCGCACGTCTAACACCAACATTGCAGTTACAGCCGCAGTTATACGCTTTGCAATAGGGTGACTACTATCGTATTTTGTGGTCATGGCAAACGACTGTTGGACGGTCAATTGTTTTGTGAAAGACTTAGCGGTCTTACGACTTCCCCTCTGGGAAGATGACCGACTAACAGCAGCAACAGCAGCAGTGGCAGTAGTAGGCGTACCGCTGCAGGATTCCTCGGATGAATCCCGTATTGAGGAGGACTCAGTCTGGCTGCTGACTTGGTGCATTTTTTGGTCTTCTGACCAGGCAAATGATTTGATGGGGTAACCATCTGACGATGGGCTTTTTCATCCCATGGACATCAGCTGTTTCCCCCCCTGGTGCCTCATTTACAATAACCACATCACCATCCTCATCATCAAGTTCCTCCACAGCGCCAGCTACATCATCAATAGCCTCCTCCCGAGCCACCTCTTCCCGTACAGTGATGGGAAGGTCAGGCTTGACAACCACCAACATCCTTGGACTCGTCTTGTGGATTTGTGATAATTTCTCTTTAGAAGGCAGAGTTGTTTGCTGTTTTGTTGCTGACAGCATAACTCTCTTCAATTTTTTGTAGGGGGGGGGGAGGAGGAGGAGGGCTAAGATCGGTGTGTGAAGCTGAACCACTAGTCATGAACACGGGCCAGGGCCTAAGCCGTTCCTTGCCACTCCGTGTCGTAAATGGCATATTGGCAACTTTACGTTTCTCCTCAGATGATTTTAAGTTTCTCTTTTTGCTACTTTTTCTTAACTTGGGCTTTTTGGATTTTACATGCCCAGTACTACGAGATTGGGCATCGGGCTTGGAAGACGACGTTGATGGCATTTCATCGTCTATGTCATGACTAGTGGCAGCAGCTTCAGCATTAGGAGGAAGTGGGTCTTGATATTTCCCTACTTTATCCTCCAAATTTTTGGTCTCCATTATATGTAGCACAGGATACTGCAGAATGTGTGAACTTGGTAATATTGCAGTACCAATGGACTTATACTGCTGGATTGGTTTTGCAAATTTGGTTATAATTATATATATTTTTTTTAATTTTTATTTTTTTTTACTTTTTTTTTATTTTTTAAAAACTTGGGATTAATGGGGAAATAACTATGCCCTTAGAAGCACAGAGCACAGGACCCAGCACCACTGGACTGAACAGGACACGGCACAGGACCCAGCAGCACTACGGAACTCAGCAGGACAGAGCACAGGACACAGCACCACTGGACTGATACTGCAGAATGTGTGAACTTTGTAATATTGCAGTACCACTGGACTTTTACTGCTGAATGTGTGAACTTGGTAATATTGCAGTACCAATGGGCTTATACTGCAGGATTGGTTGTGCAAATTTTGTGGTAATTAAAAAAAATTAAATTAGTTTTTGGTATTTTTTTAAACACAGGGGAATATTGGGGAAATAACTATGCCCTTAGAAGCACAGAGCACAGGACACAGCACCACTGGACTGAACAGGACACAGCACAGGACCCAGCAGCACCACTGACCTCAGAAGGACAGAGCACAGCACACAGCACCACTGGACTGATACTGCAGAACACAGCACAGCACAGCACAGCACAGAACTAAACAGCACAGCACGAGATCTACCAGGACAGAGGACCACCTAACACACCCTCCCTCTACCCTGATCAATGCCCGAGTGAAGATGGCGGCGACTAGCGGGGAATTTATAGGATCCGAGTATCGCGAGATCCGACA
Organism: Mixophyes fleayi; assembly: GCF_038048845.1. Taxonomy (NCBI): domain Eukaryota; kingdom Metazoa; phylum Chordata; class Amphibia; order Anura; family Limnodynastidae; genus Mixophyes; species Mixophyes fleayi. The sequence continues at coordinate 222,310,535 of NC_134402.1, read as the reverse complement.
ACGGGATTATGAGTCAGAGCCTCAGTTTCAGATTTGAATTTGGCGCCAATACCCGGATCTGTCTCGGATCCGACTCGGATCGGCAACGTTCGGGTGGGCTCGGATTTCAGAAATCCGAGTGCGCTCATCTCTACAAGGAACATAGGAACAGGGTGAGCAGTACCACCAGCAATGCAGTATGAGTGCATACAATATAGCAGTATAATCAGTGTATTCAAATATAGCGATAGCAGGAACAGTCCAGCAACAAAGTGGAGATGGTAATGCAGCAGGTATATGAGACCACAATGAGGCAGCACGATATAGGAGGTACAAGTAACAGTCCAGCAACAAAGTGGAGATGGTAATGCAGCAGGTATATGAGACCACAATGAGGCAGCACGATACAGGAGGTACAAGTAATAGTCCAGCAACAAAGTGGAGTGGGTAAGAGCAAGCAGCTTAGATGATACGACCTGTAATAACCACTGAGCCACCGAGACAAATGTGGAGTAGATGATCTTGAGTGGTGCAGTCCATGGAGGGGTAACACAGTAGAGTTAGATGTAGTTTGAGCAGTATAGCCTTTTAACAGCACACAGCAGAGGTAAGTGCAGTCTGAGCAGTATAGCCTTTGAACAGCAACACAGTAGAGATAAGTGCAGTTTGAGCAGTATAGCCTTTGAACAGCAACACAGCAGAGGCACTGACGATCCAGGTGAGCAGTATAGCCTTTGAACAGCAACACAGCAGAGGTAAGTGCAGTTTGAGCAGTATAGCCTTCGAACAGCAACACAGCAGAGGTACTGACGATCCAGGTGAGCAGTATAGCCTTTGAACAGCAACACAGCAGAGGCACTGATGATCCAGGTGAGAGCACACAGAATAGGTAGGAACCTAAACAGCCAGGTAACTTGATGAACAGGCCCAGAGGAATGGGAGGAGGTACCTTTTCAAGTTTAGAGCCAGAACCTGAGACCAATAGGAATCTTGCCAGCAACAGACAGGTGCTCAGTCTGCACATGTGCAGATCAGACTAAGGGTTTGAGGGCTGCTAATGAGGCACAGGTGAGTGTCTTAGTCTTTGTTTATGGAAGCCGAATAAGCGCCGTGTGACAGAATGGTACCAAAACATCCTCTAAGAGCAACTTCTCGCAACCATCCAAGAACAGTTTAGTGGTAAACAATGCCTTTTCCAGTATGATGGAGCACCTTGCCATAAGGCAAAAGTGATAACTAAGTGGCTCGTGATAAAAAAATAAAAAAAATAAATCGAAATTTTGAGTCCATGGCCAGGAAACTCCCCAGATCTTAATCACATTGAGAACTTGTGGTCAATCCTCAACAGGCAGGTGGATAAACAAAAACCCACAAATTCTGACAAACTCCAAGCATTGATTAGGCAAGAATGGGCAGCCATCAGTCAGTATGTAGAGATGCTCACTGACCCCCTTGTTTTGGTTTTGGTTTTGGATCTGGATTACCGTCGTGTTTTGGTTTTGGTTTTGTCAAACTGCCCTTGCGTGTTTTGGTTTTGTTTTTGTTTGGTTTTGTTTTGCTATTTTTGAAAAAAATACAATTTTTTTGGTCTAAAATAACCTAATTTAGTGCTCCACCAATTTCTTGGATAAGTGAGGTAATTTTAAAGCTAATAAATTATGAAAAAAACAGTTTAATCACTGGTAGGCCGTCCTTAATTCTAACACTTGCCTGCTAATTATACAGACAAACCTGGTTGTCTTCTTCCCCCATCTTTGACTATTGGCAATGTAGCCATCATCTTTGGGTGTATATTACACCCTCCACTTGTAGTTAAATAGAAAAAAAGCAGCCTGCATAGACTGAACAATATAAAAAAATAAATGAACCAAGGTAGTTTGGTGGCTGTCTATGACCCCCTCCCTCTCCACTTGTAGTTAAATAGAAAAAAAGCAGCCTGCATAGACTGTAGAATTATAATATTAAAAGAAATGGACAAAGGCAGTTTGGTATCTGTCTGCATCAGACCCCCTCTCCACTAGGAGTAAAATCGAAAACTATTCAGTCGTTATAGACTGTAGAATATAAATAGAAATTGAGAAAGGCAATTTGGTAACTGTCTGCATCATAATCATCAACATCCTCATTAGCGCCCTCGTCGCCTACAGAAATCTCCCCTTCATCATCTTCTAATTCCAAAGTAGCATCCTCAATTGGCATACATTATCCTCTAAAGCCTTACTGTTTTCTTGCAGCTCGCCTTTCACGCGCAACAGTAGTTGTGCACCACTTTTAGACTCCAAATTACTTGGTCACGAGTGACCGTACAAGTAGAAGGCTCAGTAACATTTTTTGATCTGCCACTAATAGACAAAGGCGAAGGCCTCATTCTTTCTTTGCCACTGCGTGTGTAGAATGCAGGGATGAGCGGGCTCGGATTATCGCAATCCGAACAGCCCCGAACAGTGCGGATCCGAGCCCGATCCAAGCACTGTTCAGGTATTTCCGCAGATGGCCACAATGAAAACGAGGCTTTGATGTCCTAATCCCGCCGTCGGATCTCGCGAGATCCGGATTCTTTATATTCCCCGCTTGCCGCCGCCATCTTCACTCGGGCATTGATCAAGGAAGAGGGAGGGTGTGTTAGGTGTCCTCTCTCCTGCTCTTTCTCATGGTGCTGTCCTGTGCTGTGTCCTGCTGAGTCCAGTGGTGCTGTGTCCTGTGCTCTGTCCTGCTGAGTCCAGTGGTGCTGTGTCCTGTGCTCTGTCCTGCTGAGTCCAGTGGTGCTGTGTCCTGTGCTCTGTCCAGCTGAGTCCAGTGGTGCTGTGTCCTGTGCTCTGTCCTGCTGAGTCCATTGGTACTGCAATATAACTACGTTCACTGTTCCTGCAGTATACAAGTCCAGTGGTACTGCAATATAACTACGTTCACTGTTCCTGCAGTATACAAGTCCAGTGGTACTGCAATATAACTATGTTCACTGTTCCTGCAGTATACAAGTCCATTGGTACTGCAATATAACTAAGTTCACTGTTCCTGCAGTATATAAGTCCAGTGGTACTGCAATATAACTACGTTCACTGTTCCTGCAGTATACAAGTCCATTGGTACTGCAATATAACTACGTTCCCTGTTCCTACAGTATACAAGTCCAGTGGTACTGCAATATAACTACGTTCACTGTTCCTGCAGTATACAAGCCAATTGGTACTGCAATATAACTACGTTCACTGTTCCTGCAGTATATAAGTCCATTGGTACTGCTGTATAACTCCAGTCCAGTGGTACTGTCCTGTGCCGCATAAAATTTTTAAAGCCTTTGCCGGGTGTGTGTGGTTTAGGGGTACGCTCTCTTGTGCTGCATATAATGGAGTACAAAAATTTGGAGGATAAAGTAAGGAAAGATCAAGAACCACTTCCTCCTAATGCTGAAGCTGCTGCCACTAGTCATGACATAGACGATGAAATGCCATCAACGTCGTCTGCCAAGGCCGATGCCCAATCTCCTAGTAGAGGACATGTAAAATCCAAAAAGCCAAAGTTCACTAAAATTAGCAAAAAAAGAAAATTAAAATCATCTGAGGAGAAACGTAAACTTGCCAATATGCCATTTACGACACGGAGTGGCAAGGAACGGCTTAGGCCCTGCCCCGTGTTCAGGACTAGTGGTTCAGCTTCACCCAAGCATCTAAGCCCTCCTCCTCCCCCCCCTCTAAAAAATTTAAGAGAGTTAAGCTGTCATCAACAACACAGCAAACAACTCTGCCTTCTAAAGAGATGGCATCACAAATCCCAAAGGCGAGTCCAAGGGTGTTGGTGGTTGCGAAGCCTGACCTTCCCATCACTGTACGGAAAGAGGTGGCTCCTTCCACCATTTGCAGCACGCCCTCTGCATATGCTGGAAGGATCACCCACAGTGCAGTTACAGATTTGGATAATGAAGGCGTCAATGTTGTACACCAGGAGGAATATATTGATGTAGCTGGCGCTGAGGAGGAACTTGACGAGGAGGATGCTGATGTGGTTATCTTAAATGAGGCACCAGGGGGGGAAACAGTTGTTGTCCATCGGATGAAAAAGCACATCGTCATGCCTGGCCAGAAGACCAAGAAATCCACCTCTTCGGTCTGGAATTATTTCTATCCCAATCCGGACAACAAATGTATAGCCATATGTACCTTATGTAAAGCTCAAATAAGCAGGGGTAAGGATCTTGGCCACCTAGGGACATCCTCCCTTATACGTCACCTGAAGAACCTTCATAATTCAGTGTTTAGTTCAGGAACTGTGGCTAGGACCGTCAGCAGTCCAGGGACACCTAAATCCCCTGGTCCTTTTGTATCCACACCAGCAACACCCTCCTCGTCAATTTCCTCCTCGATCTCGATTGGAGATAGTCCAGCAGGCCATGTCACCGGCATGACTGAGTCCTCTTCAATCCGGTATTCTTCCGGAGGATCCTGCAGCGATACGCCTACTACTGCCGCTGCTGCTGCTGCTGGTAGTCGGTCATCTTCCCAGAGGGGAAGTCGTAAGACCGCTACGTCTTTCACTAAACAATTGACCGTACACCAGTCGTTTGCCATGAGCATGAAGTACGACAGTATTCATCCTATGGCAAAGTGGATAACTGCGCCCCTTACAGCTATGTTGGTGTTAGACGTGCGTCCGGTGTCCACCATCAGTGGAGTGGGATTTAGACAATTGATGGAGGTATTGTGTCCCCGGTACCAAATCCCGTCGAGATTCCAATTCACTAGGCAGGTGTTACCCGTGATGTACAGAGAAGTACGAAAAAGTGTCCTCAGTGGTCTGAAAAATGCGGTTGTACCCACTGTCCACTTAACCACGGACATGTGGACAAGTGGTTCAGGGCAAACTAAGGACTATATGACTGTGACAGCCCACTGGGTAGATGCATCGCCTTCCGCAGCAACAGCAGCAGCTGCATCAGTAGCAGCATCTCCGAAACGCCTGCTCGTTCCAAGGCAGGCAACGTTGTGTATCACCGGTTTCAGTAAGAGGCACAATGCTGACAACCTCTTAGAGAAACTGAGGGAAATCATTTCGCAGTGGCTTACCCCACTTACACTCTCCTGGGGATTTGTGGTGTCGGACAACGCCAGTAACATTGTGCGGACATTACATATGGGCAATTTCCAGCACGTGCCATGTTTTGCCCACACAATAAATTTGGTGGTGCAGCATTACCTGAAAAGTGACAGGGGTGTGCAGGATATGCTTGCGGTGGCCCGCATAATTGCTGGACACTTTCGGCATTCTGCCAGTGCCTACTGCAGACTCGAGCAACATCAGAAAAGCCTGAACCTGCCCTGCCATCACCTCAAACAAGAGGTTGTGACACGCTGGAACTCTACTCTTTATATGCTGCAGAGGATGGAGGAGCAGCAAAAGGCCATTCAAGCCTACACAGCCACCTACGACATAGGCAAAGGAGTGGGGATGCGTCTGAGTCAAGCGCAGTTGAGACTGATTTCCGTGTTGTGCAAGGTTCTCCAGCCGTTTGAACTTGCCACACGAGAAGTCAGTTCCGACACTGCCAGCTTGAGTCAGGTAATTCCCCTGATCAGGCTGTTGCAGAAGTAGCTGGAGAAAGTGAGGGAGGAGCTGGTAAACCATTGCGATTCCACAAAGCATGTAGCTCTTGTGGATGAAGCCCTTCATACGCTTTGCCAGGATCCGAGGGTGGTCACTCTTTTAAAGTCAGAGGAATACATTCTGGTCACCGTGCGCGATCCTCGGTTTAAAGCGTATGTTGTGTCTCTGTTTCCGGCGGACACAAGTCTAAAGTGGTGCAAAGACCTGCTGGTCAGGAGATTGTCATCTGAAGAGGATCGTGACATGGGAACAGCTCCTCCTTCATTTTCTTCCACACCTGTGGCTGCGAGGAAACAGCTGAGATTTCATAAACGACCCGCTGGCGGAGATGCAGAGAACATCTGGCCTGGACTGAAGGACCTGTCAACCATTGCAGACATGTCTACTGTCGCTGCATTGGATGCTGTCACCATTGAAAAAATGGTGGAGGATTACTTTGCTGACACCATCCAAGTAGACATGTCAGACAGTCCTTACTTTTACTGGCAGGAAAAAAAGGCAGTTTGGAAGCCCCTGTACAAACTGGCTCTATTTTACCTGAGTTGTCCCCCCTCCAGTGTGTACTCCGAAAGAGTTTTTAGTGCAGCGGGGAACCTGGTCAGTGAGCGGCGAACGAGGTTGCTTCCGCAAAATGTTGAGAAGATGATGTTCATAAAAATGAATTATCAATTCTTCAATCAAGACCAGCAATGGCCTCCAGAGACTACAGAGGGACCGGTGATTGTGGAGTCCAGCGGGGAAGAATTGATAATGTGTGAGGATGAGGAAGTACACACTGAAGGGGGAGAGGAATCAGAGGATGAGGATGACATCTTGCCTCACTAGAGCCAGTTTACTTTGTACAGGGAGAGATGAATAGCTTTTTTTGTGTGGCGGCCCAAACAAACCAATCATTTCAGCCACAGTAGTTTGGTAGGCCCTGTCGCTGAAATGATTGGTTTGTTAAAGTGTGCATGTCCTTTTTCCGCAACATACGGGTGGGTGGGAGGGCCCAAGGCCAATTCCATCTTGCACCTCTTTTTTTTCTTTGCCAGCTCATTTTGTGGGGGTCCAAACGAACCAATCATTTCAGCCACAGTTTTGTAGGCCCTGTCGCTGAAATGATTGGTTTGTTAAAGTGCGCATGTCCTATTTCACCAACATAAGGGTGGGTGGGAGGGCCCAAGGACAATTCCATCTTGCACCTCTTTTTTTGGCATTATGTGCTCTTTGGGGCCTAGTTTTTTAAACTGCCATCCTGTCTGCCACTGCAGTGCCACTCCTAGATGGGCCACGTGTTTGTGCCGCCCACTTGTGTCGCTTAGCTTAGTCATCCAGCTACCTTGGTGCAACCTTTTGGCCTAAAAACAATATTGTGAGGTGTGAAGTGTTCAGAACAGACTGGAAATTAGTGGAAATGAATGTTATTGAGGTTAATAATAGCGTAGGAGTGAAAAAAATCCAGAAATCTGGATTTTAGCACTTTTTATGCTTTTTTAAAAAAAATCAGAAACCAAAACCCAAAATCAGAACCAAAACCTTGAGTGGGGTGTTTTGGCAAAACCCATTCGAACCCAAAACCTCAAAGTAATCAGAACCCAAAACCCAAAACACGAAATGTGGCCAGTGCACAACCCTAGTAGAATGGCATGTTGGCAATTTTTTTTTTATTGGCACTTAACTTTTCCTCAGTTACACTTCTTTTTCGCTTCAACATGGCACATTTTTTTGGTGTAGGTGTTTTTTTCCCTTATTTAAAAAGAATATGTACTTTTACATAGGCTTTACCAGATGATGTACTGGAACACTACCATCAGTACTGGTGCCAGCACCTGCTTGCTGATTCTGCTCATATGTGGACTGCTTTGAATCCATTTTAATGAGCCCAAAGCACTTGTAGTGCAAAAAATTTATAGATACTGCTGATAAATATGACTTTTGCAGCCAGAAAAATTAGTGTTTTACACTGGTGAATATGGGACACCCCAAAGCACTAGTAGTGCAAAATATTGTATTAGATACTGCTGACAAATACGACTTTTGACAGCCAGAAAAATTAGTGTTTCAAAATGGGGAATATGGGACACCCTTAGTAGTGCAATTTTTTTTTAAAAAAGCCTCCTCTATCCTCCTCTCTTCCTGCTCTAACAATTGCTAATAGAATTAATATTAATAATAGAATATTATAGATTAGAAATGAAATAATAATACAAAGAATAAGGTGTACAATTATTGCTCTGTCCCTGCTCTAATACAGCCTGTTAGATCACCCTGCTCTCTCCCTCTGTCAAATGGCGATGGATTGCTGTGGAGGCGGGTATTTACGTCATGATGATGTTTTGCTGCTCGGCTCGGTACTCGGATAGGCGAAGTTCGGGTGGGTTCGGATCTCGGGGAACCGAGCCCGCCCATCTCTATCAGTATGTGACCCAAAAGTTGATTGACAGCATGCCAGGGCGAATTGCAGAGGTCTTCAAAAAAAGGGTCAACACTGTAAATATTGACTCTTTTCATAAACTTAACGCAATTGTCAATAAAAGCCTTTGACACTTATGAAATGCTTGTAATTTTACTTCAGTATACCATAGCAATATCTGTCAAAAAGGTCTAAGAACACTGAAGCAGCAAAGTTTGTGAAAACCAATACTTGTGTCATTCTCAAAACTTTTGGCCATGACTGTAGTGGTGAAATTGTGTCTCATTCACTGTGATACTATGCAATTGACAGGATAAATTTGAATACAATTGTCCTGTATGCTCTGCTGAATGATCATGAATATATGATAGTAGACAAGACTCTGGGCCTCATCTCTGGTAGATTCTGGTCTGGCTAATGATCCCTTAAGCGGCTCTATCTTGTGCCATCCACTTGCTATTCAGTAAGTGCTGGCTTACAGGAAATACCTGGCAGCCACCGTCAGTTCTCAGTATATACCACACAGTAAAGGCATGTTCTGACAGTTCTCCAACCTCTTCTTCTTGAATTGATCTCAGACAGTTCTACTAGGTAAATTTGCAAAGTTATTGTCGCACTAATACAGTTAGTAAGACTGTTTCTCTTTATTGCAATATTGTTATCCCTATTAAATTTTGTCCGCTTACATTATTATGGTTACATTTATATTTACTTGGACTCATTTTCACTTGTGGATCTAAATAGTGGTGCTATAACACCACTTGGGACGAAGAAAAAAAGGATAGAAGAAAAGCTGATTTAAATCATGGTGCACTGACAGTCTTCATATTATATACTAATTTGTATATTACAGTACATGTAACCCATTATTGCATTAAATTTTAACATTTATTAACATGTTTAAAAAAATCCTAAATGGGAAAAATAGAGAAATATGGTGATAATAGTGAATAAAGTGATTTGAAATTGCTGTATGCATTTTACATTCTTTTTATGAATGTCTCCTAATATCATCCATTTGCAATGTGTGGAATACACTCTGCTCTTACAAGGCAGCTTCTCTATTCTTTTTATATATAGTTGCCCCTCTAGTTTAAATTAGGGACTAATATAATCTGCTCATACTGTGTGAAATATATTCTGATCTCAGAAAACAGACAATCCCTTTTTTCCCCCACTGAGTTAAGTTTTAATATAATAAAATAATCAGAGCTGTCCCTCTGATTTAAATTGGGGATTTTATATTCAGGTTGGTCTATGTTTCAAACCAGTTTCCTCTTAAAATATATCATTGTCTCCCTATATAATTAACATAGTGGAAGGTAGTTAGCTTCCAAGTCTCCCTTTCAAGGCCGGACTGGGACTAAAAAGCAGCCCTGTCATTTAAAGTCCACAGGCCCACCTCAGTTCCAGCAGGAAAGAAACCGAGGTCGGCCTGTGCGGCGGCACAGAAAAAGGCGTGACCACATTGTGTTGTGGGTGTGGCCAACATGGGGCAATGATACATACATTAAAATAAAACATTACATTTATCACACCATCCCCCGAGGCACATTATGACACTCCCAGCCCACTGTACTTATCTATGCTTCTGGTGCTGCTGATATCCATCAGGGTGGGAACTTCCTGTCGAGTGAGCAGGGAAGCTCTTAGTCTCACAAGATTACCAAATCTTGTGACACTTAGAGCTCCTCGGCTTGCTCTGCAGACTGTGCCCTATCCAGAGACTTGGAGTAGCTATCTGCTCCCTCCTGCTAACAAGAGCTGGATTAACGCTTGGGGGGCCTGGGGTATTTAAGACAGGGAGCCCCTATTATGTAACATGGCTATCATTTTAGACAAATGTTAGACAAATACACAGGCAATACTGTGTGCGATACTATTAGTTGCACGCAGCTCTGCCTTCACAAGCAGTACAGTGTCCTTGTAGACCAAATCTCACTAAACGAGACAGTCACCAAAATTCGGGACTTCCCCACCAGATTCAGAACAGTTGGCAGACTATCTTGCTCTCTCCTACCTGTCTTGTCACTTTAACCACCTGTGGCTGCAGATGTCTTTAGTTCAGTTGCTGCTTGTCGGGATACTGGAATGTTGGAGGCCCTATTTGGAAAAAAAATGGGTACATGTAATTTAGAAAACTCCAACCAGCCCTGGGGGTAAATGTATCATACCCCGGTTTTTTCAACTCGCCGGGAATCGGCGAGTTGACAGCTAAAATTTAAAGCGGCGCTGGCTTGTAAAGGCAAGCGCTGCCTTTACAAGCCAGCTCCGCTTTAAATTTTAGCTGTCAACTCGCCGATTCCCGGCGAATTGAAAAATCCGGGGTATGATACATTTTCCCCCTGGTGTTTAATCAATACAACCCATGTTTTATAATTAGGCCTCCCTCCAGCCCCAACATTAAAATTCTAGTATTCACATTTAATATAAATAGCTGCTGCTGCTGCCTCTGATAAATAAACCTATTTCCCTCCCTCCAAACAACCCCAGCAATAAATGAAATAGCATTTACATTTAATAAATATACCTATTTCCCGCAACCATCACTGCCATTAAATAATTCATATTCACATTTATTTTTCCAAACAGCTCCACTTTCAATGAATAGACCCCAAACCACCCCAGCATTAAATGAAAGGTCCAATCACCCTATCTTAATTTGCTAGGCCCTAATATAAAATTAACCCACATCACCCCACAAATAGCCCAAATTAAATAATTAGCCCCCACCTAAACTCCACCATTAAATGAATAGCCTACCTCCCACTTTATATTAACATTCTCCTCCTTCCCTCATGTACATGTACATGCCCCCATATCATGATATCATGCCACACAGCAGTGCCCCAAAATCATATTATACCACACAGTAGTGCCCCAAAATCATATTATACCACACAGTAGTGCCCCAAAATCATATTATGCCATAATGGTGCCCCCAGTTGATATTATGCCACAATAGTGCCCCCAGTTGATATTATGCCACATGTTATTGTGTGGCACCTTTTCTCTTCTCCCCCCTCCCCGTTTTTTTGTGTGGCATCTTTTTTCTTCTCTCCCCCCCCCCCTGTATTTTGTGTGGCATCTTTTCTCTTCTCTCCCCCCCCCCCTGTATTTTGTGTTTCACCGCTTCTCTTCTCCCCCCCCTGTTATTCTCAGCTTCTTCTCTGTTTCTGTTTCCTGCCCGCTCTTTGTCAGCTGCCTTCTAGGACCTGTACTGATCACATGTGCCACGCGCAGCGCTGCGTGTGGCACATGTGACCAGGAAGTGTTGGTGCACTGACCGTCCAGTGCACAGTCAGTGCACTGACTGCTCGAACCGGCCCATCTGACCATCGGCCCTTCTGGCATTTGCCAGAAGTGCCAGATGGCCAATCTGGCCCTGCTGCCTTTATTCAAGTTAGAATTGTAGCCTATTAATGATCTGATTAGCTACTAATTATCTGATGGAAGGGGGTGTCTTGCTGACTACCTAACCGAAAACTCACTTGGGTTTGGGCAAAGCTAAATAATTCTAAACAGTAGCTATTTGTTTAAAGTCTTACTATATATCTCAATAAATGGGAGGTATATATATATATATTGATAGAAAAACTGCATACAGCAAAAAATTGCCAACGTGCGTTTCGCTGGTATTTCTTTCTCAAGGTCTTGAGACAATTGCTACAGACAGGGCTGGACTGGGACAGAAAATCAGCCCTGGCATTTAAAGCACACAGACCCACTTATTGTGGGCTCCATGCACTATATTGTTGCACACTGATGCTGGAGCAGTGTGCGTTGCTGGTGCAGTACAACATGATGTAGTATGAGTGTGTGTGTGTGGGGGTATTTATTTCTCCTAATGACCCTCAATATTACATTGTTAGAACCCCAATTGCATCAATAAATACCACAACAATACATTATTAGTACCCAAATTACAGCAATAAATAACCCCCCCCACACACACTCATACTACATCATTACCCACCCACATTCCAGCAACCAGCATTACTCCTCCACCACATTCCAGCAACCAGCATCACCCCCCACATTACAGCAGCCGGCATCACCCCCACATTACAGCAACCAGCATCACCGCTCACATTACAGCAACCAGCATCACCCCCCACATTACAGCAACCAGCATCATCCCCCTTATTACAGCAACCGGCATCACCCCCACATTACAGCAACCAGCATTACCCCCCACATTAAAAGCAACCAACATCACCCCCCTTATTACAGCAACCGTAATCACCCCCCACATTACAGCAACCAGCATCACCCCTCACATTACAGCAACCGGCATCACCCTCCACATTACAGCAACCAGCATCACCCCCCTTATTACAGCAACCGGCATCACCCCACACATTACAGCAACCGGCATCACCCCCACATTACAGCAATACCCTCTCATACTTATTAGCAATACTAAGCCCCAAACACACTACAACATTGCCACCATCACACCACCCCATACTACAGAAATACCACCAATTATACAGGCGCCACTGTAGGAAACCAATGTTTTGCTATTTTCAAATCTCCCACAAAATAGCAACAACAGAATACTTACACACATATAGGTAACAGGTACCCTTTTCCCTCAATTAAATAGCAATGCCAGAATTTTCATGAATCATTCCACATGAATTAAAACTCTAACAAATATATCAGAAAAAACATAACTATTGAATGATCATTTGAACCCACACGGCTACATTAAAAGTATTTCCATCTACAGCAAAATGTCAGAGAACAATATTTTTTTTACTACAGTAACTGGATATGCGTCTTTTCTATTCATTTTACATAACACAGTATATAAATTAAGGGTGATAGAGGAGGTGGATGAGAGATAATTGGATGTGATCCATCAGTTTGATCAGATAGGAAACATTTAGATTATTTACCTGGAGACGTCTACGACCTTGACTCACAGGCAGGGCGACAAGAGGAATTTGGGCCCCTGTACAGCAACTTATTTGGGCCCCCGTCATATTCAACAATGAAAGACTTGCCTTTCGTAGAAGTTCATATGATGCCACACCGTAGTGCCCCCAGTTCATATTATGCCACATTGTAGTGCCCCCAGGTCATATTATGCCACATAATGTTACCCTAAATTCATATTTGGCCATGCAGTAGTGCCCACAAATCATACTATGGCATAGTAGTGCCCCCAAATCATATGCCATACAATAGTGCCCCCAAATCATATTATGCCATTTTAGTTCCCCCAAATCATTAGTAACACCCAGACGAAAACTCATTCACAAATAAAAATTGGTACAGCATATCAGATATTGAGAGTGTGAGTCCCAGGAGCAGCTTAATACACCATTTACAATGCAAACAAACCCCTCTTCCTGCACCCCCTTTCCCCTGGCTCTCTCACCCCTTTCCCTGCAACCCCTGCCCCCCTAGCTCTCACCCCTCTTCCTGCACCCCTTCCCCTCATGACAACCCCCCGGCGCGAGAATCGCGGCACCCTCGTGACCCTTCCCCGTGTGAGAATCGTGGCACCCCCACGACCCCCCTGCGCGAGCATCGCGGCACCCCCACGAACCCCCCCGCGACCCTCCACCCCCCCGATCTCCTCCCCCATTCAGGATCTGGAAACTGTGTCCACATTCCAGGGCACAGTGCAGAGGATAAGGGGGGAGGGACCAGAGGAGCTCTCATCCATCGTGCAACAGAGGTAGCTGGTTCCTGGGTAGGAGCCAGCTACCAGGCAGTGGGCTACAGAGATGATTCAGACGTATTCATGGCGCTCCTTAATTTGGGAAATGCCCCAAGGGATGAACTCCCTTCTCCTTCTCAGTGCCTTCTGTCCAGACACACCCGCACAATCATTCATAATACTAAAGCTGAACTTACATCAGTCATTGAGACCAATATGTAAAATGCTCTGGAGAAGTCCAGGTTACGGCTCAAAGCCAATCACGACAAAACTCTCTCTCTCTCATCAGCTGAGTTTGTTGTCGCAGTGGGAGACCATCGCATCGAAACCCCAGTCGGGTTTGACAGAGTCGGGAACTGTGCAAGGATCCTCCAACAGACCTAACAGCTACGTGGTGCAATCCAACGGAAGATGATCACTTTGTAAACGCAGTGTAATCAGGAACAGTGCAGGAACCACTGGAACCTGGAGCCAAGAACTATCCTCAGGAGAGAAGTGTGTTGTTCTGGCAATGAACAGATCTCAGCAGTAGGTTAAAATAGGGTGTTTCAAACAGCGATTGGCTGCACAGTTCATCATAGCTGCTGAATCTGGTTGGTCTGGAATGATCACCTGACTGTATCCAAGATGGCAGCACCCATACAGCAGAACAAACAGTGTGTGTTTGTTTACAAACGGAGATATGATGGACAGGAATGCTGCAGGTAAGCAGGAGGGAGCCGGGTAGTCATGATATGGCAGCGGCGGATGTATTAAGTGCGGCTAATACCCCGATGGTTGACATAGATAAGACATGTATATGTAGCCCCTGTGCGTATGGACACCACCATGGACCTGGAGGGGAGAGTAGTGTTAAAACTCACAGTTAGACTAGAACTTTTCTAAGCTTCCTTTCTGTCACAGTGTCTCCAAACAAGACAGTACTACTCTTCAGGTTGTGAGTCTTTGCAGGGTAAAACGGGGCTTGACTCAGGAAACCACTACCCAACTCACTAAAAAACATTTGAATGAAAACGCACACACTCACAGGTAAAAGGGATAAGCCAAGCAGCAAATTTATTAGGATAAAGTCATGGTAACCTATACAACTTGGGGCTGATGCCCAAAATGCGTAGCTTATGTTTTAAAAAAGTGTATGCAAAAGTGATGTATTTATGCCCTTATGTAGAGCTAAATGTATCTCAAGATGCAGTCAGCTCCATATCTGCAGCAAATGCTTTCCATTTACGTCAAGTTAAAAAAACACATAATTCCACCCATATACAGAGCTTAGCATGCAGATGGAAATCTGAATTGGTGTCATATACACCAGGTTTCTACCAGGCATACTTACTCTTTAGCCAAAGCCGTGCACATATATGGCCTCAATTAGACTGATTAGTCATTACACACCTCTGGCTATTACCAATTAAAGTATATTAACCTTTTTACATGAATGCTGGGGATTTATGGTGCACTTACACATACCCATTACTACCTTATCATGTTATACAACCACCTCACATGTGCAAAATAATATAAAACATATGTCTTACGTGTGCAGCTAGTCTTATATATAAAAGATTTCAGGAACCCCCTAATTAAACATTATTCTGTAAGCCTTATTCTCAAACTACATTAATTAAATGACTGCAATGATTATGGCTCAACTTGATTTTTAACTATGCTCTTAATAAACTATAACAACAATAGAATAAATATGCTTATATGTTTTCACTTTTATATTTATTTTCTTTTTTACACTTGTGTCTACATTTACTTACCATTGTCAAAATGGAACAAATTAGTCACAACCATGTAATTTTAGCTATTCCTCCTTATGTCATTGCACACTACATACAACATTTTGCTCAATTGGGTTTGATTGCCGGGCATGTTTTTAATTCAATTTTAATTGTCTCTGACTGAATGCCATAGGAGTGCACTTACCAAACATGTTGCTACAGCACACACTTGTTGCTATAAGTAACTACAGTTTTATTGGTGGGACCAAAATGGTTAAAATATCAAATATTATCTTACAAATAATGCAAAACACATACTCACTATATTCTACTAATCCAGTGGTTCCCAACCGGTGGTACGCGTACCCCTGGGGGTACGTGCAGGGCGATTCAGGGGTATGTAAAAAAAAATAAGAAATGGCGGATTGGAGAGAGGACACTTTAGCTCGCGAGAATTTGAGAGGTCCCGCCCTCTGATATTCTGTCTCTGATTAGGGTTCTCTCTACTGGTCTCGTTTGGCACTTACTCAGAGGACCATACCTCCTTGCGGGGGTCCCTGGTGAAAACCATCTGCCTCTTTAGACTCTGTACCTCTGGGCTGCGTAGCACCTAGCAAGACAGGCTTCAAGATTCCAACCATCATAGTAACTGTGACACCTAGGCACACAATACATTGGTATAGCAATCATCAGTAGCCAAGAGCAGGGCTTTCCTTACCTTGCTGCTATATAAATAAATGACAGTGCTGACAGACAAAGGTGGCCTGCACCCATACTACAAAAATGCAAAGACTATGCAAATGATACATTTTTTCATGGGCAGAGAATTCATTGGTAGTTAGGAGCAGGTCTTTCTTCACCTTGCCACTATATAATAAATGATGACACTGAGAGGTGAGATGAAGGTGGCCTGCACCCATACTAAAAAAATTCAAAGACCATGCACATTTTCTTATGGGCTGAGCATTACTCGATAGTCAAGAGCAGGGCTTTCCTTACTTTGTCAGTATCTAAATAAATTATGATGCTAAGAGACGAAGGTGGCCAGCACCCATACTAAAAAATTTCAAAGATTACGAACACAATACATTGTCAGAGCATTCATTGGTAGCCAAAAGCAGGACTTTCCTTACTTTGCCACTATATAGATAATTGTTGATGACAGATGAAGGTAGTCTGCACCCATACTACAGAAATTCAAATACGACACACACAATACAGTTTTCAATGGCCAGAGCATTCAGCAAAGAGCAGGGCTTTCATAACTCATTTTACTCATATGCTCTGTGCAATTTACTTATATGTGCTGTGTGATTCAAACAAGGGAATTTTTATATATTTATTGGGAGGGAGGACTGAAGAATCATTACCCCAAGGAAAGCTTCATCCAACCCTGGGGTAAAGGGGACTGCCCGAGATTTGCAGCGGAAGTGGTCCCCAAGACACATGTATATAAAAATGGAATGTATATAAATAGTATATGTATATGTTAAATTAGTGAAGTATAAAACAGACAAATCATATATGCCAATAGTTGCCATTCCCACACATGTAAGTATGTATAATACTCACATTGATGCAGATTTGGTTGCCCAAAACATGTCTTGCAAAAGCAATTGAAAGTGTACATTCTGAGAAATTAAGAGGACAGATTATGGCCCTGGCAAAGAATACATGTAGAGAAGGAGATGGATGGTGATTTATGCTCAGTGATGTAGTTAGAGAACTGTATAGACTGATTAAATATTTTTTTTGGGGTGGGCTGGCAAATTTTAGCCCATGGAGAAAGAATTGACTCAGCAGCCTATTAGGACCATTTTAAAGGAAAAATAGCAAGTGGCCTAGCCCAACATAGTCCACTATGGGGCTTGCCCGGGAGGCATACGCTCCCCAGCCCACCCTTACAATTTTTTGGCAAAACCTGTAAAAACCCCAAAACACTAATGCATTTTAGAGCCAAAAACCAAATCCACAACCAAAACACGGGGGTCAGTGTGCATCTCTAATACATATAATATATATATCCATATACAGTAAATCAGGCAGCTATTGCCACACCTCTGCAGGTATAGAAACTGAGCTTGAAAGTTATCAGTAATTAATTTTAATATTAATTACCTGTCCTGGGTCACCTGGTACTGTGGTTAATCATCCACTCCAAGCTGTACTCCTTTGCTGCATATATATAGCACTTTGGGCCTGATGTAGGGTTGCCTGCAAAATAGTCGTATTTGACGTGTAAATATTTGCACAGAAATATAACATATATATTCTTCTATGCTGAGCTGCTTGGATCCTTGAGATCTGTGACATTCAGCATATAGTTGTAAATGTGCATGTATCAGTAAATCATGATGATACTCTATTAGGTCCTGCCTCCCATTCTGTCCTTCAAATTTCCTGCCTCCTCTTAACTTTTTCCTGATTTCTGTGTCCCCTTATGTCTTTCCTGATTTTTGTGCCCCCTTAGGTCTTTCCAGAAACCTGCTTCCTCTTTTCTGAAATTCTTTCTTCTTCTGTATTTCCCAATTTCAGTTCCCCTTTTGTCTTTCCAGATTATATTATACCCTTCTGTTTTTCCCAATTTATGTGTCCCTTTCTGTGATTCCCGATTCCTACATCCCCTTATGTCGTTCCCAATTCATGCATCCACTTCTGTATCTTGTTAGTAGCGTTGAGAACCTACCTCCCCTCCCCCCCATACCCAGTTTTGTCTCTCCAATTATAAGGAGGGTGAAGTGTCTTATGTGAGCCACTCTCCATTCATGCATATGTGTGTAGCCACTCTGTGGGAATTCACAGAGTGAGTTCACAAAATTTATGTTTGGGCAACTGGCGTATTACTCATCATTGTCACATGCCGGGCGATCGGGCTGCACACCCGATCTCCGGCGCTCTTACCTGGTCCCGCTGACAGCTCTCTCCGTCCCGGCTGCCGCCATCTCCATCTTCATTTATTCCCTCTGCTCCCTTCCTATTGACTAATGTATTTTGGCTTCAAAATTCAAAAGGCACATCCTCCTGATGTTTGGTGTCTGTTCTTTTAGTTACCTCTCAGGTGCTAGATGTGGCTCTTTTTTCTCCTGCTGTGTTTTCTCCCTTCTGGTGGAATGCATTCTATTTCAACCTGTTGTCTACAGAGCTGACACTGTACAGAGTATTTCACTGCCTTTCCAGTGATAACCTGTTGTCCGCAGAGCTGACACTCTACAGAGAATTCACCGCTATCCCCGCCATCCCAGTGGTAACCTGCTGTCTGCAGAGCTTACACTCCACAGTGTACTTGCCTCCATTCCAGTGGTAACCTATAGACCGCAGAGTTCATACTTCACAGTGTACTCACCGCCATTACAGCGGTAACCTGTTGTCCGCAGAGCTGACACTCTACAGAGAATTCACCGCTATCCCCGCCATCCCAGTGGTAACCTGCTGACTGCAGAGCTTACACTCCACAGTGTACTTGCCTCCATTCCAGTGGTAACCTATAGACCGCAGAGTTCATACTTCACAGAGTATCTCACCGCCATTCCTCAAGTGGTAACCTGCTGACCTCTACTTCTCCTCTCCTCGTGTAGTCTGCCATTGCTGACCATCTCTGGATATTCCCCTAAAGGTTTCACCTGGTACTCTTAGTAGGGGCCACGACCTGTGGAACAGACGCAGCAAAGACTAAACAGCCCTGTGGCGGTCCCTGATGAAAACCGTCTCCCAGTTAGACTCCGCGCCTTACTTGAGTAGTGCTAATCTAGGCAAACCAAAGGATCCGTTACATCCATGACAATCTTATATTAGGACCTTTTCTGTCTGTTCTTTTTGGCAGGATGATTGCGTACAATGACAGGGGTCAAACTATCTAATCGAAAAAGCCTTGTGTCAATTGTAACAAATTTACCTTTCTACGCTCTACCACTCACTTCTTTTTGGCACACGCGGCACTTCCGGGTGTTGGGTCACATGACTCATTTCTCGGGTGGGTTTTTCAAACTTGCCTCTCTGCGTAATACTAGCACCGACACTTGCACAGTGTCAGTTCAACTTGTGTGCCATGCTGCTGACTCCTGAGCTGCTCCCTGAGTGCTCCTATCTGCTGATCTCCTGTGTACCGAACCTTGCCTGTTTGACCAAGTGCTGCTGATTTCCTGAGTACCAAACTCTGCCTGTCTGACCATTCCTTGCCTGATCCTCTGTGTACCAGATCCTAGCTTGTCTGACGATCCTCTGACTGATCCTCTGTGTACCAGATGCTGGCCTGATAACCATTCCGCTATGGCTACTGTGTTCCTGTTTGCACAGCACCTCCAAGGTACTTCTCTCCTATTTTAGATACTGTTGTTACATGCTAAGCCTGTCCAGAGTCGTGACCTGCGAGTTCTTGGCAGAAAAGCCCATCCTGCCTTGCGTCGGTTCTTGGTGAAAAAAGCATTTACTCCTGATGAAGTCTTGTGGGGTCAAGACGAAACACGTTGAGTTGCTGCTATTGTCGAGTGGGCATCACAGACTAGCTTTGCTGTTGATATTTCATGTGAGTGCATTGTTTACACTTTGTTAATAAATCTGCTATTGTATATTACACCATACTCTCCTTTATCAATCCTGTACATTGCCGCCGATGAAAGTGATTGGGTTAGGAGTTATGCCCTTATTATAAGGAAGATCCCTGTCAAGTATCAGAGCCATGCTGATATTTAAGTGATATCTGGTACACATATTTGTTTATATTAGTGTCTTGGCTGAAAGGTCTATTTTCCTCTGAAGTGTTTCTTCTGGGATTTCAACATTGGAACATTGGAATTCACTACAAGTTGACTTTGAGTGATAAGGATCAGTGTGTCACTTTCACGAGGTGTATTGAGTAATACATTGCAATATTACACTATTTCCTGCCTTTTTCTGCATTATTTTCATATTTGGCTGAGATCCAGAGGAATAATCTGTGGTGAGGATCCACCAAATTATAAAGGCTGTTGATCTAATTTTATATGGTACGCATATTATTCATATTAAAGTCCAACTATATATCTGGTATTACACTATGAGCCTTTGTTTTGTTTCAGTGATATATATGTATATATATATATATATATATATATATACACCGTCTGTGGGACTCAACTCACTTGGGTAGACCAGAGTATATCCAAAATAAGGCTTTATTTCCACATGACAACACCACAAGACATTGACAGGATAAATGGTAGTATATACCCTCCAGCAGCCTCTTGCAGAGAGCACTCCAAAGTAATAATCTCAGTCTTTTTCAGGGTCTTATCCTTCCATAATATCACCACTATCGTTTAGCTAGACAGTTACCATGTCGCCCAGCCTGGGTTATTGGCTCACACAGACCATGTCCTGGTAGGGTTTTCACCAGCGGCACTACAATGCCTGCCCAGAGTCCTTTTTGCTGATGTCTTGTACACCAGGATCATCCATGCTAGAATAGCTCTCTTGGCATTCTGCTCTCCTTATATTCTTGGCTGTATACACAGGGAGTAGGGTCAAATGTCTCAATCTTCCCCCTTTCAGCAGGGGTCTATCAGTGGATACTTTAACTATTAGACATACAGTCTCTGTTACCTTTATTATACAATGAAATGGCTTGACTCAATTAGCTATTTGGCTGGATACACTAAACAAAGGGTTACAATATAACATCAAGGAATGACACTTCACGCTTGCGTGAAACAGCAAGACATTCGATGCATTGTATCTGCAACATTACACAATCTGTATTACATTTTGATACAATAACATTTATATTGATACATGTTAATACATTTCCCAATGCCATTTCAGCCAGTATATTACTGTGAAGGCACATTGTATATGATCTAGAAGTTCTAACCTAATTACCTCTCACATTACCTGTTGATCTAGCTAATTAATGTAGGCTGCCAGCTAGCTATGTCAAGTCACTCAGACATTGCTCTGATTATAAACCAGATCTAAGCCACACCTCATGACAATGGACATTTGGGACAAATGGTATTTAACTTAGCTAACACACGCAAAATTACTTCTGCTGTCCAGTTATTTTCACACAATATGGCAATATTCATTCTATTTCTAATACATACAATGTTGCAGGTAATAGCAAGGGCAAAATGTACCTAATAACATGAAATAATAATACACATAATACACCGATGCACTGGTGTATATATTTAGACTGGGACAAGGATTAAAAAGTACATTAAACTGGGAGAAACGGGTGATGAATAAAAAGTTGTCAGTCCAGTAGAACCCTGTTGTCACGGTTTCACAGGAGGAGTCAAGCTGAAGAAGCGAATGCTAGGGTTCGTACAGTTTTGCACTACTTCTGACAGGGCGCAGAGTCTAACGAGGAGACGGTGTTCACCAGGAACCGCCGCAAAGCAGTATAGTCTTACCTGCGTCTGACTCGCAGGTCGCGGCCCCCACCAGGAGTACTGAACGGAAGTCCTTGGGAAGGCTTAAGGAGACAGAACTGAAGGCGAGTAGTCAGCGGCCCTAAAAGATAGCTAGCCCCTCAGGAACAGGAGGTGGACCGTAAGCTCTGCAGTCTAGCCGGTTACCACACCGACAGGGAGTGGAGAGGATCAGCCTAGAGCAACTGTAGAGTAGTAGCAGTAGCTGTGGGCAGAGCGTCAGCTCTGCAGGCACAGGAGAAATAGATGCAGTGGATGTAGCGTCAGCTCTTTAGGCAAACAGATACCACGGATGAAGCGTTAGCTCTTTAGGCAAAAGGATTTCACGGATGAAGCATCAGCTCTTTAGGCAATAGATACCACGGATGAAGCGTCAGCTCTTTAGGCAAAAGGATATCACGGGTGAAGCGTCAGCTCTTTAGGCAAACAGATATCACGGATGACGCATCAGCTCTTTAGGCAATAGATACCACGGATGAAGGGTCAGCTCTTTAGGCAATAGATACCACGGATAAAGCGTCAGCTCTTTAGGCAATAGAGTAACAGATGCCACAGGACACACAGGGAAGCCACTTCTAATCATCAGGGAATGACTCAAAGAACAGGCACCTTAGGTAATGAGGAAGTGCCTTTTAAACTAAGCGCCATTGGGATCCACCAATGAGAGGGGAACAGGGGTTTTAGAAGCCGGTGGGTCTGATTTCAAGATGGCGGTGCCCAGGACGGAGCGGAGAGCCGGAGACAGGTAAGTCTGACGGGTGTCAGGTGCCCTGCCCGATCATCCGGCGCGTGACACCTGTTTGACAAACACACACATATATATATATATATATATATATATATATATATATATATATATATATATTATATATATATATCAGGAAGCTATTGACTCAGTCTAGAAACTGAGTCTAGCCTGAAATTTAACATATTGATATATATTAATATGTTAATTACCTGGGTCATCTGCTCCTGTGGTTGACCCTGTGGTTCATCATCTGCTACAAGCTTTGACCTCTTCTGTCACCAGAGGCAGATGCTTGAACTTGTACCTGTGGAACCATCAATGACACAGGATCCAGCTCACATGTGTCTACAGGTAGCCTCACACTATTTTGAGTATATATGTATTGTTTCACATATACCTCACAGTTATTCTAAATTTACATTTTGGGTGATAATAGTAACCTCAAATTAGTTCAGAGAGTTTTCTTGTCTGTTGAACTCATCTTTTGTTTCTTGAAGACATTCCACTTGGAAACAGACAGGGGGCTAGATTTACTAAGCTGCGGGTTTGAAAAAGTGGGGATGTTGCCTATGGCAACCAATCAGATTCTAGCTTTCATTTATTTAGTACCTTCTACAAAATGACAGCTAGAATCTGATTGGTTGCTATAGGCGACATCCCCACTTTTTCAAACCCGCAGTTTAGTAAATCTAGCCCAGAGCGTGATAATATGTTCCTGATATACGCTTAGATTCATATATAGCACATACTTACCTACTTTCTTCAGCTCACTTCCGGGAGCCTGCCAGTGGAGGTGGGCGTGAGGGGGGCGGGGTGGCCAAAATCGCGTCATTTCGGCCCCGATTCACCGGGAATCGCGGTGTTTGGGATCTAAATCTGCCCACTTCACTAGGAAGTGGGGCACTTCCTAGTGAAGTGGGCAGAATTTGGGAGATTGCCACACTCACCCGGGAGTCCGGGAGACTCTCGCAAAATGCGGGAGTCTCCCGGACATTCCGGGAGAGTTGGCAAGTATGATATAGCACCATGAGAGTCTAACCTGACAGTTTTCTGTATTTAATATTCATATTAATTACCTGTACTGTGTCACCTGCTCCTGAGCTTCATCTGCTGCCCCTGACAGAGCTCATGTGCTGAAACAGAGACAAATGACTGAGCCTATAACTGTGTTCCATCTATGACTTTTCACCATTTGATGATGTCATGGGTGTTGCTAGGATATGTATTGTATATTGTCCTAGTTGGGACAGGTCAGGAGTTGCTGGGAGTATTGTGTGATCCAAGGGGTGGAGCTGACCATGGTCTAATATAAAAGTTCCCATACAGTTAGGTGACCTCACACTAGTCTGAAAGCAAGTTTGACATACTGGTGACTTTACAGTTGTCCTGACATACACACTAAAAGAGCCTGAAAGAGTTACCCCAAGATATAAGGTAGAGAAGAAGGAGTCCAATTCTATTTCTATTCTATTCTATTTGTGAACAGACAATAACTGGAATTTATTACACCACATTTCCTCTGTATCTCAGAATTACCAGTGTTATATATGCAAAAGAAACCACAGTAATATATAATCTATGGACATTTAGAGTTGGATGTAAGTCCATTTGAGGGGACTAAATATATAGGCAACTCTGAGCAAGCTTAGCAAAACGTGCCCATATTTAGATGTAAGCGTATCTTATACTTGTGGTGCCTTTCACCTGGAGAGGTAAGCGTAAGTTGAGTACAATGAGGGCGCATACACATATGTCTACGATGCACTCTGGAAATGCGACCTTATGAGATGCATCTCCAGAAGTGTATCTTTTGCAGGTACCTAGGTGTAAAAATACATGATGATAATGATGACACCAGCAACATAATTTATCTGCTTTTCATTGGTGGTTTGTTCAATAGAACCTTACAGCTAAAATAACTACAATAATTAACGTTGCAGCTATATTATGTTAAGTTGTGGCTGTCTATTTGGATTTCTTTATTTTGTCGTTACCATTTGGACGATTACCATAGGATTTATAAAAGGGTAAACAACAGATGGGGTAGTGTGGTTGTATTTAATTACATTTTGTATGGAAATTGCAATTAACGCATTGATTAATAACACTATTAATTCTCCATCCCCTTTTGTGTATATGACACTTCATGACCTTATATTGTGTGCGAATAGGGTAATGCTACTTACCTTACTCATATTTAGTGCTAAATATGTCCCCACTATAATTGAACGTAAATTTACGCATTTGTACTGCTGTGTTTTTGAGATGAACGTGGGTGTGACTCAAAATACACCTTACTGTTTGCAAACAAATAGAAATATACGCGTATGTTCAACTTCTAAATCAGGCCCTAAATATATAAATCTCCACAGGAAAATATTACCACACTCACTAGGATTTCTAGATGAGTGCCTCCACTCCCAAACCCATTATGTGATTTTTTTTCACCCATGGGTGCTACATGGAATCCCTTACAAAAATCTTGGTATAGGGTCTGTAAATGTTTAGTTAAACCCCGGGTTTACACTGATAGTTATCAGTAATTAACAATCATATTAATTACCTGTATTCAGTCACCTGTTCCTATGGTTTTGTGTTGTACTTTTGACTCTGCTAGTGCACTGCCACCAGAAGGAGATCACTAATCCTAGACAGGTGGAAAGATCTATAACATAGATACCAGCTCTATCTTATTATGATGTCATAATAAGGACAGGTCATGAACATATGGGAGCTACATTATATGATTCTATGGGTGAGGCTGGCTAGGATCTGCTTTGAGGTGCTATGTAGTGTATAGTGGCATGCGGACGGCAGTTAGAGATGGCTGCACCTTAGATCAGCTTTGTGTCCTTCCGCCAACATAATTATTTTTTCACAAATATTAAGCAGGTAATCATTTGTGAAGGTGGTGGTAAATTAAAGGAGGTATAGAGGAGTGTCATCACACTGAGGATTGGGGTGTTCAGAAGAGCTACTGGATACCATTTCAACTCAGCTGATGGACCCAGAAAGTTCAACTGATATCATCTCCATTCCACCTTTGCTGATCTCCACTGCCTGGCGCCACAAGTTGTGTGAACATGGGGAAGAAATGTCCTGGCTCTTATTTATACCCCATTCACACTGCCTCAAAAACCCAGGAGCCCCGATGACCCGGGTCGAGGCATGTACCTGGGTCGGATGACCTGAGGGGTCTTTTGGACGGTTATTCCCATGTTCGACCGGGGTAGCCTCTAGTCTGAACGGTGAGACCTGGGTTGAAAACCCAGGTATAACCGAAAGCTATTAAGATGTTAACAAAAAAACATCACAAGAGGAGCCAATCAAAGCTACTCTTTTGATGTTGCCATGGAGACCAGGGCAGACCTGTGTTCAGTATCCTGCACTGTCACCCGGCAATATCCCTGGTTTATAAACCCGGGATATTGCTAGGGATGTGCACCGGACACTTTTCGTGTTTTGGGTTTTGGGTTTTGGGTTCTGATTACCTTCAGGTCTTGGGTTCTAATGGGTTTTGCCAAAACACCCCCCTCAAGGTTTTGGGTTCTGATTTTTTTTTTTAAAAAGCATAAAAACTGCTAAAATCCAGATTTTTGGGTTTTGATTTTGTTTTTTTTTTCACTCCTACGCTATTATTAACCTCAATAACATTCATTTCCACTCATTTCCAGTCTATTCTGAACACCTCACACCTCACAATATTGTTTTTAGGCCAAAAGGTTGCACCGAGGTAGCTGGATGTCTAAGCTAAGCGACACAAGTGGGCGGCACAAACACGTGGCCCATCTAGTAGTGGCACTGCAGTGGCAAACAGGATGGCAGTTTGAAAAACTAGGCCCCAAAGAGCACATAATGCCAAAAAAAGAGGTGCAAGATGGAATTGTCCTTGGGCCCTCCCACCCACCCTTATGTTGGTGAAATAGGACATGCGCACTTTAACAAACCAATCATTTCAGCGACAGGGCCTACAAAACTGTGGCTGAAATGATTGGTTCATTTGGACCCCCACAAAACGAGCTGGCAAAGAAAAAAAAGAGGTGCAAGATGGAATTGTCCTTGGGCCCTCCCACCCACCCGTATGTTGCGGAAAAAGGACATGCACACTTTAACAAACCAATCATTTCAGCGACGGCCTACCAAACTACTGTGGCTGAAATGATTGGTTTGTTTGGGCCCCCACACAAAAAAAGCTATTCATCTCTCCCTGTACAAAGTAAACTGGCTCTACTGAGGCAAGATGTCATCCTCATCCTTATCCTCATCCTCTGATTCCTCTCCCCCTTCAGTGTGTACTTCCTCATCCTCACACATTATCAATTCTTCCCCGCTGGACTCCACAATCACCGGTCCCTCTGTAGTCTCTGGAGGCCATTGCTAGTCTTGATTGAAGAATTGATAATTCATTTTTATGAACATCATCTCAACATTTTGCGGAAGCAACCTCCTTCGCCGCTCACTGACCAGGTTCCCCGCTGCACTAAAAACTCTTTCGGAGTACACACTGGAGGACAACTCAGGTAAAATAGAGCCAGTTTGTACAGGGGCTTCCAAACTGCCTTTTTTTCCTGCCAGGACTGTCTGACATGTCTACTTGGATGCTGTCAGCAAAGTAATCCTCCACCATTTTTTCAATGGTGACAGAATCCAATGCAGCGACAGTTGACATGTCAGCAATCGTTGGCAGGTCCTTCAGTCCGGACCAGATGTTCTCTGCATCCCCGCCAGCGGGTCGTTTAGGAAATCTCAGCTGTTTCCTCGCAGCCACAGGTGTGGAAGAAAGGAGGTCCTCTTCAGATGACAATCTCCTGATCAGCAGGTCTTTGCACCGCTGTAGACTTGTGTCCGCCGGAAACAGAGACACAACATACGCTTTAAATCGAGGATCGAGCACGGTGGCCAGAATGTATTCCTCTGACTTTAAAAGACTGACCACCCTCGGATCCTGGCAAAGCGTACAAAGGGCTCCATACACAAGAGCTACATGCTTTGTGGAATCGCAATGGTTTAACAGCTCCTCCCTCACTTTCTCCAGCTGCTTCTGCAACAGCCTGATCAGGGGAATCACCTGACTCAAGCTGGCAGTGTCGGAACTGACTTCTCGTGTGGCAAGTTCAAACGGCTGGAGAACCTTGCACAACACGGAAATCAGTCTCCACTGCGCTTGACTCAGGCGCATCCCCACTCCTTTGCCTATGTCGTAGGTGGCTGAATGGCCTTTTGCTGCTCCTCCATCCTCTGCAGCATATAGAGGGTGGAGTTCCAGCGCGTCACAACCTCTTGTTTGAGGTGATGGCAGGGCAGGTTCAGGCTTTTTTGATGGTGCTCCAGTCTTCGGTAGGCAGTGGCAGAATGGCGAAAGTGTCCCGCAATTTTGCGGGCCACTGCAAGCATATCCTGCACACCCCTGTCACGTTTCAGGTAATGCTGCACCACCAAATTTATTGTGTGGGCAAAACATGGCACGTGCTGGAAATTGCCCATATATAATGCCCGCACAATGTTACTGGCGTTGTCTTACACCACACATCCCCAGAAGAGTGTTAGTGGGGTAAGCCACTGCGAGGTGATTTACCTCAGTTTCTCTAAGAGGTTGTCAGCGTTGTGCCTCTTACTGAAACCGGTGATACACAATGTTGCCTGCCTTGGAACGAGCAGGCGTTTCAGAGATGCTGCTACAGATGCTGCTGCTGCTGTTGCAGCGGAAGGCGATGCATCTACCCAGTGGGCTGTCACAGTCATATGACAGCCTCTCAGTTACCTCTCAGGTGCTAGATGTGGCTCTATTTTCTCCTGCTGTGTTTTCTCCCTTCTGGTGGAATGCATTCTATTTCAACCTGTTGTCTACAGAGCTGACACTGTACAGAGTAGTTCACTGCCTTTCCAGTGATAACCTGTTGTCCGCAGAGCTGACACTCTACAGAGAGGTCACCGCTATCCCCGCCATCCCAGTGGTAACCTGCTGACTGCAGAGCTTACACTCCACAGTGTACTTGCCTCCATTCCAGTGGTAACCTATAGACCGCAGAGTTCATACTTCACAGTGTACTCACCGCCATTACAGCGGTAACCTGTTGTCCGCAGAATTGACGCTCTACAGATTATCTCACCGCCATTCCTCCAGTGGTAACCTGCTGACCTCTACTTCTCCTCTCCTCGTGTTGTCTGCCATTGCTGACCATCTCTGCATATTCCCCTAAAGGTTTCACCTGGTACTCTTAGTAGGGGCCGCGAACTGTGGAACAGACGCAGCAAAGACTAAACAGCCCTGCGGCGGTCCCTGATGAAAACCGTCTCCCAGTTAGACTCCGCGCCTTACTTGAGTAGTGCTAATCTAGGCAAACCAAAGGATCCGTTACATCCATGACAATCTTATATTAGGACCTTTTCTGTCTGTTCTTTTTGGCAGGATGATTGCGTACAATGACAGGGGTCAAACTATCTAATCGAAAAAGCCTTGTGTCAATTGTAACAAATTTACCTTTCTACGCTCTACCACTCACTTCTTTTTGGCACACGCGGCACTTCCGGGTGTTGGGTCACATGACTCATTTCTCGGGTGGGTTTTTCAAACTTGCCTCTCTGCGTAATACTAGCACCGACACTTGCACAGTGTCAGTTCAACTTGTGTGCCATGCTGCTGACTCCTGAGCTGCTCCCTGAGTGCTCCTATCTGCTGATCTCCTGTGTACCGAACCTTGCCTGTTTGACCAAGTGCTGCTGATTTCCTGAGTACCAAACTCTGCCTGTCTGACCATTCCTTGCCTGATCCTCTGTGTACCAGATCCTAGCTTGTCTGACGTTCCTCTGACTGATCCTCTGTGTACCAGATGCTGGCCTGATAACCATTCCGCTATGGCTACTGTGTTCCTGTTTGCACAGCACCTCCAAGGTACTTCTCTCCTATTTTAGACACTGTTGTTACATCCTAAGCCTGTCCAGAGTCGCGACCTGCGAGTTCTTGGCAGAAAAGCCCATCCTGCCTTGCGTCGGTTCTTGGTGAAAAAAGCATTTACTCCTGATGAAGTCTTGTGGGGTCAAGACGAAACACGTTGAGTTGCTGCTATTGTCGAGTGGGCATCACAGACTAGCTTTGCTGTTGATATTTCATGTGAGTGCATTGTTTACACTTTGTTAATAAATCTGCTATTGTATATTACACCATACTCTCCTTTATCAATCCTGTACATTGCCGCCGATGAAAGTGATTGGGTTAGGAGTTATGCCCTTATTATAAGGAAGATCCCTGTCAAGTATCAGAGACATGCTGATATTTAAGTGATATCTGGTACACATATTTGTTTATATTAGTGTCTTGGCTGAAAGGTCTATTTTCCTCTGAAGTGTTTCTTCTGGGATTTCAACATTGGAACATTGGAATTCACTACTTGGTGACTTTGAGTGATAAGGATCAGTGTGTCACTTTCACGAGGTGTATTGAGTAATACATTGCAATATTACACTATTTCCTGCCTTTTTCTGCATTATTTTCATGTTTGGCTGAGATCCAGAGGAATAATCTGTGGTGAGGATCCACCAAATTATAAAGGCTGTTGATCTAATTTTATATGGTACGCATATTATTCATATTAAAGTCCAACTATATATCTGGTATTACACTATGAGCCTTTGTTTTGTTTCAGTGATATATATGTATATATATATATATATATATATATATATATATATATATACACCGTCTGTGGAACTCAACTCACTTGGGTAGACCAGAGTATATCCAAAATAAGGCTTTATTTCCACATGACAACACCACAAGACATTGACAGGATAAATGGTAGTATATACCCTCCAGCAGCCTCTTGCAGAGAGCACTCCAAAGTAATAATCTCAGTCTTTTTCAGGGTCTTATCCTTCCATAATATCACCACTATCGTTTAGCTAGACAGTTACCATGTCGCCCAGCCTGGGTTATTGGCTCACACAGACCATGTCCTGGTAGGGTTTCCACCAGCGGCACTACAATGCCTGCCCAGAGTCCTTTTTGCTGATGTCTTGTACACCAGGATCATCCATGCTAGAATAGCTCTCTTGGCATTCTGCTCTCTTTATATTCTTGGCTGTATACACAGGGAGTAGGGTCAAATGTCTCAATCTTCCCCCTTTCAGCAGGGGTCTATCAGTGGATACTTTAACTATTAGACATACAGTCTCTGTTACCTTTATTATACAATGAAATGGCTTGACTCAATTAGCTATTTGGCTGGATACACTAAACAAAGGGTTACAATATAACATCAAGGAATGACACTTCACGCTTGCGTGAAACAGCAAGACATTCGATGCATTGTATCTGCAACATTACACAATCTGTATTACATTTTGATACAATAACATTTATATTGATACATGTTAATACATTTCCCAATGCTATTTCAGCCAGTATATTACTGTGAAGGCACATTGTATATGATCTAGAAGTTCTAACCTAATTACCTCTCACATTACCTGTTGATCTAGCTAATTAATGTGGGCTGCCAGCTAGCTATGTCAAGTCACTCAGACATTGCTCTGATTATAAACCAGATCTAAGCCACACCTCATGACAATGGACATTTGGGACAAATGGTATTTAACTTAGCTAAAACACGCAAAATTACTTCTGCTGTCCAGTTATTTTCACACAATATGGCAATATTCATTCTATTTCTAATACATACAATGTTGCAGGTAATAGCAAGGGCAAAATGTACCTAATAACATGAAATAATAATACACATAATACACCGATGCACTGGTGTATATATTTAGACTGGGACAAGGATTAAAAAGTACATTAAACTGGGAGAAACGGGTGATGAATAAAAAGTTGTCAGTCCAGTAGAACCCTGTTGTCACGGTTCCACAGGAGGAGTCAAGCTGAAGAAGCGAATGCTAGGGTTCGTACAGTTTTGCACTACTTCTGACAGGACGCGGAGTCTAACGAGGAGACGGTGTTCACCAGGAACCGCCGCAAAGCAGTATAGTCTTACCTGCGTCTGACTCGCAGGTCGCGGCCCCCACCAGGAGTACTGAACGGAAGCCCTTGGGAAGGCTTAAGGAGACAGAACTGAAGGCGAGTAGTCAGCGGCCCTAAAAGATAGCTAGCCCCTCAGGAACAGGAGGTGGACCGTAAGCTCTGCAGTCTAGCCGGTTACCACACCGACAGGGAGTGGAGAGGATCAGCCTAGAGCAACTGTAGAGGGTCAGCTCTTCAGACAACGGAGTAGTAGCAGTAGCTGTGGGCAGAGCGTCAGCTCTGCAGGCACAGGAGAAATAGATGCAGTGGATGTAGCGTCAGCTCTTTAGGCAAACAGATACCACGGATGAAGCGTCAGCTCTTTAGGCAATAGATACCACGGATGAAGCGTTAGCTCTTTAGGCAAAAGGATTTCACGGATGAAGCATCAGCTCTTTAGGCAATAGATACCACGGATGAAGCGTCAGCTCTTTAGGCAAAAGGATATCACGGGTGAAGCGTCAGCTCTTTAGGCAAACAGATATCACGGATGACGCATCAGCTCTTTAGGCAATAGATACCACGGATGAAGGGTCAGCTCTTTAGGCAATAGATACCACGGATAAAGCGTCAGCTCTTTAGGCAATAGAGTAACAGATGCCACAGGACACACAGGGAAGCCACTTCTAATCATCAGGGAATGACTCAAAGAACAGGCACCTTAGGTAATGAGGAAGT
The DNA here is from genome assembly GCF_038048845.1 of Mixophyes fleayi. Classification (NCBI taxonomy): domain Eukaryota; kingdom Metazoa; phylum Chordata; class Amphibia; order Anura; family Limnodynastidae; genus Mixophyes; species Mixophyes fleayi. The sequence goes on along the minus strand of NC_134402.1, from coordinate 222,278,316 downwards.
GCTTTTTAAACTAAGCGCCATTGGGATCCACCAATGAGAGGGGAACAGGGGTTTTAGAAGCCGGTGGGTCTGATTTCAAGATGGCGGTGCCCAGGACGGAGCGGAGAGCCGGAGACAGGTAAGTCTGACGGGTGTCAGGTGCCCTGCCCGATCATCCGGCGCGTGACACCTGTTTGACACACACACATATATATATATATATATATATATATATATATATCAGGAAGCTATTGACTCAGTCTAGAAACTGAGTCTAGCCTGAAATTTAACATATTGATATATATTAATATGTTAATTACCTGGGTCACCTGCTCCTGTGGTTGACCCTGTGGTTCATCATCTGCTTCAAGCTTTGACCTCTTCTGTCACCAGAGGCAGATGCTTGAACTTGTACCTGTGGAACCATCAATGACACAGGATCCAGCTCACATGTGTCTGCAGGTAGCCTCACACTATTTTGAGTATATATGTATTGTTTGACATATACCTCACAGTTATTCTAAATTGACATTTTGGGTGATAATAGTAACCTCAAATTAGTTCAGAGCGTTTTCTTGTCTGTTGAACTCATCTTTTGTTTCTTGAAGACATTCCACTTGGAAACAGACAGGGGGCTAGATTTACTAAGCTGCGGGTTTGAAAAAGTGGGGATGTTGCCTATGGCAACCAATCAGATTCTAGCTTTCATTTATTTAGTACCTGCTACAAAATGACAGTTAGAATCTGATTGGTTGCTATAGGCAACATCCCCACTTTTTCAAACCCGCAGTTTAGTAAATCTAGCCCAGAGCGTGATAATATGTTCCTGATATACGCTTAGATTCATATATAGCACATACTTACCTACTTTCTTCAGCTCACTTCCGGGAGCCTGCCAGTGGAGGTGGGCGTGAGGGGGGCGGGGTGACCAAAATCGCGTCATTTCGGCCCCGATTCACTGGGAATCGCGGTGTTTGGGATCTAATTCTGCCCACTTCACTAGGAAGTGGGGCACTTCCTAGTGAAGTGGGCAGAATTCGGGAGATTGCCACACTCACCCGGGAGTCCGGGAGACTCTCGCAAAATGCGGGAGTCTCCCGGACATTCCGGGAGAGTTGGCAAGTATGATATAGCACCATGAGAGTCTAACCTGACAGTTTTCTGTATTTAATATTCATATTAATTACCTGTACTGTGTCACCTGCTCCTGAGCTTCATCTGCTGCCCCTGACAGAGCTCATGTGTTAAAACAGAGACAAATGACTGAGCCTATAACTGTGTTCCATCTATGACTTTTCACCATTTGATGATGTCATGGGTGTTGCTAGGATATGTATTGTATATTGTCCTAGTTGGGACAGGTAAGGAGTTGCTGGGAGTATTGTGTGATCCAAGGGGTGGAGCTGACCATGGTCTAATATAAAAGTTCCCATACAGTTAGGTGACCTCACACTAGTCTGAAAGCAAGTTTGACATACTGGTGACTTTACAGTTGTCCTGACATACACACTAAAAGAGCCTGAAAGAGTTACCCCAAGATATAAGGTAGAGAAGAAGGAGTCCAATTCTATTTCTATTCTATTCTATTTGTGAACAGACAATAACTGGAATTTATTACACCACATTTCCTCTGTATCTCAGAATTACCAGTGTTATATATGCAAAAGAAACCACAGTAATATATAATCTATGGACATTTAGAGTTGGATGTAAGTCCATTTGAGGGGACTAAATATATAGGCAACTCTGAGCAAGCTTAGCAAAACGTGCCCATATTTAGATGTAAGCGTATCTTATACTTGTGGTGCCTTTCACCTGGAGAGGTAAGCGTAAGTTGAGTACAATGAGGGCGCATACACATATGTCTACGATGCACTCTGGAAATGCGACCTTATGAGATGCATCTCCAGAAGTGTATCTTTTGCAGGTACCTAGGTGTAAAAATACATGATGATAATGATGACACCAGCAACATGATTTATCTGCTTTTCATTGGTGGTTTGTGTATTGAACCTTACAGCTAAAATAACTACAATAATTAACGTTGCAGCTATATTATGTTAAGTTGTGGCTGTCTATTTGGATTTCCTTATTTTGTCGTTACCATTTGGACGATTACCATAGGATTTATAAAAGGGTAAACAACAGATGGGGTAGTGTGGTTGTATTTAATTACATTTTGTATGGAAAATGCAATTAACGCATTTATTAATAACACTATTAATTCTCCATCCCCTTTTGTGTATATGACACTTCATGACCTTATATTGTGTGCGAATAGGGTAATGCTACTTACCTTACTCATATTTAGTGCTAAATATGTCCCCACTATAATTGAACGTAAATTTACGCATTTGTACTGCTGTGTTTTTGAGATGAACGTGGGTGTGACTCAAAATACACCTTACTGTTTGCAAACAAATAGAAATATACGCGTATGTTCAACTTCTAAATCAGGCCCTAAATATATAAATCTCCACAGGAAAATATTACCACACTCACTAGGATTTCTAGATGAGTGCCTCCACTCCCAAACCCATTATGTGATTTTTTTTCACCCATGGGTGCTACATGGAATCCCTTACAAAAATCTTGGTATAGCGTCTGTAAATGTTTAGTTAAACCCTGGGTTTACACTGATAGTTATCAGTAATTAACAATCATATTAATTACCTGTATTCAGTCACCTGTTCCTATGGTTTTGTGTTGTACTTTTGACTCTGCTAGTGCACTGCCACCAGAAGGAGATCACTAATCCTAGACAGGTGGAAAGATCTATAACATAGATACCAGCTCTATCTTTTTATGATGTCATAATAAGGACAGGTCATGAACATATGGGAGCTACATTATATGATTCTATGGGTGAGGCTGGCTAGGATCTGCTTTGAGGTGCTATGTAGTGTGTAGTGGCATGCGGACGACAGTTAGAGATGGCTGCACCTTAGATCAGCTTTGTGTCCTTCCGCCAACATAATTATTTTCTCACAAATATTAAGCAGGTAATCATTTGTGAAGGTGGTGGTAAATTAAAGGAGGTATAGAGGAGTGTCATCACACTGAGGATTGGGGTGTTCAGAAGAGCTACTGGATACCATTTCAACTCAGCTGATGGACCCAGAAAGTTCAACTGATATCATCTCCATTCCACCTTTGCTGATCTCCACTGCCTGGCGCCACAAGTTGTGTGAACATGGGGAAGAAATGTCCTGGCTCTTATTTATGACCCATTCACACTGCCTCAAAAACCCAGGAGCCCCGATGACCCGGGTCGAGGCATATAACTGGGTCGGATGACCTGAGGGGTCTTTTGGACGGTTATTCCCGGGTTCGACCGGGGTAGCCTCTAGTCTGAACGGTGAGACCTGGGTTGAAAACCCAGGTATAACCGAAAGCTATTAAGATGTTAACAAAAAAACATCACAAGAGGAGCCAATCAAAGCTCCTCTTTTGATGTTGCCATGGAGACCAGGGCAGACCTGTGTTCAGTATCCTGCACTGTCACCCGGCAATATCCCTGGTTTATAAACCCGGGATAATGCTAGGGATGTGCACCGGCCACTTTTCGTGTTTTGGGTTTTGGGTTCTTATTACCTTCAGGTCTTGGGTTCTAATGGGTTTTGCCAAAACACCCCCCTCAAGGTTTTGGGTTCTGATTTTTTTAAAAAGCATAAAAACTGCTAAAATCCAGATTTTTGGGTTTTGTTTTTTTTTTTTTTTCACTCCTACGCTATTATTAACCTCAATAACATTCATTTCCACTCATTTCCAGTCTATTCTGAACACCTCACACCTCACAATATTGTTTTTAGGCCAAAAGGTTGCACCGAGGTAGCTGGATGTCTAAGCTAAGCGACACAAGTGGGCGGCACAAACACGTGGCCCATCTAGTAGTGGCACTGCAGTGGCAGACAGGATGGCAGTTTGAAAAACTAGGCCCCAAAGAGCACATAATGCCAAAAAAAGAGGTGCAAGATGGAATTGTCCTTGGGCCTTCCCACCCACCCTTATGTTGGTGAAATAGGACATGCGCACTTTAACAAACCAATCATTTCAACGACAGGGCCTACAAAACTGTGGCTGAAATGATTGGTTCGTTTGGACCCCCACAAAACGAGCTGGCAAAGAAAAAAAAGAGGTGCAAGATGGAATTGTCCTTGGGCCCTCCCACACACCCTATTGTTGTTGAAATAGGACATGCACACTTTAACAAACTAATCATTTCAGCGACGGGCTACCAAACTACTGTGGCTGAAATGATTGTTTTGTTTGGGCCCCCACACAAAAAAAGCTATTCATCTCTCCCTGTACAAAGTAAACTGGCTCTACTGAGGCAAGATGTCGTCCTCATCCTCATCCTCTGATTCCTCTCCCCCTTCAGTGTGTACTTCCTCATCCTTACACATTATCAATTCTTCTCCGCTGGACTCCACAATCACCGGTCCCTCTGTAGTCTCTGGAGGCCATTGCTGGTCTTGATTGAAGAATTGATAATTCATTTTTATGAACATCATCTCAACATTTTGCGGAAGCAACCTCCTTCGCCGCTCACTGACCAGGTTCCCCGCTGCACTAAAAACTCTTTCGGAGTACACACTGGAGGGGGGACAACTCAGGTAAAATAGAGCCAGTTTGTACAGGGGCTTCCAAACTGCCTTTTTTTCCTGCCAGGACTGTCTGACATGTCTACTTGGATGCTGTCAGCAAATTAATCCTCCACCATTTTTTCAATGGTGACAGAATCCAATGCAGCGACAGTTGACATGTCAGCAATCGTTGGCAGGTCCTTCAGTCCGGACCAGATGTTCTCTGCATCCCCGCCAGCGGGTCGTTTAGGAAATCTCAGCTGTTTCCTCGCAGCCACAGCTGTGGAAGAAAGGAGGTCCTCTTCAGATGACAATCTCCTGATCAGCAGGTCTTTGCACCTCTGTAGACTTGTGTCCGCCGGAAACAGAGACACAACATACGCTTTAAATCGAGGATCGAGCACGGTGGCCAGAATGTATTCCTCTGACTTTAAAAGACTGACCACCCTCGGATCCTGGCAAAGTGTACGAAGGGCTCCATCCACAAGAGCTACATGCTTTGTGGAATCGCAATGGTTTACCAGCTCCTCCTTCACTTTCTCCAGCTGCTTCTGCAACAGCCTGATCAGGGGAATCACCTGACTCAAGCTGGCAGTGTCGGAACTGACTTCTCGTGTGGCAAGTTCAAACGGCTGGAGAACCTTGCACAACAAGGAAATCAGTCTCCACTGCGCTTGACTCAGGCGCATCCCCACTCCTTTGCCTATGTCGTAGGTGGCTGAATGGCCTTTTGCTGCTCCTCCATCCTCTGCAGCATATAGAGGGTGGAGTTCCAGCGCGTCACAACCTCTTGTTTGAGGTGATGGCAGGGCAGGTTCAGGCTTTTTTGATGGTGCTCCAGTCTTCGGTAGGCAGTGGCAGAATGGCGAAAGTGTCCCGCAATTTTGCGGGCCACCGCAAGCATATCCTGCACACCCCTGTCACATTTCAGGTAATGCTGCACCACCAAATTTATTGTGTGGGCAAAACATGGCATGTGCTGGAACTTGCCCATATATAATGCCCGCACAATGTTACTGGCATTGTCTGACACCACACATCCCCAGGAGAGTGTAAGTGGGGTAAGCCACTGCAAGATGATTTACCTCAGTTTCTCTAAGAGGTTGTCAGCGTTGTGCCTCTTACTGAAACCAGTGATACACAATGTTGCCTGCCTTGGAACGAGCAGGCGTTTCGGAGATGCTGCTACTGATGCTGCTGCTGCTGTTGCAGCGGAAGGCGATGCATCTACCCAGTGGGCTGTCACAGTCATATAGTCCTTAGTTTGCCCTGAACCACTTGTCCACATGTCCATGGTTAAGTGGACAGTAGGTACAACCGCATTTTTCAGAGCACTGAGGACACTTTTTCGTACTTCTCTGTACATCCCGGGTATCGCCTGCCCAGTGAAGTGGAATCTAGACGGGATTTGGTACCGGGGACACAATACCTCCATCAACCTTCTAAATCCCACTCCACTGATGGCGGACACTGAACGCACGTCTAACACCAACATAGCTGTCAAGGCTGCAGTTATCCGCTTTGCTATAGGATGACTGCTGTCGTACTTCGTGGTCATGGCAAACGACTGTTGTATGGTCAATTGCTTAGTGTAAGACATAGCGGTCTTACGACTTCCCCTCTGGGAAGATGACTGACTCCCAGCAGCAACAGCAGCAGCGGCAGTAGTAGGCATACCGCTGCAGGATCCTCCGGAAGAATCCCGGATTGAAGAGGACTCAGTCATGCCGGTGACATGGCCGGCAGGACTATCTCCCATCCAGATCGAGGAGGAAATTGACGGGGAGGGTGTTGCTGGTGTGGATACAACGGCACCAAGGGATTTAGGTGTCCCTGGACTGCTGACAGTCCTAGCCACAGTTCCTGAACTAAACACACATTTATGAAGGTTCTTCAGGTGACGTATAAGGGAGGATGTCCCTAGGTGGCCAAGATCCTTACCCCTGCTTATTGCAGCTTTACATAAGGTACATATGGCAATACATTTGTTGTCCGGATTGGGATAGAAATAATTCCAGACCGAAGAGGTGGATTTATTGGTCTTCTGGCCAGGCATGACGATGGGCTTTTTCTTCCCATGGACAACAACTGTTTCCCCCCCTGGTGCCTCATTTAAGAAAACCACATCAGCATCCTCCTCGTCAAGTTCCTCCTCAGCGCCAGCTACATCAATATCCTCCTCCTGGTACAACATTCACACCTTCATTATCCAAATCTGTAACTGTACTGTGGCTGATCCTTCCAGCATATGCAGAGGGCGTGCTGCAAATGGTGGAAGGAGCCACCTCTTTCCGTACAGTGATGGGAAGGTCAGGCTTCGCAACCACCAACACCCTTGGACTCGCCTTGGGGATTTGTGATGCCATGTCTTTAGAAGGCAGATTTGTTTGCTGTGTTTTTGGTGACAGCTTAACTCTCTTAAATTTTTTAGAGGGGGGCAGGAGGAGGGCTTAGATCGTTGGGCAAAGCTGAACCACTAGTCATGAACACGGGCCAGGGCTTAAGCCGTTCCTTGCCACTCCGTGTCGTAAATGGCATATTGGCAAGTTTACATTTCTCCTCAGATGATTTTAATTTCTTTGTTTTGATCATTTTAGTGAACTTTGGCTTTTTGGATTTTACATGCCCTCTACTATCACATTGGGCATCGGCCTTGGCAGACGACGTTGATGCCATATCATCGTCTAGGTCATGACTAGTGGCAGCAGCTTCAGCATTAGGAGGAAGTGGTTCTTGATCTTTCCCTACTTTATACTCCATTATATGCCTCACAAAAGAGCAGTACCAATGGACTTATACTGCAGGATCAGTGAACTTTGTTATATAGCAGACTAGCAGTACCACTGGACTTATACTGCAGGATTAGTGAACTTTGTTATATAGCAGTACCAATGGACTTATACTGCAGGATCAGTGAATTTTGTTATATAGCAGTACCAATGGACTTATACTGCAGGATCAATGAACTTTGTTATATAGCAGACTAGCAGTACCACTGGACTTATACTGCAGGATCAGTGAACTTTATTATATAGCAGTACCAATGGACTTATACTGCAGGATCAGTGAACTTTGTTATATAGCATACTAGCAGTACCACTGGACTTATACTGCAGGATCAGTGAACTTTGTTATATAGCAGTACCAATGGACTTATACTGCAGGATCAGTGAATTTTGTTATATAGCAGTACCAATGGATTTATACTGCAGGATCAGTGAACTTTGTTATATAGCAGACTAGCAGTACCAATGGACTTATACTGCAGGATCAGTGAACTTTGTTATATAGCAGTACCAATGGACTTATACTGCAGGATCAGTGAACTTTGTTATGTAGCAGTACCAATGGACTTATACTGCAGGATCAGTGAACTTTGTTATATAGCAGTACCAATGGACTTATACTGCAGGATCAGTGAACTTTGTTATATAGCAGTACCACTGGACTTATACTGCAGGATCAGTGAACTTATATAGCAGTACCACTGTACTGGACACAGGACAGCACCACTGGAATTATGGTAGCACCACCACTGGACTGAGCAGGACAGAGCACAGGACACCACCACTGGACTGAGCAGGACAGAGCACAGGACAGCACCACTGGACTCAGCAGGACAGAGCACAGGACACCACCACTGGACTGACCAGGACAGAACCACAGGAATGAGCAGGACAGAGTACACCACTAACACACCCTCCCTCTTCCCTGATCAGTGCCCGAGTGAAGATGGCGGCGGGCAGCAGGGACTAATATGAATCCGGATCTCGCGAGATCCGACAGCGAGATTATGAGGTTTTGCCTCGTTTTGAGTTTTGCGATCGGCGGGAATCCCCGAACAGTACTCGGATTAGGCTTGGATCTGCACTGTTCGGGGGGTGTTCTGATTTCTGCAATCCGAGCCTGCTCATCCCTAGATATTGCCAGGGCGGCAGTGTGAAAGTGGTATTAAAAGAATGTGCACTGTTTACTACATGCGTATTTACATCAGACCACATATAAATATATATGATCATAAATTAAAATTACAATTGCTATAGGCAATATAATAACAAATAAAAAAGTAACTATTATTTTTCTCAATATAACTTATAGATAGTTAAAAAAAAATATTTCACAAATTGTTTCAAAAGAAATAAATAAATAAATAAATAAATAAATAAGTTGCAGACAGCTGTTCTGTGATTGTTATTGAGATGCATACATAAAATTGTGTATAGAAAAGACAATGCTGTGTTGGTTGTGACTATGATCCGGAACTTACACCTACCCTGTACCAGGAGTAAAAAATATCCCTGAAAACAAGCATACTTACGATAAATACAGTATTTGAAGTAGCCACATCTGCGTTCACATGCCCTTACTGTCTAACTTAGCCCGTCCCCTCCATCTGCATTCTGCTTCTCAAGTTGTAAAGGGTCGCAAGTGTCAGATGCTTGCGGATATGTATTACCTGCATTTGTACTTGTGGGCGTAACGTCCATTCTGGGCATACACAGTGCGATATCACGTAAGATACGCAACACAAACGGATATGTTTCAGACTTATCAGAGTGAATCAGGCCCAGAATCTGCAGTATGTTTTAGTTATGTTATGTATTGTAACACAGAATAATTGCAGTATATTTTGCATGTGACATGTTGCTGTGGTTACAATGTACTAGATGGGGATGGCACTGGGTGGGAATGATATTGGTGAGTAATCATGTGTGATCCGCACTCTGTTCTAGGAGGGAGGTGTCTAATAATAAAAGTTATAGATTATCAGGCAACACATCTCAAAGACAGCAACATTTGAAAAGCTCATCAGAGCTGGTTTATTGTGAGACAGGTGCTGTGTATTGAAGTGTGTTTCCTAATAAGCTGTCACTTTTATTATTGGTTATATGTTTGGGAAGTAGAGTAGCCCACAGAGCATAATCAGAGCATGAACACCTCATACTGGAAGTGAAAGAAGGAGACAGACCTCTCTGTAAGACTAATCAGATTCTAACTTCCATTCTCTAGAATGTATTAGATAAATTAAATCTGGAATATAAGTGGTCAATGCCTAAAAACTTACGTTTTAGAAGGTTTGGTAAATTTACCCCTTAGTTTGCGTGTTTTAATGGACTTAGCCTTTTCATGAGGAATCGACAATTAGGCAACTCGAATCAGCCTGTTCTTGTTTAGTGCTACTAAAGTGGATGTATTGTGGCTGAAGCCTCTATTAGAAAAGAGTATATTTACCATGGCAGACTCAGTTTCATTTCTTAAGACAAGCAACAATATATATATATATATATATATATATATATATATATATACACACACACATATAGTGTGTGTGTATATAAAGCAAGGCGTTCACTGGCGTCTCACACAGCTTGGTTGAAACATTTCATTGTTTATTGGCAGTTGTCAGGATGGTTTAAACAGTTTCAGTGGTGGTTACAGCAGACATTTTCAGTAAAGCATCACAATTCTCCCACAACCCTACGTCTGGTTAAACAGTAATTTCCTCACTACTAGCCGGCACTGAGACAAGTACAAACAGTGTTTTTATCATCCACCCCAGCACTACAAACCAACCACAGCAAACAACAAAAGAATTGCACCCATGTGGAACACCTGTGTGTGTGTATGTGCTAAAAGAGCAGCCCAGGGAAAATGTAACCTTGTTTGCAGCCTGCTCTGGCAGACTAACTGAGATTTTACCCAGTTGCCTATAGGAGAGGTGTGACAAAACGAGTTTGGTAACACTGTAACCATCCTGTTCCTCGTTTCTCACATAATTTGGATTATAGCAAGTACTTTTTATAGCCCTTGCTTTTGTTCCCCAGCTCAACAGACTACAACTGCAGTGTCTAATTACATGGGGATAAGGGGACATTGTAGCTCATTGTAAATATGTATATTGTGTATTGTATATTGATAATGTGGCAGTGAGGTTGTTATTCATTGTCCATAAAGTGAAGTCAGGGGGGTTATGAGAAGGGATCAGGTTGCAGGATACAGGTGAGGTGGAAGGCCAATGAGTATCCATTGTTCTCAGCATGACTAGCTCAGACATTTTGTCTAGAGCCCAGCAGGGGACCTTCTGTGGAAGAACAATCCCCTGATACAGAACCCACCAATGGTTAAGACGGATAGACTCAGGGGTTTGCCCAGGGAGGGGAAAACACTGTGGAAATTAGACCCTAGATATAAGTGTGGTGGTCGGGTACTGATGGGAAATCCTTCCCTTACCTTGTCTCCCAGATACGAGTCAGGTTCTTTTCTCTTTTGGATATCCGGTGGTCAGGAGATAAATACTTCAATGAAAGGGACAAAGATTGGTCAAACAACTTTGATTTTATTGAGAATGCGGTAAGGATAGTTTTGGTAAGCCACCGCGCCACTGACCCCTTCAGCTCAATAGTAATGACAAAATAATGCGTCTGATCAGCATAGAGCACAATAGCATTTAACATATAACATACACCTGGTGAGTATAAGGCAGAATAACGATAACATCTTCAATACACATTGTCTAATAAGGCTGTCACTCACCGGACCGTGAGTGCGTGGCTCCCTAGCCTTCCTGTCGGCACCTATCTTGAACCACGGCCGTCCGCCATCCTGATGGTCTGCGCATGCGCAGCCCCCAAGAACTCTTGTGACCTTTGCTTTTATCTAATTGGTTGATCAGGCAACTCTCCCTATTTAAGGCCCCTGTGCTCATTACCTGATTGCCTGATCTTGAGTCTCATTCCCTGTGAGTCTCTGAAGGTGTCTCCTGTGTTCTACTAGTGTCTTCAGTTTCCTGCTGATTCCTGTTCTACTCATCGCTGGTCTCCATACCCGCTATTGTCTCCTGTGTACTACTAGTGTCTTCAGTTCCTGTGGATTCCCTGTGCTACTCATCGCTGGTTTCCATACCTGCTACAGTCTCCTGTTTCCTGCCTGTGTCCTCAGCTGGAGTCTGATTACCGGATCTACTCACCTGTGGTTCCTACACTCGTCTCTGCCGTCCAGCGTCTCTGCAGTCCCTGCATCTCCCTGTGGACAGACTGTTCTACTGAATAGCGGTATGCCTATCTGTTATTGACTTTCTACGTTTGCTCTGCATATCCGCTAGGACAAGTTTCCACTCTCATCAGCAGTATCCATACCCGCTATAGACTGTTATTGTTAGCTGGTTTAGTGGGGGCCCAAAGAAACCAAGCACCGCAGCCACAAAAGTGGCAGCCCTTGTCCCTGAAGTGCTTGAATTGTTAAAGTGTGCATGTCCTTTGTAAGATCCAACATTTGGGTGGGTGGGAGGCCACAAGGACAATTCCATCTTGTATTACTTTTCTATTGTGAGTTTGTGACACTGGTGTCTGGCAATGTTTTATAGATGTGATATAAATAAGTGTTTTTGTGTCGTTGCTCTGTCGCCTAACATCCAGCCAGCTCGCTGCAGTATTTGGCTGAAAGTGTATGAAAAGCATATTGTGACCTTTGAGGTGGTAAAAATTGAATGGAAATGACTGGAAATTAGTGTTAGTAAGGTTAATAATAATGTAGGTACAATATAATACCTAAATTATGTAATTTTAGCCCAAAAAATAGAAATTTGTAAAAAATAGCAAAACAAAACCAAAACCAAAACACGCAAGGGTGGCTTTTGCAAAACCAAAACCCGAAGATAATCCAGATCCAAAACCAAAACCAAAACACGGAGGTCAGTGAGCATCTCTAATATATATATATATATATATATTAGAGATGGGCGGGTCCGGTTCTCCGAGAACCGAACCCACCCGAACTTTGGGTATCCGAGTACCGAGCTGAGCAGCTCGGTACTCTCCCGCCCGTTCCGAATCCAAATCGAGGCCGAACGTCATTGTGACGTCGTCGGATCTCGGGGCTCGGTTCTCGCGATACTTCAACTTTATAAATACACGCCTCCACAGCAATCCATCGCCATTTGACAGAGGGAGAGAGCAGGGTGTAGTCATAGGCTAATTAGAGCAGGGACAGAGAATACAATATTGTTCTTGCAATTGCTCTAACCAAAATCGCTAGTGCAGAGAGGAGGATAGAGGTTTATTATTTTTTCTTCATATTTGGCACTCCCCAGCGCTTTTGGGGTGTCCCCCATAATTGTGCATAAATATTTCTGGCTGTCAAAAGTCATATCTGTCAGCAGTATCTACTAAATAATTTTTAGCACTCCTCAGTGCTTTTGGGGTGTCCTCCCTAATTGTGCATTAATATTTCTGGCTGTCAAAAGTCATATCTGTCAGCAGTATCTACTAAATAATTTTTAGCACTCCTCAGTGCTTTTGGGGTGTCCTCCCTAATGGTGCATTAATATTTCTGGCTGTCAAAAGTCATATCTGTCAGCAGTATCTACTAAATAATTTTTAGCACTCCTCAGTGCTTTTGGGGTGTCCTCCCTAATTGTGCATTAATATTTCTGGCTGTCAAAAGTCATATCTGTCAGCAGTATCTACTAAATAATTTTTAGCACTCCTCAGTGCTTTTGGGGTGTCCTCCCTAATTGTGCATTAATATTTCTGGCTGTCAAAAGTCATATCTGTCAGCAGTATCTACTAAATAATTTTTAGCACTCCTCAGTGCTTTTGGGGTGTCCTCCCTAATTGTGCATTAATATTTCTGGCTGTCAAAAGTCATATCTGTCAGCAGTATCTACTAAATAATTTTTAGCATTCCTCAGTGCTTTTGGGGTGTCCTCCCTAATTGTGCATTAATATTTCTGGCTGTCAAAAGTCATATCTGTCAGCAGTATCTACTAAATAATTTTTAGCACTCCTCAGTGCTTTTGGGGTGTCCTCCCTAATTGTGCATTAATATTTCTGGCTGTCAAAAGTCATATCTGTCAGCAGTATCTACTAAATAATTTTTAGCACTCCTCAGTGCTTTTGGGGTGTCCTCCCTAATTGTGCATTAATATTTCTGGCTGTCAAAAGTCATATCTGTCAGCAGTATCTACTAAATAATTTTTAGCACTCCTCAGTGCTTTTGGGGTGTCCTCCCTAATTGTGCATTAATATTTCTGGCTGTCAAAAGTCATATCTGTCAGCAGTATCTGCTAAATAATTTTTAGCACTCCTCAGTGCTTTTGGGGTGTCCTCCCTAATTGTGCATTAATATTTCTGGCTGTCAAAAGTCATATCTGTCAGCAGTATCTACTAAATAATTTTTAGCACTCCTCAGTGCTTTTGGGGTGTCCTCCCTAATTGTGCATTAATATTTCTGGCTGTCAAAAGTCATATCTGTCAGCAGTATCTACTAAATAATTTTTAGCACTCCTCAGTGCTTTTGGGGTGTCCTCCCTAATTGTGCATTAATATTTCTGGCTGTCAAAAGTCATATCTGTCAGCAGTATCTACTAAATAATTTTTAGCACTCCTCAGTGCTTTTGGGGTGTCCTCCCTAATTGTGCATTAATATTTCTGGCTGTCAAAAGTCATATCTGTCAGCAGTATCTACTAAATAATTTTTAGCACTCCCCAGTGGTTTGCGCTCAGAATGGATTCAAAGCAGTCCACATATGATCTGAATGAGCAACCAGGTTCTGTCACCAGTCCTGATGTTAGTGTTCCCAGTACGTCATCTGGCCAAGGCGATGTCAAACAACAGAGTGTTTTCAAATTAGTGCAAAAAACAAAAAACAAAAAAAGATTTACTGTATTGAAGCGAAAAAGAAGTGTAACTGAGCAAAAGTTAAGTGACGATAAAAAAAAAATTGCAAGCATGCCATTCTACACACGCAGTGGCAAAGAGAGAATGAGGCCTTCACCTTTGGCTATTAGTGGCAGATCCCAAAAAGTTACCCAGCCTACAATTGGTGCACAACTACTGTTACGCGTCAAAGCCGAGCTGCAAGATAACAGTGAGGCATTACAGGAGAATATTTGCTCTGATTCACAAATGACAACAATCCCTGTGGAGAGTCCATCCAACAGTGGGATGTCTAATCGTGAGCATACTGCTGATGTGTGCCTTAATAGCCCGAGTGTAGCCGGTGATACACAAATTGAGGATGCCACTTTGGAATTAGAAGAGGATGAGGGGGAGATTTGTGTAGGCGACGAGGGCGCTAATGAGGATGTTGATGAGGATGAGGTTGTTTGTGTAAGTCCTGCACCAGTGGCAGCAGTTCTGGCACGTGACAAGAAAAAGGCCATTGTCATGCCTGGGCATAAAACAAAAAAATCCACTTCTTATGTGTGGAATTATTTCTACCCAAATCCAGACAACAATTGTATAGCCATTTGTAGTGTATGTGAAGCCACAGTCAGTCGAGGGAGGGACCTTAACCATCTTGGAACCTCGTCTATGTTACGCCATTTAACGAGAGTTCATGGCAAAGTGTTGGGAAAAGCTGAAAGTTCTTCCCAAAAGAATACAAGCACTCCCTCATCAGCTAAGACCCTCCGCTCACCGACATACCGACGGCTACAAAATACACCCACCACACCATCCTCATCAATATCCTCAGTAGCGCTCGGAGTTAGCCCGGCATCCCACTTAAGGCTGGATGACTCCGGCACTATTATTGATTCCTCTGAAGAAAGCGTTAGTCCTGCTGCTGCTGTTGCTGCTGCTGGGGGTGAATCGTCATCCCAGAGGCAGGTTAATAAAATGAGCAGTCCTACATTTCAGCAATTAACTGTGAAACAATCATTTGCGAGGGGAAGCAAATATGACAGCAGTCACCCAGTCGCCAAGCGAATCACAGACGCCATGGCTGCAATGTTAGTGTTAGATCTGCGTCCAATCTCCACAATAAACGCAGCTGGTTTTTCACAGTTAATTGAGGTTTTGTGTCCGCGTTACAGAATTCCATTGCGACACCATTTCTCCCGTAAAGCTATTCCACAACTATACCAAAAAGTGTGTAAAAATGTAGAGATTGCGCTGAAAAATGCCATTCTGCCCACTGTTCACTTAACCACAGATATGTGGACAAGTGGAAGTGGCCAAACCAAAGACTATATGACTGTGACAGCCCACTGGGTTGGTCATTCACCTTCACCAGCAGGAACAGCAGCAGCATGTACACCACTACGTAACATTTGTCACAGGCAGGCCACTCTTTGTATCACCGGCTTCACTAACAGGCATACGGCTGACAATTTGTTACGCAAACTGAGAGATGTGATTGATGCATGGCTTATACCACTCGGACTCTCCCCAGGGTATGTCATTTCAGATAACGCCAACAATATAGTGCGAGCATTACAGCTGGGTGATTTCCAACATATTCCCTGTTTTGCTCACACCATCAACTTGGTGGTGCAGAGCTTCCTACGAAATAACCGTGAGGTGCAGGAGATGCTTTCGGTGGACCGTAAAATTTCAGGCCATTTCAGGCATTCAGCCACAGCATGTAGGAGATTACAGTAGCTCCAAGAGTAGTTTAACTTGCCCTGCCACCAACTAAAGCAAGAGGTGGTAACTCGGTGGAATTCCACCCTGTACATGCTTCAGAGGATGGAGGAACAGCGCAAAGCCATCCAAGCATATTGCACAAGTCATGACATTGGGAAAGGAGGGGGGATGTATTTCACTCTTGCACAGTGGGGAATCCTTTCAGTGCTGTGCAAGGTGCTGAAACCATTTGAAGTTGTGACATGTGAGGTCAGTGCAGACTCTGCTAGTTTGAGCCAAGTCATTCCTTTAATTAGACTATTGGAAAAGCAGCTTGAGAAAATAAAGGAGGAGCTGAAAGCAAGCAATTCAGCAAAGTATGTTGGCCTTGTCGATCAAGTACTTAATTCGCTTCACAATGATCCTCGAGTTATTAAGATCTTGAACTCGGATCAGTACGTTTTGGCCACTGTGCTTGATCCAAGGTTTAAAACCTACATTGAGTCTTTACTTGTAAATGAGCGAGATGTGAACTTTTGCAAGGAGCTATTGCTCAGCAAGTTGGCCGCTGAACTGGGCCTCGGCTTGACGACATGTCCCCCTTACTTTCTCAAGCTGTTGCTCGTAAAAAATTAAATTTCCAAAAAAGAAGCAGGGAAGACACAGGGGGCAGACCAGAACAATTTAACATCTGGGCTGGTTTGAAGGATTTTTCAAAAAAATGTGTCACTTTGCCCATAACTCCATCCAATATGAGTATAAACATGCAAAGGATGGTGGAGGATTACTTTCAAGAGGTAGTTGATATGGAAATGTCAGACAGTCCCTTTCCTTACTGGGAAGAAAAGCAGGCCATTTGGAAACCCATGTACAAACTTGCTTTGCAATACCTAAGCTGCCCACCCTCCAGTGTGTACTCTGAACGAGTGTTCAGCACAGCAGGGAACTTAGTCAGTGATCGCCGTAGAAGGTTACTTCCCAAAAATGTGGAGAAAATGATGTTTATAAAAATGAACTACATCTTCCACGAGGAAGGCCTTCACCATCCAAGACATCCAAGCACTGACTGTTCTCTAATGGCAGATTCAAGCGGCGATGAATTGATAGTCTGTGATGATGACGTACACACTGATGAGGGTGAGGATTAAGCTGAAGATGATGCCGATAACATCTTTTTAAAACTTTCTATGTAAGTGTAGGGTGCAATCTACCCCCAAAGAGGAAAGGGACTTGTGGCATTTCCATATCACATACCATCTTGAAAGGCTGCTGTTAGGGCAATTTATCCTTAAGGGTAGGGTGTCATAGACAGAGTGACCCTAAACTGGCTTTGTCCATTTTTCATAATATTGTACAGTCTATAATGGCTGAATGTTTGGGTATTTTATACAAGTGGAGGGGGGCCTAGAGAGACAGAAACCAAACTGGCTTTTTCCATGTCAATTAATATTGTACAGTCTATAATGGCTGAATTTTTTGGTATTTTATACAAGTGGAGGGGGGCCTAGAGAGACAGAAACCAAACTGTCTTTCTCCATGTCAATTAATATTGTACAGTCTATAATGGCTGAATTTTTTAGTATTTTATACAAGTGGAGGGGGGCCTAGAGAGACAGAAACCAAACTGGCTTTCCCCATGTCAATTAATATTGTACAGTCTATAATGGCTGAATTTTTTGGTATTTTATACAAGTGGAGGGGGGCCTTGAGAGACAGAAACCAAACTGGCTTTTTCCATTTCTTTACTTATTTAACTATAAGTGTAGGGTGTAATATACATTCAAAGACGATGGCTGCATTGCCAATATGCATAGATGGAGAGGAAGACAATCTGTTTTGTGTGTAGAATAGGCCTACCAACGAAGAATTAAACTGTTTTTTGGATGATTTATTACCTCAACAATTAGATTACTTGTCTCTAAAACAGTTGGAGCACTAAATTGGGTTAATTTAGGCCCAAAAACATGGATTTTCCAACAAAATAGCAAAACAAAACCAAACAAAACCAAAACCAAAACCAAAACACGCAATGGCGGTTTTGCAAAACCAAAACCAAAACCAAAACACGACGGTAATCCAGATCCAAAACCGAATCCAAAACCAAAACACGGGGGTCAGTGACCATCTCTAATATATATATATATATATATATATATATATATATATATATATATATTTATCTGGTCTACAAACTTTCAAGCATTCTCTGAAAACCTACCTCTTCAGACAAGCTTATAATATTCCTCAACCACCCTCTTAACCTCACTACCTTACCCTATTACCACCCGTTACACAATTTCACACAAGACAACTACCCCCTGAGCAACATTGTTGTGTGACAGGATCATTTAGTCTATGAGTCACTTTTACCTTTGCAGCCTGGCTGGGCCGAAATGCAAATTGTAGACTTAGCCTTAGTCTCATGTATCAAACTCCCATTGTGCCATAGATTGTAAGCAGGGCCTTCTCACCTCTTTGTCTGTTTTACCCAGTTTGTTTATTAGTTTACTATGTTTCTCCCCAATTGTAAAGCGCTACGGAATATGTTGGCGCTATATAAATAAATGATGATGATATATATATATATATATATATATTTATTTTTTTCTCAAGTGCTGTTTTAGAAGAGACAGCGTGTAGGAAGGAGGTAAGCTGCTGTGCTCTGCTCTGAAAATAGTGTTCAGGGTGAAAGAGGGACATAGAGAATCATGTCATTATTGTAAAGCTGTTCTATAGAGATTAGTCAGCTAGAACAGTTTGCTGAACAATTGCTTTAAGTTTCTTTCAGAGAGTTTAGACGATTAGTTGGTCAAAGTGGTGGTGTATACAGTGGTATGTCATTGCGCCACTTCTCCTACTGATTTCATTGTAAAACTATTAAATTTAATTCACTTAAATTCCATTTAAGACAGTTTTCCATACAGCCTCTTATAAATTTCCACTTCAACCACTGAATGCATGTATAATAGTACTAGTATATAGACTGAGTTAGATATCATTCTGAACTTAGTTGTATATTTAGTGGAGGAAAATATTGTGCTTTTTGCTGTATGACTATTAGCAGCAGCATCAAAAAAAACATTTTTTATTTTAGAGTTTTAAGTTTCTCTTGTGAAAGTACAAATTTTGCTGATGATTAGGACTGTTTGGAAACCAGGCGCATATGCTGCTGATGCGGAGGTGGACGTAGGGAGTACTGTACATTCATTTTGCAACCAACTCTTCATGGTAATTTAATTCCTTGTACCTTGTTTGCTTGCCAGTATCACAGCCTCTTTAGCTGCATGTCCAACATGGCCACCAATCCTTGGGCTGAAGCTTTTTCACAGTCTGCCTTCATATAAATATGGAAAATTATTTAATATCTCTACTCCTGTTATATATGCCACGTGAACTCTCAGTACCTGTTTTTTTTTTCTATGCATGTAGTGACGTACTTAACTGTAAATTCTAGTATGTCGTCTGACCTGTGTGAAGGATTTACTATGTATGTGGTATTATGTTTGTGTCCCTGCATATCCAAATTTGCACTGAAGCTTTTTGCTAATCTCACCGATGTCATAGCCAATAGGCTTACAGCTTAGCTAAAACAACAAAAAAATCAGCATTGGCCACTAAAGTGCATCTTATTTCCTCTACCTCTACCTCTACCTCCAGTTTCTCTAACTAGGGACTAGTAAGCCATTCACCAGCTCCACCCACTGCTACACCAACATCACTATCACCAAGATCTAATTGTACCTAAAACAACACCCAAGACCTAAAAATTCTAATTACATAATTATATTCCTAAAAGCTTTACCTGAACTATATGTACTTTATTTTATGCTCAGCAGCTGATAAATCAATATGGAGCAATAGATGGAACACTCTCTCCTCACAATTTTCTTCATGTACAGCTAAAAGCTGTAGATATAGCTGACACACTCACATATGCAGAGCTTCCACTTCATGTTTGTCCCCTATACAAGCAGTGTCAGGGATTCTAGTCTTGTGTGGTCTGTGCAGCGTCTCAGGATAAGTTTCAGGAATTTATAGTGTTTTCTCTGCATGACCACCTCACTTCCTTAAAATTAAAAAAAGTTATTGATGAAACAGGATAGGTGGCAGTGATATTGCCAATCTACAGTGTCAGTGCCATTGCTCATTGTTATTGCTGAAACAGAAACAATAGGGGTGGCAGTGTTCTGAACAATCTCCAGTCACGCTGTTCCATTGACATGGATTGACATCAGTCCACAAAAGACCAAGAGCACCAAGCAGCTGCTGGCACCACTCTTGATGATAGTAATCCCTCTATGTCATCAGTTAAAGCCTATGTTAAAGTGCATAGTGTTTTTAAGTGAGGGAAACAAAAATGTAAAAAAGAAGCTTTACCTTGGTAAAGAAAAAAACACCTGTAATCAAGGCAGAGTTAACTGTATAAAAAAATAAAATTGCCAAAATGCCATTCTACACACAGTGAAAAGTAAAGGATCAGGCCTTCGCCTTGCTCTCTGAGTGCTAGTTCTGCAACTGTCAGTGAGGCATCTTCTTGTAAGGTCAGTTATGACGATGCATGACCTTGTCATTCTGAATCAGAAAGTGGTTGCCAAATACTTTTAAGTGTAAAAGCCGAGCTGGAAAAAACAGTAAGGCATTAGAAGAAACTGTATGTTCAGATTCAGAAATGACACAAATCCCTGAGGAGAGTCTATCCTTGTACCTACATGACGAAGAAGAAGGCCATTGTCATGCCTGAACATAAAACCAAAAAATCCACCTCTTATGTGTTGTAATTATTTTTACCCAAATCCTGGCAACAGTTGTCTAGCCATTTGTAGCATTTGTAAAGCCACAGTCAGTAGAGGTAGGGACCTTAACCATATTGGAACCTCATCCCTGTTACACCGTTTTAAGAGAGTTCATGGAGAGCTTTTGGGAAAATCCTAAACTTATGCTAAAAAATAACAACAAGCAGTCCAGTATCAGCTAGCTCCCTTCTCTCACCTAGATCCCGGCAACTGCAATCACCTGCAAAGTAGTTTACAGCAATTGACTGTTAAACAATCCTTTGCAAGAGGAAGCAAGTATGAAAGCTGTCACCCAGTCGCAAAGCAGATCACAGACGCCATGGCGACTATGCTGTGCTAGATCTGTGTCCAATATTCACTATTAATGCAGCTGGTTTTAGACAGTTAATTGAGGACTTGTGTCCCCGTTACCAAATGCCATCACGACACCATTTTACTAGAAAAGCTATTCCTCACCTCTACCAGAAGGTTCGTAAAAATTTAAATATTGGGCTACAAAATGCCATTCTACCCACTGTACACTTAACCACAGTTATGTGGACAAGCAAAAGTGGGTAAACAAAAGATTCTATGACTCTGACAGCTCACTGGGTTGGTGATTCGCCTTCACCAGCAGGAACAGCAGCAGCATGTACCCAACTATATCACATTTGTCAGAGGCAGGCTACTCTGTGTATCAGTGGCTTCACTGAGAGGCATACAGATTACAATCTGTTACAAAAACTAAGGGATGGCGTTGCTACATGGCTTATCCCGCTTGGACTCTCCTCAGGATATGTTATTTCTGATAATGCCACCAATGTTGTGAGCATTACAGCTGGGTGAATTCCATCATATTCACTATTTTGCTCACACAATCCACGGTGGTGCAGAGCTTTTTGAAATATGACAGGGACGTGCGGAAGATGCTGTCTGTGGCCCATAAACTTTCAGAACATTTCTGTCATTCTGCAGCAGCATGTAGGAGATTGCAGCAGCTACAAGAACAATTCATTTTGCCCTGCCACCAAACCAAGGCAAGAGGTGGTAACAAGGTGGAAATCCACCCTTTATATGCTTCTGAGGATGAAGGAACAGCGAAAAGGCACTCCTCAAGCAATGACATTGGGAAAGGAGGGGGAATGTATTTAGTCCAGCACAGTGGAGAATACTTTCCGTGTTGAGCAAGATGCTGAAACCATTCGAAGTAGTCACCTGTGAAGTGAGTTCAGACACTGCTAGCTTGAGCCAAGTGAATCCCTTAATTAGACTTTTGGAAAAGCAGCTTGAGAAACTGAAGGAGGAGCTGAAATAAAGGAATTATGCTAAGTATGTCGGACTTGTAGATCAAGTACTTTATTCGCTTCACTGGGATCCAAGAGTTATCAAAATATTGAAATCGGATCACTACATTTTGGTGACTGTGCTTGACCTTAGGTTTAAGAGCTATGTCTTCTCTTTGTTTCACACTGACCCAGATCTCAAGAGATGCTAGGAGCTCCAGGTGAGCAAGATGACAGCTCAAGTGTTACGTGACAGAACTGCATCTCCTCCTTCAGTTTCTCAGGCAACTGCTGCTAGGAAAAAACTTAGCTTCCCCAAGAGACCCAGGGATGATGCAGATGACCCAGCACAACATTTTGACATCTGGTCTGGTCTAAAAGAATTGACCAAAAACCGTGATACCTCTGCCGTAACTCGAACTGACCCTACTATCAACATCCTAAGGATGGTGGAGGATTATTTTAACGACAGCATAGAAATAAACACATCAGACAGTCCCTTTACATACTGCGAGGAAAAAAAGGCAATTTGGAGACCTATGTACCAACTCGCTTTGCAATACCTAAGCTACCCAGCCGGCAGTGTGTACTCGGAAAGAGTTTTCAGCACAGCCAGGAACCTTGTCAGCGATCAGCGTAAGAGGCTAGCTCCTCAAAATGTGGAAAAGATGGTGTTCATCAAAATGAACTGCAATTTCCACAAGGAAGGCTTTTACCGCTAATTACATCAAAGTACAGAGACTTCTGTAATGGTGGATTCCAGCGAGGATGAATTAATGATGTGTGAGGATGATGTACACACTGATGAGCGTGAGTATGAGGCTGAGGATGATGACAACAAAATCTTGCCACAGTAGAGTTCATTAACAGCACTGTTAGCTTAGGTGCCTTAAGCCCATTGTTACCTTGCTTGTGGGGGCCCAAACAAACCAAGTACTTCAGCCACAAAAGTGGCACTCAATGTTGCTGAAGTGCTTGTTTTGTGAAAGTGTGCATTTCCTTTTTAAGATCCAACATAAGGGTGGGTTGGAGGGCTCAAGGACAATTCCATCTTGTACCACTTTTCCTTTCAGCTACTGTTGTGTGCCAATGTTACCTACATGTGCTATATACTGTTGTTTGCTTTGCAAAATGTAGTTTTCACCAAGACACCCATTGATGATGCAGATGACTCAGCACAACATTTTGACATCTGGTCTGGTCTATTGTAAAAGAATCGACAAAAATTAGTGACACCTCTGCCGTAACACCACCTGATCCTACTATCAACATTCAAAGAATGGTGGAGTATTATTAGTTATTTATTTTTTAACGGTATAAAGACAACAGTTTTATGAACAAAGAACAACGTTGCTTGCAGAAGTAACATAAGCATCGATGTCTAAATAGACTTGTATATTACTCAAACCTTCCACATTGCTGCTGTTTCATCAGCATTGCACAAAGTGTTTATAATCTGCACTTTACGTCAAAAGTACCTAGCTATATTTTAATTTTTGGGGATTGGGGCCGATTCGAAGCTCAGTGATGACCTTGCTTTTTGCTGTGAATGTCAATGGCTCTGTTTAGTGCATTGTCTGATACAAGATCCGATATACTTATGTTAGAATGATTACAGCCAATTTTTTGACACCTTGCAGATTTACCCTTCTGAAGTTTGCTTTCAATCATCCTTTCAATTGCTTCTCTCTCGTATATGTGACCGCATACTTTGTTTTTCACTGGGTTCACCATCTCCAACTGTGTTATAGGAGTGCTCTGGGTGACGACGATCTCCTCGTCTTCATCTTCCAAAGCTTCGTCTGCAGGGGCCAGCGACACACCTATTTGTTTTCTCAGGTCTCTTAGCTGTTCATTAAACTGGACATATTTATCGTCCTGCCTCAGGGCCTACTCGGTATTATTCTTCTGAAGCACAGTGTATCTCTCGTGTACAAGCTCTCATAAATCCGGGATCTCATCCGGTAGGTCACATTTTAACTTAAATACAGTCTCCTCATCTGCATCTATTTATTGGTTTAAATCTCTGTTCAATGCAGCTTATTCCAACTTGACGGATTCCATGCTCCGTGTCACAGTCTGTCTGAAGCAGATCTAATGCCACCCCAGTTGTAATATCGATTCCTGTGTCTACATAAGTTTGGCAGTTCTTCAGGGATGAGAGAGAGGTATCCACAGAGTAAAAGGAGATTAAGGATGCAGCACGAGCAGACATGGTTTAATAATGTAGAGTTCATTGACAGCACTGTTGGTCTTAAGGCAGCTAAGCTTTTGGTAGCTTGTTTTGTGTGGTCCAAATAAACCGATCACTTCAGCCACAAATGTGGCACTGTTTGTCACTGGAGTGCTTTGTTTGTTAAACTGTATATGTCCTTTTCAATATCTTACATAAGGGTGGGTTGGAGGGCCCAAGGACAATTCCATCTTGCACCACTTCTCTTTTTTTTCTGCCACTGCAAAGTTTCCTAGATGTGCTTTGAACTGCCGTGTGTTTGAGCTGTTGCTCTGTCGCTTAGCATCCAGCCAGCTCGATGCAGTCTTTGTCCGAAAGTCGATGAAAGTTATATTGTGACCTGTGAGGTGTTAAAAATTGACTGGAAATGACTGGAAATTAGTGTTATTGAGGTTAATAGTAATGCTGCAACAAAAAAAAGAGCAAAATTATGTGATTTTAGCACACTTTAGCAATTTTTTTTTAAAATTACAGATTCAAAACCAAAACCAAAACACGTGTGAGGGTTTTGCTTTTGAACAAAACCAAAGCACAAACTTAATCCAGGTCCAAAACCAAAATACGGGGGTCAGTGAACATCTCTATCTCATCGGGGATGTTCATTCATCAGAATTGTTGCAGGTCTTTTTTTCAAGCTGCCGCTATTACAGCTGTGTCGGGCAATACAGGTTCGTTGTCATTATGTCAGGGATACGGATGCTGGCGTTTTTAGTATCTATATAAAAACTACCCCTGTTGCTATGTTACACTGCATGGAGAATGATAGAATGATAGAATGAGTGTGTAGTGTTCTGAAGAACAAATATTAGATATCTGGGGGTAAATGTATCAAGCTGAGAGTTTTCTGGTGGGTTTGAAAAACCAATCAGATTCTAGCTATCATTTATTTAGTACATTCTACAAAATGATAGCTAGAATCTGATTGGTTGCTATAGGCAACATCTCCACTTTTCAAACCAGCCGGAAAACTCTCAGCTTGATACAATTACCCCCTAGTCAGACATGTAGTCAAGACTCACAATGTGTACATACAGCCCAGATCCCCAGATCATCTTAATATACCACTGATGAATGGTTAGTTTTTTCTTTATTATTCATTTTTGTTTGCTATTTCTTCTATATTCAACTGGTGTTTGTATCAATTTACCAGACTTGTGATATTTTTATTTCACTTTGTAGCAGCACTTTGCATTCTGAGTAAAAACCACGTACTGATGAGTCCTAACGTTTTTCTGTATTCCTGCACTAATTTGATCCAAAATGTGACCTGATCTCTATGGAAATTCTAATGATAAATAGAGAGAATCTGTTGCTGTTGCTTAATGACACACATGAGCTTGTGGATGGACTGTTCTATAGCATTTGCTGGTACAACCCAAAATGAATTGTACCTTAAAAGATTGCGAGTGTCCAGGACCTGAGGCTGCGTACTTCTAACATTGTGCTTCCTAGCAACTAAATCAAGGTTATTTTAATAGTATTAAGTTTAGTTTTCTTCAAAAGCTATGTTTTTCATTAACGTTAAAATGTTTTACTTTAATCTCCTGTGGGCACATACCAGGGCCGTCTTTCCCATTGGGCACAATGGGCAGGTGCCCGGGGCCCTGCAGCCCAGGGGGGCCCGTAAGACGCAGCGCAAGAAAAAAAAAAAACCTGAAAAAAAAAAGATGAAAATACTTAACTTGCGGTCAGCTGGCGTTCCGGCTCCCTCCCTGGTCTCCTCCTCCGTGCCCCGCTCGCAGTTCATGTCGGGCGTGACGTCATCATGCCCGCCCGACATCCATTGTGGAGCGCGACGGAGGAGGAGACCAGGGAGGGAGCCGGATCGCCAGCTGACCGCAAGGTAAGTATTTTCATCTTTTTTTTTTTTCCAGGTTTTTTATTTTTTTCTTGCGCTGCCTCTGACGGGCCCCCCTGGGCTGCAGGGCCCATATATATATATATATATATATATATATATATATAATCACTTTTTTTTTTATATATATATATAGGGGCCCCAGTGCACGGCTTTGCCCGGGGGCCCAAAATGTTGTTAAGAGGGCCCTGGCACATACCTTTTCGTTTACAGCCTGCTGGATGATCCAGGGGCCTCTGGTAAACAGGACAGTATTATAAAGTATTTTCCTAAAGGTGGACTCATGTTCAGTGAAAACAGTAAACGGTATAATAGGTCTTCATAGCATTACCCTGTGACCCTTTATGACCTCTCTAAGTATTGTATACCTTACTCTTGTCTGATTGTGTCAGACTACAATTCTAGGAAAAATAACAATAGACTTCAATCGTTTTTATGTGTGTACTATCAGTTTATAAATAAATTGATGGAGGCCAAAGTGTTTGTAATGAACGCTAACCTCACGAGTAAAAATAACCTTTCTCCTCAGAAAATTTCCTTTGGAAGTAAAATTCAAATTCACAAACCAGTATTGTGAAAAGTAGACTCTAATAGCTATGAGAAGTTTGTGGTATTAATAGCGAAGGGACTTTAAATTATACGGGATTATCATCCCACCGACACAATTTACTGATTTAGGGGGAGATTCAATTCAAAACATATCCATGCAAGGTTTTTCCGGAATGGGCGCCAGTCATCTCGCACAGATTTATTTTCGCAGAAATATCCCTTATTTTTTCTCATGCCCCATAGAGGTGCAAGTAAAAATGAACTGATATTTTTTTTACCGCATAATCGGTAAAAATGTGTAGCTGCCATGTTCCTCAGGACATCGCAGCCAATTGAATTCCTACTTAATATAAATTTTTATCCTAGAGGTTCCCATACATTTTCTAACAATACAATGAATGTTGGATCAATGTGTTCCTTAAAGAGTACATTTGTTTGTGCTTTTATCTATTTTTAGAAGTTAAATGAAGGTCAGGTCACATTAATCCAGTGATAAAGATTATTCTAATGGAGCTTTCCCACAATGTACTTTAGAAGTGTTTCACCAGTTTGCAAGTTCTATGTGATCAGACTAAAATGTTAGTCCATATAAAGAATGGTCTTTAAGAACAATTATTTATTAATATTTTGCATGCGCTCCAAATGAAGGTCTGTTATTTCACAGGCAATTGTGATGTTACATGGTTCTCCTCATCAGCATTGCTTCAAGAACTGTATCCTGCCATTCAGACAATAAATGATATGATTGGAGAGCAAGTGGATAGCATAAAGCAGAGATGTTCTGACATGGAGGTGTTATAACATTCCCCCAGAACAGCTGACAATATTAATATTTGTTGGCTGCTGTAGGATGAATTAGGTCCAGGCCAAGGGAGGACTAGATGGGAGCCAACTTTGTATCTCTCTTTGTAATGACTTCCAGAAGACAGGGTTATCTCCTTGCAAGGACATGCCAAGAAAAAAAAAACAATTAATCTTTGGACCTGTCTCTTTCCATTACTGTTATTTTCTGCTGGGATGGATGAAAAGAGCAATTAAACTTTGAAGTTGTGATTAAATGCTGCAGGGAAAATGAAGCATCAGAACTTTCTCTCTATTTATTTTTCTTTCTTTTTTAATGGCAAATAAAAAATAATTTTCTTCCCCATTTTTATGTCTGTGTAGATTAGCGTTGAATCCGGAAATGAAATGATACTCTTACGCTTATAAAACAAAGCAGACTAGCTTTCTAGAGGGAGCTAGCCCATAGCAGTGTATTTACAGAGAGCTGTTACATTCAATTATCTTTCGCAGAGATGTAAAACCTGTCATATGACGAACACTTACACACGACCTCTACGTTCATTTATCTGGCAATCTGTTTTAAAATAAAATCACAAGGAAAACAAGAACACTTAGCATGAATGGAATCAGCTGCTGCCTCAAAAATAAAACTATGCCCTTTTTATTCATTGATATTATTCTCTGTATAATAGTGAGGTTATTTTATATAAAAACATACAATTGGCCGCGTACGATCACGCATACTTGCTTTTGCATGATCACAAATTGGATGCATCGTTATGTGAATATACAGGAATAACAGTGGCTAAGTGGTTAGCACTTCTGCCTCACAGCGCTAGAGTCATGAGTTCAATTCCCGACCATGGCCTTATTTATCTGTGTGGAGTTTGTATGTTCTCTCCATGTTTGCGTGGGTTTCCTCTGGGTGTTCTGGCTGCTATCAAAATTGACCCTAGTCTGTCTCTCTCTGTCTGTGTGTGTGTGTGTGTGTTAGGGAATTTAGACTGTAAGCTCCAATGGGGCAGGGACTGATGTGAATGAGTTCTCTGTACAGTGCTGCGGAATCAGTGGCGCTATATAAATAAATGATGATGAAGATGATGGAATAAAATTATATACAAATACTTAAAAGTAAGCGGCATTATTATTATTATTATTAATTTTTATTTATAGGGCGCCACTAGGTGTCCGTAGCGCCTTACAGGGACAGACAAAATTACAATACGAGGTGATAATAATCACAGTAACTCAGTGAGCTCAGTGCACAGCTAGAGAGGTGGGGAAGGGGAGAGGGGTAGGTCCGCCAACAGCGGCACCTAGGAAGGAGGGCAGGGAAGAGAGGGAGACCCCCAGGGGGAAGAGGAGGGAGCGAGAGGGGACGGGGAACGGGGTCCTCGAGGAGGAAGGCTAGGTAGCTGGCGAGCAGAGTTAAAAGTGGTGGAGGCAGGAGGAGAGAAGACCCTGCTCAAAGGAGCGTGCAATCTAAGGGGTGGGGTAGACTGACAGAGAGACACGGGGGAGAGAAGGAGAGAAGTAGGAACGGAGGATAAGGATAAAGGAAGGGGAATGAAGGGGAAGAGTCAGAAGAAAAGGTAGGAAGTTAAGTGGGAGACTGGAAAGCTTTAAGAAAAAGGTGGGTTTTTAAAGCCCGTTTGAAACTGGACAGATTAGGGGAAGTTCTGATGGAGGGAGGGAGCTTGTTCCAATGGAGGGGGCAGCGCGGGCTAAGTCTTGGATACGCGCGTGGGAGGAGGTGATCAGGGGGGAAGAGAGGCGACGGTCATTGGCCGATTGGAGAGGGTAGGATGCAGCATGAGTAGAGAGGAGGGAGG
Source organism: Mixophyes fleayi (assembly GCF_038048845.1). NCBI lineage: Eukaryota > Metazoa > Chordata > Amphibia > Anura > Limnodynastidae > Mixophyes > Mixophyes fleayi. The sequence continues at coordinate 222,249,092 of NC_134402.1, read as the reverse complement.
AGATGTAGGGTGCTGTGGAGTTGGTGAGGGCCTTGTATGTAAGAGTGAGGAGCTTGAACAGGATTCTGAAGGGAAAGGGGAGCCAGTGAAGGGATTGGTAGAGGGGGGAGACAGAAGAGGAGCGGCGAGAAAGGAAGATGAGCCTAGTGGCTGCGTTAAGTACAGATCAAAGGGGAGCGAAGTGAGAGTGGGGGAGGCCAGTAAGGAGGAGGTTGCAGTAGTCCAAGCGGGAGATGATCAGAGAGTGAATAAGACATTTAGTGGCATCTTGGGAAAGGAAGGGCCGGATGCGAGCGATGTTACGCAGCTGGAATCGGCAGGATTTAGCAAGAGAGAGAATGTCGGGGCCAAAGGAGAGAGAGGAGTCGAGGATGACCCCGAGGCAGCGAAGTTGGGGGACAGGGGAGATAGAGGTGTTGTCGACGGTGATAGAAAGGTCAGAGGGGGGCGAGGTGCGAGGGGGAGGAAAGACTTTAAGTTCAGTTTTGGCGAGGTTAAGTTTGAGGAAACGAGAGGACATCCAGGAGGAGATGGCAGAGAGGCAGGTGGACACCCTAGAGAGGAGGGAAGGAGAGAGATCGGGAGAGGAGAGGTTAAGCTGAGTGTCGTCAGCATAGAGATGATAGTTGAGACCGTAGGAGCTGATGAGTTCACCCAGGGAAGAGGTGTATAGAGAGAAGAGTAAGGGTCCCAAAACAAAACCCTGAGGGACCCCGACTGGAAGGGTGGACGTGGGGGAAAAGAGACCCAGAGGTGGTGATGGAGAAGGAGCGGTCAGCAAGGTAAGAGGTGAACCAGGACAGGACTGGGCCGGAGAGGCCAAAGGACTGGAGGGTGTGGAGGAGCAGGGGGTGGTTGACGGTGTCGAAGGCTGCAGAGAGGTCAAGGAGGATGAGAAGGGAGAAGTGGCCCCTGGCTTCAGCCGAGAGGAGATCATTGGTGACTTTAGCCAGGGCAATTTCAGTGGAGTGGAGGGGGCGGAAACCAGACTGGAGAGGATCAATGAGGGAGTTTTCAGAAAGGTAGAAGGAGAGACGGCTACAGACGAGCCTCTGGAGAATTTTGGAGGCAAAGGGGAGAAGAGATATGGGCCGATAGTTAGAGGGAGAGGTGGGGTCAAGATTAGGTTTCTTGAGAATGGGGGAAACAAGAGCATGTTTGAAGGAGGAGGGGAAGATGCCGAAGGAGAGGGAGAGATTAAAGAGGTGAGCGAGGTGGGAGCAGGTAGTGGTGGAAAGGGAGCGAAGAAGGTGGGAGGGGATGGGATCCAGGGGACAGATAGAGGGGGGGAGGATGAAATGAGAGAGTGGACTTCCTCACCCGTGGTAGGGCGGAAGGAGTGGAGGGGAAGGTAGCTAGGGGGTGAGGACGGAAGAGTGGGGGGCTGGACGAGGGAGTGGAGGAGGAGATTTCAAGTCGGATGGTCTCGATTTTAGAGGAGAAAAAGGAGGCGAAGTCAGAGGCAGTCAGGGAGGAGGGGGTGGGAGGAGGTGCTGGGGCCAGGAGAGTGCTGAAGGTGGCGAAGAGGCGGCGGGGGTTAGAGGATTGGGAAGAGATGAGGGATTTAAAGAAAGATTGTTTAGCGAGTGAGAGGGCAGAGCTGTAGGATAAGAGGATGAATTGGAAGTAGAGGAAGTCAGCCAGGGAGCGGGATTTTCTCCAGTGGCGTTCAGCAGTACGGGAGCATTTTTGCAGGAGGCGGGTAAGGTAGGTGTGCCAGGGTTGGGGTTTGGAGCAGCGAGGGTGGACAGAGTGGGCAGGGGCGACTGCATCCAGAGCAGAGGTGAGGGTGAGATTGTAGAGGGAAACCGCCTGGTTGGGGCAGGACAGGGAGGAAAGGGGAGAAAGGAGAGTATCAAGAGAGGAGGACAGAGTGGCCGGGTCAAGGGCGTCGATGTTGCGTATGGATAGAGTAGGTTTGGGCAGGGGGAGGGGAGCAGGAGAGACGAAGAGAGAGAAGGAGAGGAGATGGTGATCGGATAGAGGAAAGGGAGAGATGGAGAAGTCAGAGAGATTACATAGGTAGGAGAAGACAAGATCAAGGGAGTGGCCAAGGCAGTGGGTAGAGGAGGAGGTCCATTGGGTAAGACCAAGGGAGGAAGAAAGGGTGAGCAGTTTGCAGGAAGCAGGGTCAGAGGGATTGTCCATGGGAAAGTTAAAGTCGCCGAGGATGATGGAGGGGAGGTCGGAGGAGAGGTGGTGAGAAAGCCAAGCAGCAAAGTTATCAAGGAAGAGGGAGGTGGGGCCAGGGGGCGGTAGACGACAGTAACACAGAGATTGATGGGGAAGAAGAGGCGGATGGAGTGGGCTTCAAAGGAGGAGAAGGAGAGGCACGGTTCAGGGAGAATGACACGAAAAGTACAGGAGGAGGATAGGAGGAGGCCCACTCCCCCACCAGGTCTGGCGGAGTGGGTGAAGGAGAGGCCACCATAGGAGAGGGCAGAATGTATTTGCATGAATACTTCTAACTTATACTCAAGTCTTTAGGAATTCAAGTACATGTAGTGAATTGAGTTATTTCACAGACCCAAAACACCCACTACCACCTGTTGCCTTACCCACCTAGGAATGCGATGTTTTGCTAAGCCCAAAACTAGATAAGTGGAGCACCACATCAAATAAGGTTTCATTTACTGTGGATATCTTTAATGTACTGTACAAAGCTTCATATTATATTCAGTATAATAAAGAGCACACATTCTGGTGACCATAGTATTATAAACAGCACATTTTCTGGTCTACAGAGCCCATAATCTGCTGATGACAGTAAAAATGCATAATCCTATTCTGGGGACCAAAGTGCAGAGCCCATATTGTGGTCCAAGCATAAAATTGTATTAATTGCTATGCGCATGTATGCATCATTGACCACAAAATAGACATTTATAAGGAAATTGACACAGAATGACATACCACGCAACATTTTAATTGCGTGAGTGGGGGTAAGTCGGTGCGCCATCAAAAAGGGAACATGACTGGGCAGCGTGGTGGCTAGGAAGGGTTAATTATTTAACTGGGGGGATAATTAATTGGCTATTGGGGGTTAATGAAATGGCAATGGGGGGTTAATGAACTGGCTCGGTTTATGAACAGCACTGGGGTCATGAGTTTGATTCCTGACCATGGCCTTATCTGTGTGGAATTTGTATGTTCTCCCCGTGCTTGCGTGGGTTTCCTCCGAATGCTCCGGTTTCCTCCCACACTCCAAAAACATACTAGTAGGTTAATTGGCTGCTATCAAAAATTGACCCTAGTCTCTGTCTGTCTGTGTGTGTATGTTAGGGAATTTAGACTGTAAGCTCCAATGGGGCAGGGACTGATGTGAGTGAGTTCTCTGTACAGCGCTGCGGAATTAGTGGCGCTATATAAATAAATGATGATGATGATGATGGCTGCATCACGTTGGGGCATACTATGTCCCACGTGGGTACGTCTACCACTGCTGAGGTGTTAGGTTGCCCCAAACCCTCACCTAAAAACACCCCAGTGGCAGGTGCGCATTACCTGCTAACTGCGGCAGTCTGGTAAAAAACAATTTCCTAGAATTGTTACTGTCCCACTTCAATCAGGCTAGTTGGGTGGTATGGAATTGTCCTCCTCCCTCTACAAATCAGCATCCTTCATGTCAAATGCTTTTTTTTCATCTCAAAACATACAGGTCTGCATTACTATCTGAAAGTTTAAACATTCATCTAATTAATACTTATTTGTAGCAATATCTGGAAATAAAATTCCCGTCTTAACTAACAAAAGGAGCCTGCAAACATTTTCTGCACAGTTCTGAAGTCTGCTCACATAGTTTGTGACAATGAGATTGAGATATATTAAGTGAGCGGGTTCTGTCTTCTGATAAAACTCCCAAAGGAGTGAAATGATTTAGTAGTTGTGATGCTTTTCGATAAGGTGGAAATAACAGACCTAAAATGATGTCTTTATGATTTAGACTATGAGAAAGAATCTCAGCATATGTAACAGAGTGATACTTTATTCTCCATAAGCTAAGAAATAAACACTGCCCTGTGGGCGGTTTCTGCATCAGGGATTCAGGCAACATCCTCTGTGCACTTATTGGACAGCAAGAGGAATAAGTGCTGATAGAAATCTGTGCCGAGAATCAGAAATGATTGCATTGTACAACATAAACTTAATCCTAGATTTACAAAGAAGTGCTAATTTTGAGCATGCCTTTTGGTGAAAAATAATTTTAATAGAGTTAACGCTATTTGGCAATGGACAGTATGCCGCCTCAACTCCCATTCACACACAAACAAAATGTGACCATACCATAATGTAAATATAGACTAGATTATACAGATTTAATCATAAAGGGGCCTTATATAATTCATCTTGCTAATTTGAAAAAAAATCATTCCCATGGTTTGTCCATTGCTCAGTAAAGTTAAAAGTAGAAATGCAAAACCTACTTATACTAGCTAGCGTTGAAAGGAGACCAAAGTTTCTGTGGTTAGTGTAGAAACCTTCAGCTACCTGTTCTACTGTTCCAGCGCATCTGCTCTACTTTATAGCCAAGTGCAGAAACACTATCCAACTAACATTGTTAATAGAGCTCCCTTTGTTTCTCCAATTTACTGTGAGAGTTCACTGAAGGAGGAGCACCAATAGTTTCTGAACTCTGCAATCATATCACATAATGACTGCTGCATGTTAAATACACCACCCATGGCCATGCTGCATACTGGATGGGGTGATTACGGGATAAAAAAGTAAAGAAACATTGAATCTTCATTTATTTTATTGGAGGAATTCCATTCTGAGCTAAATGCCACCGGACAGCATTGTGATGTACGGCTGTGCACACTACCGGTTAATACGTGTCACGAACGCCCAGCCTGTCTTAGATACAGCAATCTGAACAGCAGGCCATGACTGGCATCACCTTAGTCACTTACCAATGAATACACTTTTTCTGCCACCACAAAGGATTTATTATGGTGTCCTTGCGTTCACCAAAACCACTTATTAATGTTTTACATTTAAATCACATACACATGTAGCATGAGCCTCACTTGACTTCGCAACTTCACATAGGATCACGGAGAATATGCTAAATTAAATTTATTTAATCAGAAAAATATTTCCAGGGCTTAATTACAAAGCAGTTAATAGCAAGACATACAAGATAAGTTTCACAAATAAGTTTCAGAAATAAAAAAGATACTAGTGTAGGACTGGACTTGAGAGGAGTACACTTTGAGAGAGATGGCACACTTCTGATCTAGGCACTGTTTCCCTCTTAGAAAATGAACAATTTTACTACGTAAGGCAGCTGATTTACACATTTCTCAAATAGCTCTCACTCCCACCTTTGTAAGTTAGCTGTCTGTCCCTGAAATATGTCTAACATCTCAGAGGGCTTGATTCACACCTCTGTTCGTTCTGCCCGGCTGGTCAGGTCCACATCCTCTGTATACACAAACTCCTCGGAAATGCTTATCTGTCCCTGGGCCTGGCTAATTTCAAAAGACTCTTTGTCAATTGCACAGGTCACTTAGGTCAGTCAGCAAAGCATACTTTGAAAGGTTACATACAATATACACATTGTCATACATGAATATTAAGGGAAAATAACAATAATACATAATTACACTACGGTAGAGGATTCTCCACTCATTTTTCTGCCATCTCTATGATCAGAGACTTCAGGCTGGACTTTACAGTGGGTTCCTTCACTGGAAGGCATATAGCTCAGATATATGTATAGGTTTAATGTAACTGAGTGCACTACTGTACTCGCACCTACTTCTGGGGGTTCTGTATTACTTATACAAACTGAGACTCTATTATTTTTTCCTTGTTAAAATCAAAACTTACACAACTCTCTTTTGTAGCTTGTGTCTTTTATGCCTATCTGTGGATCACTAATCGCAGAAAAAAGTCAAACGCTGAGCTTCAGCTAATCGGGTCTAAGAGTGATCGTGGATTTAAGGAGAGCCGCTGCAAATTCCATTAAGATACTTATAGGATGATAAAAAATAAACAGCGCTGAACACTCCGTTTATAAATATATGAAAATTAAATATCAATATAGCTATGACAGAACACCCCAATTGATACTCATAAGAAGCAGCTCATTAATACATGTACATTTATTAAAATATCTTAAACATCTAGGGGTATATTTACTAAACTGCGGGTTTGAAAAAGTGGAGATGTTGCCTATAGCAACCAATCAGCAGTTTAGTAAATATACCCCCTAGAATCTTTAAATATCATGATTAAAAAAAAAATTTTTTTGCAGAACCACATCTTAGCTTGCAGTGGCAAAGAACACTCATTCACCGGCCCAGGACTGCCTATGACTTTCTATAGCTGGCACCACCCTGACTTCCAAGATCGAATGACTCCATTGACATACCCTCTCCTTATATACCTAGCTGTCTACTCATGGAGTAGGGTCAAGATGTCCTAATCCTCCCCCATTTCAGCAGTCTATCGGTCTATCAGTAGACACTTAAATTATTTAGCTGTTAGACATCCCGTTTCTGTTACTTTGTTTATACAATGAAATGGCTTGACTGAATTTGCTATTTGGCTGGATACACCAAACAAAGGGTTACAATATTACCTCAGGAAATAACATGACACTTGCGTGAAATATTAAGACATTTGACACATTGTATGTACAGTGTTAGACAATCTGAGTCTGATACATTCTGATACAATAACATTTAGTGAAAGATATTAATACATTTCTTAAGGCTAGTTCAGCCCATATAGTACTGTGTTCAGGGCCTGATCTAGGGTTCCAACCGCCCTAGGCCAATACATCGGTTGCCCCCCCCTACATATATATATATATATATATATATATATATATATATATATATATATTTATACATATATCTAGCAGCCCACTTTGACCACTGACCAATAGACACACAAAGTTGTTAAACATTAATTACTACATACAACTCTTCATTCTGCAAACATATTAAAGTGTCATTACAGTAAAATGCTGCATTCAGAGTTAGACAAATTGTCTTGCTCTTACTTGATCTTGCAGTGTAGACTACCTGATGTTCTGTCTTGCTTGTTCTCGAAGCGTTGTTGTCAGTTGACTGGCTTCTGGAACCTTGGGGTCCTGAATTGACAATGTGTAAAAATTGTATTAAGATTCAAAATGTTAACAAACCTTGAATGATACAAACACAAACACAACACTCCATTATGATCAAAAAAAACAAACCTCTAGTACAGGCATACATACCAATAAAATATATGAAAATGATTTATAATCATATACTAACATCTACCAGCCCTGTCTGTCTGTCTGTCTAGTATTTAACATTCTAGTGCCCACTGACCCCACAGAAAGCATCCATGTTACCGCTATACAATATAGAGATTATGCCCCCACAAGCTATTTCATCACCTCCCCCCTCCAGTCAATTCATTAACAGTCCCCCTAGCCAATTCATTAACCCCCCCAAGCCAATCCATTAACACCTCCCCCTAGCCAATTCATTAACCCTCCCCTAGCCAATTCATTAACCCCCCCTTAGCCAATTTATTAACAGCCCCCTAGCTAATTCATTAACCCCCATTGTCATTTCATTAACACCTACGATAGCCAATTCATTAACATTCCCCGAGCCAGTTCATTAACCCCCCATTGCCATTTCATTAACCCCTCTAGCCAATTAATTATCCCCCCAGTTAAATAATTAACCCTTCCTAGCCAATTCATTAACCCTCCCAGTCCCCTCCTTCCCCCCTTAGCCAATGCATTAATCCCCCTCTCCCCAGTCATCCCACCCCTGGGTATATAACAAACTACACTTACCTTGCTCTTTTCTCCCTGCTCTGGGACTTCTGTCTTCTTGACAGGCAGTTAACAGCACATCCCATGCTGTTAGCTGCCCTGTCAGTGCAGGCTCTGTGACTAGTGCGGCCATCTCACATGACCACACTACGCTTAGCACCATAGCCTCACTGACAGTGCAGCTAACAGCATCGGATGTGCTGTTAGCTGCCTGCATCTAACACATTGTATGCAGGGACAGTCAGGCCACTCTCTGGAGACCAGGGGCAGCCCTGATCAATAAGGAATTGAGTGCCGATTGAGAATATATTTACATTTTAAAAAAAACAACTTGCTAAAGATCGCCAGCTAAGTGCCCCCAGTACCCAGTGCCCCAGGCTGCAGCCTGATCAGCCTAATGGTTGATCAGGCCCTGACTGTGTTGCATATTATCTGGAAGGTCTAACCTAATTACCTCTCAGATTACATGTTGACCTAAATAATAACTTTGGGCTGCCAGCTAGCTATCTTAGCAGTCCCTCAGACATCTTTCTGATTACATTATTAGCAACCCAGATCTAAGCCACACTTGATAACAATGGACATTTGATACAAATGGTAATTACCTTAGAAAAATGGCGTCCTGATATTTTTATAAAGTCTGGCAATATATGTTTTTATATTTCTGATACATACAATATTGCAGGTAATAGCAAAGGCAAAATGTAATAACATAACATAATACACCGTTGCTCTGGTGTATATACTTATACAGGACCAAGGATTAAAAAGTACAATAAACTGTGAGAAACAGGTGATGAATAAAAAGTCCTCAGTGAGACACCATTTCGTCACACAGGTACGCCAAGAAAAGCACAAGCAAATGGCAAGCGGGAGTTTTCCATCAATGGTAGTAGACAACAGAAAATCACTAATATAATATACCGCAGGCAGACTATTCTTAAATGCTTCTATGTCAAAGATTAATCTATAGCCTTGGATATTCTTTTCCCAGTTGGTCCTACTGTCTCTCATACCCCCTCCCTCTAGAATGTAAGCTCTCAGGAACAAGGTCCTCGTTACCTATTGTTCCATGTCTGTCTACTGTCTGAATCCTTCATATGTCCTGTCATATCTTTTGTTGCACTCTGTGTGAGTCCCCATAGCATTACTCACACTCGTCTGTGCTACTTATATGTATTACCTCATCTATTTATTACTTGCTTCTGTATCCGGAGCTACGGAGTCTGTGGCACCTTATAAAAAAAAAATAATAAAAAAAAAAATAATAATAATAATAATTTTACAAATCTGCTCCTTACAAGAGGGAAGTTCCAAACATAATAAACCAAAGGAAAAGAGCACCATGTAACATAGGTAAATTGATTAAAAATATGAATTATAAATATATGTAATTTGGAAGAAATACACACAAAAGGCTCCTAGCTATACATAAAAATAAATATTTACATAAAATCACTGCATTCTAAATTAAATAACAATCTACAGAGGCAGTTGCAAACAGTAATCCAACAAATGATTCCCTAACAGACTGCTAACTAATGGTGTCCTTGTGAAAAAAACAAAATACTATGTAAATTTTTGTCAAAGTAAAACATAAAAACCCAATTACAATACTTGAACCGGTACCCAAAGATAAAGGCAAAAGATATCTGTCACAACATTTAACAGGGTAGTTTGAAGACCTGGAAGAAAATATAAGGATTCACAACCACCTTCTTTGTCCTTGCCTGCTTTACTTTAACATATCCTGAAACAAAAAGGGTTGAAACTTTTAATATCGCTTGTACATATCATGCATTATGCAAGCTGTGCAACGAATAAAACATTTGAAAAAAGTTGCCTTTGCTTTTTATTTGTATATCAAGCCCCATACAATGAGAGATTGATATGGAAATCTTCAGAGCCCTCCATCTCTCTCAGAAATGTTTTTTTGAAATAAACATGAGCTGAAAACAAAAGCAGCAGCTTACTGAAAACTGTTTGTTTTAAAAGAAATGAAGGGCCATTAGTTATTGAATATCAAGAGGTCCCCTGCTTTGCCGTGTGGCTCCAATGTCTGATGTGATCCCACGGCTCTGTGCCAGTAGGACTCCATCTCCAGGTGTTGGAATTTAGTTGGATTAATGTCTGAAATGTCACAGGAATAAATACTTGCTGATACCTTTTTCTCTCGGCCAATTAGGTACTTAAAACCTAATACAAGAAGGCAATCAACCTTCAAAATGTGGGAGACCTCCTTGCCTTCCATTGCGTTCACATCATAGACTTCTCTCTTCTTTAGTTTACTTTCCTGATTTTGCTTTCATTTTACGTGTAATATATTATATTGTTACCAAGAAATTGATTCCAGGTAAATCACTGCTAATGTAATTTATTTGTATGTTTGATTTTCACCTTGTACTTTAAAAGTGAATAGTTCCCATCTCTGAGGATTACAAATATTATAGCCATTGTAAGGGAGTCACAAGTAGCATAATAACAGTAATATTTATACTTATAAATGAATGTTACTATCCAAATGAATCCAAACCCCAATATATAATCATTCAAAAGAATGGTCTCCTAAATTAATTATTCATATGTTTTTCTCCTAAATTATTTTTTAGCATGCAGCATTATTAGAAACACCCTCACATTTACTTTCCTGCTGTCTTCTTATTAAAGAGCCTGCATCCAAGTGACCCCAGTTCCACTGTACTCTTGCCTCCTTCCACAACAACAAGAACTTTCTCTTTTCCTCCTCTAAAAGGAGTGCAAAAAGGGAGAGTGGGATGGAAAGCTTGGCACACTTGGGGGTAATCTTGGTTACTTGGTAAGTATGTAGTAAGCTGTATATTATTTCTGAATCAAGCGATAGGCATCTCAAAGGTACATGTTTTTCTGTTGTATCACTTGCATCAGCTACAGGTCAGGTGCATTTTATGTGCAGTAGATATTAATAACATACTAATAAATGTATTTCATTGAAAAATATTGGAAGCCCCCCCCCCCCCCCCAATTATAATGTAGCAAAGTTGTCTTGTTCCTGCAGACACTACAGCCTGTGATACAGGGTGAAACAGAGGTCAGCTCTTGCAGTGAGTTTGAGCTGGGAGGAGAGACAGGAAGGAAGGAGAGATGTAGACAGCATGAGGTGTGTGTGGCAGCAGCTGGGAAGGAAAGATTTCTGAGAGCAGAGTATGCTGGAAAGACAGAGTGTGCCCCCTGACACAGAGACTGCAGAACTATAAAAGAAGCTGCTGAGTGTAATATGGCATAGCAGCGTCGAACTGGCCCAGCGGGCTACCGGTAAAATCACCGGTAGGCCCGGCTACCTTACGGCCACACCCCATTTTACAGGTGGGCGGAGCTTACCTGGAGGCCCATTCTTACCAGTAAAAGCACAACAAACAATTAATTAAGGACAGGCGTTTTTACGACCCTGGTAAGAGTGTGATGTCCTTTTGTGAGATAAGGCGGGCCGTCGTGTCGGCAGATCTATGATGCAGCCCCAGGCAGTGTGAGGACACACAGATAAACAGCACTTTCTGTGTAGGTAACAGAACATTCCTCGTGGGACAGGTTCCAAAACATTGGGAGTGAAAGAACCTCTCTTAGCCGCGCGCTTCCACTGCTGTTTGTTGGATCGTGGTGTGGTGTGGTGTGCCGTATTTTCAGTTCGTCAGGGACAATAGAAAAAAGGTGTAAGTGCAGCTGCATTGATCTCTCTGTTGTGTCTCAGTGTTGTAGGAGCCTGCACTGCATTGTTTTGCTTCTCGGTGCTTGTTTTAGAGGCAAGTGTGACATTTCTCCCCTCCTCCTCCCCCCAGAGCCGATGTGGCTGGAAACTAACTCTAACTATATGATTCTGTGTAACCATCTCTATGAAGCACTAGTGATTATCACATGTTGTCTATTATGGTAGCACCAACTACTAGCATGAACGCCTAATTAATTAGTTAGGGTTTTTTAGTACTTACATGTGATTGTATCATTGCACTGTTGCCCAGGTATTTTTTATGGGTTGTTATATATGTGTACTAATAAAGTATTTTATACATTTTTCCACGAATTTATAATCTGAGTGTTTGTCAGTTCCAGCGCTGTATATTTCTCTTATAGTTGTACTTTTTAGGATCTTACCAATCCTTTACTGCTGCGGTCCTGACCTTCACTATAACCTTTTAATCCTATCTTTCAGCGCCACTATTTTCTGATTTTTTTGTGCTGGGAGCTTTGCTCATTTACCGTTTTGCGCTGTCGCAACTTGTACACCGCGATTTACCTGGAGGGGCTTGTGAGGGGGGCTTGTAGTTTCACAACACCTGGAGTGCCACAGGTTAGCCAAGCCTGGTCTAGTGGGACAATCCTGATTTTTGGTGACTGTTCTGCCCAATCTAAGGGGCAGGTCAAGACTATGTATTCTTTATACACACACTGCATTCTTTATTAACTACACTAAGGTGCTAGCTGTACTTCGTGGACTGACCACTCCCCTTCTAGTGTCAGGTCCCACCTCTATGATGGCTGACCCCACCCCCTCTGGTGGGCCCCTAGTGTTGCAGTCCCCCGGTGGGCCCTTCATGCCCCAGTCCGACACTGTGGCATAGGAGAGTCTTGTAGCAGGATCCCTGCAGAGGATCATCTATCAAGCAGCCTGAGGGAGATTAAACAGCAAAGTAAGGTTATGTGCGGAGAGGAAGACTCCTGCTATTAGCAAATTGTATTTAGCAGAGAGGGATAGCTAGCTCAAAAGTGTCTGAGACAGTCATCGTCATCCAGAGGGAGAGAGATAAATAATAGCACACCAAACACTATTATTTCTGCATTAAGAAAATAAGTTAGACATTCTAACATTAATCTGTACATATATGTCAGCGACTGTGTTACCTGCCACAGACATAGAGACATTCCAATTATCAGAGATTTAATGCAAGTTATCCTTAAAGAAATCCAAGAATTACAGTGGAATAAGTGTTCACATGGTGTGAGGCCAGAGGGACAGTCCCCTAGAGCTGACAGTGTCTGTATCGAGATGTGAGTGATGTATCGGTTGAAGTCATACTCCAAGCACTGCAGAGAGTGCCTGAGGTGTTGAGGCCAAAGGTGATTGAGATGCCTGAAGCAGATGGAGACCGCGTGGGGAGCATCTGGTGGAAGCTGCTGCTATGGTTACGCGATAGCTGATGCCCTAGAACCTGAGAGCACAGGAAGACAGTGATTTTCTGTAGCTCATCATTTGGCCTTGGAGGCCCCTGCCCTTCATCAACAGGTCTCAGAGAGCATGCATGCAGGCCATCAGTTGAGACAGCTGTCCACACACCTCACCAAACCCAGGAGGAGGGAGACAATACCGCTTCAACATAGAATATTCTCACTGACCGGCATGGAGAGCAGAACGCATCATGGTGGGGATACTGAAGGTTGCGGCCATTCTCTGGAACAAAGCCAATCTACCCGGGAGAAGAGGTCTACAACTTTTGGAGGGAAATTGCCCACCAATACATGGGAGAGTGGAGTTGTTCAGAGTCTGTGAAATGGCAGAGAATAGGTCAAAGACTGCGTGGGCCTGCAGTGGATCTCATGCAGGCATTGAGTAAGGATGATCCCCACGCGACCTATTAGAAATATATTGATGCTCTTGATGATATGTACGGAACATCTGAGGATGCTGATGAGCTGGAACATCATTTGAAGCAAACCTACCAGAAGCGAGGGCAGAAACTGTCTATGTATGTATTTCACTTAAATAATTTGATCCACAGCATCATGGTAAAAGGAGGGATTGCTAGAGAGGATGTGAACTTAGGTAGACTGCAGCAAATGCTTCAAGGGGCATCTAAATAAGATTCCGTGGTGCAGAACTAGAGATACAATGATGCTAAAACAAAATCCCCCCTCTTTCAAAGAATTGGTGAAAGACATCTAGAGGGAAGAAATTATAGTGGCTGCTAGAGAACAGCATGTGAAAAGGGTGGTGACCATAGCCACCCAGCCTGAAACAGAAATCAGCAAGAGTGGTACTACAGATGCATCAAACTACAGGGGAATCCAGAGTCAGAGAGGTTTAATTGAATCCTTCTCAATATGTTGGGCACCTTGAACCTTAGTTAAAAGACACAATGGAGCAAGCACATATTCCAGTTGGTGCATGCCTACAATTGCATCAAGAATGAGACCACAGGGTTTCTCCTTATGCTCTAATGTTCAGGAGAGAGGCTAGAAATCTGCTTTGGGGTCTCACCAGAAGATACTCTCAGGCCCTTGAGGTTACAATACATAACCAAGTTGAAGGAGGCATTAAAGGAGGCATACAGATTGGATGAGCAGTCTGCAAGGAATTTAAGGGAGAGAAACAAGGCCCATCATTACCAGTGAATTAAGTAACACATACTCCAGCCAGGTGACAGATTGCTCATCCAGCACCTAGGCATACTTGGGAAACATAAATTGCCAATAGGTGGAGAGATGACCCCCATGTGGCAGTGCAGAAGTTGGATAGAATTCCTTCTTATCAAGTGAGACCAGAAGGGACATCTGAGCCAATACAGATCTATCATTGTCAGTATTTGTTGCCCCTAGGACAAGAGATTCGATTCCACACTCCAGAGGCTGAGAGAAGTAGGACAACATGGATGGGCAGTGGAAGATTGGAGCCCTCATTCTGGAGAAGTCTAATGAAGAGGGGGGTTTTGATGTGGTGGTTCATTCCCCAAAGTAGTCAAGACGGTTATGGAGGAGACCTCCTAGAGGCAACTGGAGGAAAGTTCAAGAGAAACAATTCCTGAAACTGTGGTGGCGGAGTTTCAGCCTGTAGAATATCCAGGACATGTGGAGGTTCAGGTCATGCCAGAGAGTGTCCAGCCGAAATTGTCAGGGGGAGATGAGGGGGTCCCCAAAGCATGTATTCATCCCAGCAGGGACATTAGACTACTCATGATACTTACATATGAGTCCCTATATAAAATTATTGAGGTGCCAAGAGTAATCCACCGTCAATGAATATATCCTTGGCCATACTACAATATGTATAACCTTTGTGTGAGTGTGGATTGTTCTGTAGGAAGACAGGAAGTTTTAACTCACCCTTGCTTTTTAGGTGGTGCACTTTACTTTCGTTTGTGTGCCTTAATGAAACAGGCCCTCAATCTCAAAGGAGTAAGTCCAGTGGGTAGTGTTATCCTTTGTATATAGCATGGTCAGGTACAAAATTAATCTGTTCCATGAAGGGCTAGCAAGATCTGTTTGTGATAAAAGTAAGGACCTGCTCATAATACATAAATGCTCATATGTTGTCATGGAGCACCAAGACCAAAATCTCTATGTGTGTTCCATTATAACATATTTAAAATATAATTTTCAAGGATGTTGGAGACCCTTGAGTAGACGAGCCTCTCATGCAGCTTCAGACCAGGGGGTAAATGTATCAAGCTGAGAGTTTTCCGGCGGGTTTGAAAAGTGGAGATGTTGCCTATAGCAACCAATCAGATTCTAGCTATCATTTTGTAGAATGTACTAAATAAATGACAGCTAGAATCTGATTGGTTTTTCAAAACTGCCGGAAAACTCTCAGCTTGATACATTTACCCCCAGAAGTCAACGTGCTTAGTATGTAAGTGTAAAGCATCTTCACTTTTTCAGTTTTACAGCAGGCAACAGAGGATATCTCACTCTTGGTCTCTGAGAGATTACTGATGCTGAGTGTAGACATTAATGACATTTGTTTCATTCTTTAAAGTGGTGAGACTGCAGTATAACTATGGTGTACTGTCGCCCTACAAGCTCCTCTAACCTACCCAACTTCTCTCATAGATTGCTTGACAAACAGTTTGCAGTTTGCACCCCAGTTGCAAAAATGTATACTTATGGGGCCTCATTCATTAAGGAATGCAAAAGGAATGTAATGTGCGTTTTAAAAAAAAATGCACGCACATCGGGTATACACGCATCCAAATTCAACAAGGAGTGGAGCTGAAGTTACATCTGTTGATGATTATGGGTCTAGGTCTGCTCTACTTGAGCTTGGCCTTTGCCCTTACTGTACTACTGTACTTTGCCTATGTGCATATGACTCTTCCCTTCCCCGTTTGACCCTTGAAATCATAGGCTATTGGAAGTGTGCTTTGTGTTCAAAATGAATTGAATTCACTTGTGCTACTATAAGCTGAAAAATGCATCTTATTGAAACTATAGCATAAAATCGGATTTATGCCACCTCAGAGGTGGTGGAATATCAACATTTTTTGTGAGCAGAAAAAGGTTGTGCTCCCTTCCACAAAACAGGAAACTCTCCCCTAAAAGTGCCTCCTCTACTGATCTCACATAATAATCACATCCGAATAATCACATCCACAAAACAAAATCTTATTTTTAATGTGGATGCCAAAGTAGACACATTTATGAGCCTGTGCCTAATCTGTAAGCTACAAGGAACCTTGGTACACCTGCATATTGGCTATTTTGGTCCACAAGTTAATGCATTTGGAACCAACATATAGAGGTATATATAAAGTATCTCTACATCTCTTCTCCTGACCCCCCTCTACTCTCTTGTGTATCTATATGACCGCCATCTCCTCTTGGATGTCATCATGTTTTTTCAAAATCAACATTTCTAAAACTGAACTCATTGTTTTCCCTCCTTCTAAATCTTCACCCCACCTAGATCACTCCATCACAGTTAATAACACCACCATCTCTCCTGTTCCCCAACTCTGCTGCCTGGGTGCCTCCCTCTCTTTTGCCCCCCACATTTAATCTCATGCCCAATCCTGTCATTTCCAACTACGTAAAATTGCCGCATCAAGCTCTTCCTTCCTTTAGGGTGCCACCAAAACTATTATCCACGCACTCATAATTTTCCATCTTGATTACTGTAACCTTCTCCTCACTAGCCTCCCCCACTCCCACCTCGCCCATCTTCCCTCTATACTCAACGAAGCTACAAGACTTATCTTCCTTTCACACTGTTCTTCCTCTGCCTCCCCTCTCTGACTCTGTCTCCTTTTCCCCTACATAATCCTCTTTAAACTCATCACCCTCACCTACAAGGTCCTCATCCACTCCACTGCCCACTATATCTCTAAACTCCTCTCCATCCATACTCCAGCCTGCTCCCTGTGCATGGCCAATGACTGTCGCCTCTCCTTCGTACTGACAACTTCATCCAATGCCAGAATTCAAGATTTCTCTGGGGATGTACCCCTCCACTGGAACAACCTCCCTCGCTCCATCCATTTGTCCCCTAATCTGAGCACCTTCAAATAGGCACTCAGAACCCTTCTGTTCCTCAAAGCCTACCAGCTAGCCACATAACCTACTCCATGCTTGTTTTCCTTACCTCCCTCTTCTCTGTTCGCACTCCTCTTGTGATTGATCCTCTCCACTGACTCCTCTCGTTCCTGCTGTCTGTTAACTCTCCCTTTAGTATGTAAGCTTTTACGAGCAGGGCCCTCTTCCCTTCTGTCTCAATACCATTTCTTCTCCTCCAATGTCACTGTACTCGTTATGCTTGGAGCTATTGGAGTGTTGGTATTACTCGTTTTGTTCTGTACTGTTGTACCCTGCATGCTCTACTGTTTGGTTTGTATTTTAAATGACGCTGTGGAAGTCTTGTGGCACCATATAAATAGAGGACAATAATAATATGTACAGTAGCTCACCTCAGTACAATAAACTTGAGGATGTGTGTGAAATTATTTTCTGAGAAATCCCATTAATAGTTGCAAATCTAAACTGTGTCCCACATATTTTATCCTGAGCTTCCAAGCAAGTGATCTACATGGAAACTGATGGAGTCTGCTTTAGAGGAGCCTGAACAATTAAATTATGCTGAACACTGGATCGCTAATACTGAGATAGCAAACCCGTTCCAATACCACTTAAATGGAGAGTGTAGTTCTGTATTCAGTTTGGTTCTTCCCTATTACAGTAGTGTAATTTGTGATGCTCTTATACTCCACATTGGAAACAAAATCCCACAACACTCCTAATCCTGTTTTAGACAACACTTCTAATTATGTTTTAGGCAAGATGGCTTATTTGTTTAGTTCTTTGTTTTGTTTGTAGTTGTATATATTTTAGCCTTAAGGCCAAAAATATATTTTCCTTTTACATCCCCTATGCTAGCCACATTGCTGAATTTCTTTATGGTGTTGCCGAGTCCCTTTGTGAGATGACTGACATAAAGTTAAATGAGAGAGCAAAGTTGACATTCACAGAGGAAGAACACCAGAATAGAAACAACAGATCAGAATACTGCTTCTCTTTTGGAAGTCCTGGCAAGAAACACTCAAAGGAAAACCCTAGAGAAGTCAAGGTTCAGGTTGTTCTGAAGAGATCAGTTGGAGAAGACAAAGTGATGTGGTCTCATATGTGGTTAATGCCTATACTGAGTGATATCAGCTTTGGACAATTTGCTCTCAGGAGGAAGCTGCATCAGACTACATACAACTCATCAAAAGTGTTTAAATAATTTCCCTAAGTGGTTCAGGGGTTATGATCTATTCTGACCTGTTTATAGCGACTTGTCAGTCAATGTGTATAGAGAGAACAGGATTGATACTGGATTACTGGTGATCATTCTAGACTTTTGTTATGTTTGAACAAACTCTCTCAGTCTATGTATATGTTAGAGAATGTAAACTGAAAGCTCCAAAGGGGCAGGGACTAATGTTAGTGAGTTCTCTGTACAGCTCTGAATTGGTAAGTGTATATTAGTAGCGCTCCAAAATGTGTGCAGCCTGTTGTATAAAAGTGGAACTCCACTAGATCCCAAGCAGCAAATACTGAAGTATAAAAAATTATATACACATCAAGCACTTACAAGAATCCATAGAATACAAGACGTTGCTTGCATATATATGTTTGTATTGTTTGCTTTTGATGATACAGACTAAAATATGTATTACCATTCTGCGTTTATTCTAGTTTTTCTCTATTAGAAGAGTTTGTGGAAGCTGTATACTCTATACTTCATTGTGAAGCAAAATCTTGTATTCTATGCATTCATGTGAGCCATTGATGTGTATATGAATTTTGATATCTCTGTACAGCGCTGCGGAAATAGTGGCACTATATAAATAACTGCTTCTGGTGTTGATGATAATGACAAACTCGTTTTACTTTTATAGATATTTGTAACTATCTGTAACTTTATCGAATGAGATTAGACTGGCTGAAAAAGATGCACAACTGTTTATCTTTGTCCAGGCTCTTTTCATTCTTTTGTCACATATGACGGGCCTTGTAGTACCACTTTGATTCTACTTCTTCCTGGCCAAATGTCACAGGGAGTACACCAATAATGTCACCTATAATCCCCATTTACAAGTAATATTTCAGAAATTATATTTAAAACTGGGGTATACCTGCTAGTAAATGTGCTCCAGTAAGCAGTACATACTCTATTTTCAACAATGTTTATCTATCGATATAGGAACATAGACATATAATTATTATAACAGTAAATATAAATTTTCAGCAACATTTAAACATATACATAACTGCAAAGAACTCACACAAAAACCTTGAAGAATAAAAATAATTCTCTCAAACAATCAATAAAAAAGTTATATTAGCTAAATATAGCCAATGACTTAAAAACTAAACTGCAGCTCCAGAAATACTAAACAACAGAGCAGGAAACCTTTCCACAAGTGATTTTAGCAACCAAAAAACAGAATGGAAAACTTTAGACACAGCTGTCAGCTTCCATTACCCACTTTTTGTTTCAGAGAATAGAGGATTATGTTGCAGCTGGTTAGGGAATAATGATCCTCACATCATGGAGGAAGAGCTTTGGTCTGAATGACAAGTGTACATTACGTGGTTCCTAGGCCGATGGAATTATTCACTGGTGGACAGAAATGCAGCTTGGGGGACATTGAAAGCTGAAAATACTACTTCTAACAATCCCCATCAGCCCCAAAGGGCTTATAGCTGGACCTTTCTATACCAAAAATCCTAATGCTTTCAGAAATTGGCACCATTCAGTTAAAAACCTTCTGTCACTAAATAACACTTGATGGTCCACTCAGATAAATAGCTTTGAGGTGCCTGAAATAACAATGCTTAGCAAAAAGGCTCCTCAATCACAGCAAATCATAAGATGACCTGATATTTTGCACTGGAGATAAATATATGTATTGATGAAGTCATTTGATCCACAGCGAAAAAGCAGAAATCCAAGAGTTTTTAGTTTGAAGACTGAAAGATAATGAAATTTAATGGTTAGTGAGGATAGTGAGGTACTGAGCAAACAAAAATAACATGGAATGTAGCAAGTGTTCAAATAACATGCAAATGTAGAAGGAAGAACAAAAAACAATCAGCAACTGCCATTAAACAAATACATAACATAGCTGAGAGCAAATCGGTTCATATCTACTGCAGTAACTATCTTTATTTTTCATATATCTGTATAACAATAATTCATTATAATCAACAACATAGCGAGGATTAGCAGCTTCGGCTGCCAATTTTAATCACATTTATTTATCACTGTGTATCACTATGACTTTTTGTTTTTAATTATTTTACTACAGGTCACATTCAGGACAACATGGGAACCTCTTTTTAAATATATTTAATACAATTCTTTTATATTCAAAATAATCAGTAATCATAGAGTGCCCTGATTTCTATGTTTTGTTCTTCTTTTGTCTTAGGTACTTACCAAATTATACATGGTTAGTGAGCACCACCCAAAACTTAATATTGCTGTATACTGAAATTAGCTACAAAGATTATCGAGATTTTGATTGCCTGGTGCAGTGGTGAATATGTTGTTAATGACACTATACTATGTTGGATTAATAAAATGAGCAGTATAGTAACTGTAGCCAGGACACCCATGGGTTATTCACTCTAAAAACAGGTGGAGAGTGCATCCGGGAATATCCAGCAAAGACTCCTGCACCAAATTAACACATACCGGGCTTCCTTCAGCTTAGTACCCGCCCAGGGCACACCCACGCAAACATTCAGTAATATAATATTAAGGTTTATTAACGAAAGTGTACCAGTGAATATAGCAGATATGGCATATACGTACAACACTCTATTAGTCTAACAGTTGCCAATCCCGGGTATCTTTAACAGGCTTGATCCTGTACTGCAGAGGCTTCTTTCCTGATGCCAGAAAGGCAGCAGTCCTGCTTCACTGTCACCCAGCTTTTGGCGGGCACATATGTCCACTAGACCTGCAGAAGATCCAGATGAAGAAGGAGGACATGCTGCTTTATAGTCCTTCAGTAGCACTCTGATTCTTCAGCCAGTCCAGCAGGATCCATGACACCTCATCTGTCCTGACATCCAGCTCACAGACATCCAGGAGTATAAGATGGTAACCTCAAAGCAGCGACATGTGCTCTTTGTATAGAGCCAAAACCAGTGTCCACTTCTGCCATATAAATCAAATAAGCACATAAAATAGTGCTAATCCTAATGAATGTTTGAACAGGGTGGCCAATCTGGTATAGAAGGTAAACTACACTGAGCCCACCAATCATAACTGGATTTGACTTGGCCACTGGGTAAAGACGTTATAAGCATGCCCAGTTCATTTAGTCCCTGGCTTTCAAAGAAACCAGAGCTCTGTTTATGCAAACTCAGTGTGGGATCTCAAAATGGGGTCTTCTCCATCTTGCTATGGAGACTCCTTTCACTCTGTCTTTTCTGCCTCACTGTTCTAATATAGCACCCTCCCTTGCTGGCTGAATATGGGAGCCTTTTTATTCATGGGGTTCTCACTTGTTGGGCACTCTCCTCCTTCTTGTTCTGGAAAAACTCACCTTTATAGGGTTGCTCTTGATGTGGGTCCTCTTTCCCTAAGTTAGATTATTTGTTCTCTCCTCAGACGTATGAAAACCAGAAACTTTATAGACTCTGACCACCTGACAGACTAATAGCCCCTGCTGACGCTTTTGCACCTTTGGGAACACCCCCACCAATGATGCTGCCCCCAGTGTCATTGCATGGGGGTGCCTCTTCGGTGATGCGACTGCCCTCATCACTGGTGCCACCAAGTTCCTCTCAGGCCTTTTTCCATTCTCTTTACATGCCCTCTTGGTGACTTTGCTTGCCATCGCCTTGGGCAGGGCTACACGGTAAAGTCAGCGGGCATTACATAACCACTCTCTGTCTCCTTTGTTGATCTCTGTCATGTCATATGCAAAATTGTGTATGCTCTGCAATTGGTGCTGTTCATTGCATCTATACATTTATTATTCTGATTTGTGCTCATGTACATGCTATTATGTTTACTGTTTTCATGTATGGCATAACTGTACAACTATATCAGGCACTACTACTATTTGTTGTGCCATAAAAAAAGGATGTTGGATCTGCAGGGAATAAATACTTCAATTTAGAATGTTTCCTATATCAAGGACAATGTGGTTGATGACCAGCTTGATAGAGTAATCGAAATGGATTTCTTCTCAACAGCTTAATCCTTGACCAAACCCATCCCAATCAGATACTTTAGTGCTGCCCCTCAAGAATGGTTTTGACTTCATATTCATCAGAACCAGGGTACATGGTAGTTTTAGTAATAGAGGGTCTGCAGTGCAGGAAGCAACTAAGAGCATAATAGTACTGTTAAGAAGCTTGACATACTTAGTGAATTAAATAGGCTTGCAGGGTGTCTAAGCTCAAATGAGAATGAGATGATCTCAGTAAGGCACAAACATGTTTGCCCAGAATTCTTGGTTGGACATAATAATATTTACCGGAAAACTCCAGA
The DNA here is from genome assembly GCF_038048845.1 of Mixophyes fleayi. NCBI lineage: Eukaryota > Metazoa > Chordata > Amphibia > Anura > Limnodynastidae > Mixophyes > Mixophyes fleayi. The sequence goes on along the minus strand of NC_134402.1, from coordinate 222,226,581 downwards.
CTTATTGTCATACTTTAAATTGTTAATCTTTGACTTTTTTCTTATCTGCAAGAGTATTTAATTTCCCTTGGGCTATATAAAGAGTTTGCTGTATAGTTCTGAAATTATGAGAGCTCAAAGAACTATGGTGTTCTATTGCCATTAGGCTGAATGTGCTTAGTAATTCAGGAAGAGCATAAAGATGAAATCCATAACTGACAAAGAATGGAGATTTTAAAGAGTAGTCTAGAATTATTACAGGTTCATTCTACAAGTGTATTGTTCCAAGGTCAGATTGTTTTTCCTAATTTGAACAACAGTGTTCTGGTAAAGATTCACATAGCATTTAACTTTGAAGAAATCTCAGAGTTCAAGTTAAATAGATGATAGATAAGATAAATAGTATTTAATTTGACAAGCCATGTAATTAATTTGTTATTATATGGTGTGGCAAAAAGGGCAGTTGGCCACAGGCCACTAAGGGAGAGACTAATAACTTCCTCATGCTGCAGACAGGGTTAAGTCTCCACATTTCTCCACACAAAGAGCACAGACTCACAGAAGCATTTGCATGTAGTCATATAATTAAGGGTTCAGCTAGTTAGTACTTGGGAGGAAGCTTAAATAGCTGGACTTGTGTTTGTGGGCAGGGTGACCGATGCTAGCCAGTGGCCAGTGTCCAATGAGGGGACTATGTGTCTAGCTAGCAGCAGGGTTGCATGGAATTGTAAATATTTTGGTTTGTTTTTGTGAATTGCTGGAACTACAAGAGTTGCTGTTTCTATCATTCTGACATTCCTAAATTAAACTACAGCAAAGTGGTTCAGCGCGCTTGTGTCAGGATCGTTTGCTTGGCGTGCCTTTCACAATGGATACACCTGCTGATGAAGATTGAAAGTAGGTATTGTTAGAATTTCAAGGTGATGTTGTGTTAAAAACATATATTTGTCTGTGGATGAAATTTAGAGGAGAAATTGAGATCTATCCTGAGCAGGAGGCTTTTAAAAAAATGAACTGTGAATTGTACTCCCTTGTCAAATACAATATTTTGTGGAATGCTGTGGAGCCTTAGAATATGCTAGACAAATAATGAAATAATGGGGCTAACAACTCAGCAGTGGCAAAACGAGACAGAGGTACAAAGTGAGTAATTGCTGAATCTGTTAATAATAGCAAAGCCTTTGAAAACTGGAAATCCACTAACAAAATCCTTGGAAATATTTTCACATGGACTCTTAAGTACCAGTAACAGATGGAGCAGTCTGTAGGAAAAGTCACGTGGAACTGTCAGAGTCACTATGATGATCGGATTCTAGAGGACTGTCTGGCTAGGCATTACCCAGCCCAGAGGTGCGGAGTCTAATTAGGCAGATGGTATGGACGTTGCGGCCTCTGCCCCGAAGGCCAAGGTCCTCTAAGTAAGTGCTAGGCAAGACCAGTAGAGAGAACCCAGAGGCTAGGAATAGATGATGATCCAACTGAGAGAGGAGAAGGCCCAGTGAGATAGTCTGTGGATGGTATGGAAACCACTGAGGACAGCAGAATAGCTGGAGTAATGGAGCTATAGACTGCAGCAAATTTGGAGACCACTGTGGATAGCTGCAGAGTTGCTGGAGACAAGGAGCGATAGTCTGCAGAAGTTATAAAGACCACTGTGAATTATTGCTGGACACAGGAGTGCAGAATGGCATCTTTTATCACCTCAGATGACCCAACACAGAATTGATTCAAAGGGCAGGATCAAAATTGTCCGTTGCCCACCAATGAAATTCTGAATAATATACTTTAGCAGGACAATTGGCATGTCTTAGAGCACATAATGAAGATTTAAGAGAGGATCTCCTATATGGGTCATCATACAGGAGGCAAAACCAGAAAAGGACACCTACACTCTGTAATGCAGGATAATGAGGTTTTAATGAAAAAGCCCAGGATTGGGCCTTTTCAAGGGTAAGATAGTGCGGCCCACTCATTGTGATTCAGTACCAGAGGACACTAGTTGCAAACAGAAATACAGTTTACAACTGTCCATGTAGTTGCTGAAGCAATCTTTGTCACCATTGAAATGATATGGAAGGTTCATTTTAGGCTCAAGACTTGTAGCCTGTACAGTTGCACTGCTCTTAACACATTCATACTAGCACCTGTGCATGACTGATAGCAGCAGGCTGATTCTCCATTACTAACAACACGCATCTGAACTTTTTAGCCAGTGATAATACTAGGAATTCATAGGAACACAAGTTTATATGCAATAAAAGCTTTGTTGTTCTTCAGTGCATAAAATGATGGTCTGAATACAATATTGGATATTGCAGTAATTGGGAGAAGCCAGGTGGAAACACAGACTATGAGGTAGTGCAGGAATGAGTCTGTTAGGAACCCCTCCACCCGGTACAACAAAACCCGGAGTCTGCTCCAAAAGCCTGGTGTTCACTGGAGCCCCTAGCGGTGGTACCCCCCCCCCCTTGAGGAGGGGTCAAGGAACCCAGACTTCCAGGCTTCGTGGGAAATTTCTTAAAGAATTCCTTCTTGAGTCTCTCAGCATGGAGACGCTTCTGTGGTATCCAAGTTCGCTCTTCTGGGCCGTGACCCTTCCAGTGCACTAAGAACTGGACCTGACCCTGCACTTTTCTTGAGTCCAGGATTCTCTCCACGATGAACTCATGGTCACCTTTCACAAGCAGAGGCCGAGGTCTATTTGCAGAGTGAGGATGGAATTTACTGGGAGGAACCGCCTTTTTCAGGAGGGAACAGTTAAAGGTACTAGGAATCTTTAAGGATGGTGGAAGTTGGAGTCTGAACGCCACTGGATTGATTTTCTCCACGATAGAGAACGGTCCGATAAACGGAGATCCTAGTTTCTTACAGGGTTGCTTCAACATTATGTTTCAAGTGGAGAGCCTGACTCGATCATCCACTTTTAATAGACAAGGACCACGGTGACGATCAGCGAGGACTTTGGACCTGCAAGAGGCTTGACGTAGAGCAGAGTGTACTTTTTTCCAGATGGACTTTAGCCGAGATGTAAAGGCAAAAGTCCCGGTAACACGGTCAGAGGAGAGGGAATTCGCCTTTGGATGAAACCCGTAGTTACATAAGAAAGGGGATGTACCAGTTGCAGAATGGCAAGAGTTGTTATATGCAAATTCCGCCCAAGGCACAAGAGAAGATCAGTTGTCATGAAACTTTGATACATAAATGCGTAAAAATTGCTCAAGAGCTTGGTTAGTTCTCTCCGTCTGACCATTCAACTGAGGGTGATAAGCAGACGACAGGCTGGATATACTGGAGATTTTTATGATCAGTGAAGATCGTAATTACATGTGTGGCTTCTTCTAACCAGTGCCGCCATTCTTCTAAGGCCCACTTGATAGCCAATAATTCACGGTTTTCAACGTCATAATTATTCTCTGCGGGTGAAAACTTTCTAGACAGGTAAGCACAGGGATGCAATTTTTTAGTCTGAGGTTTCTCTCTGAGAGAGGACGGCCCCTCCACCAACATCTGATGCGTCTACTGGATCTGGGTGTCTAAGAACTGGTGCTGACATAAATGCAGCCTTGAGGGCTGAAAAACTCGCTAACGCTTCTGGAGACCATTCAGCTGGGTTGGCTCCTTTTCGGGTGAGAGCAGTGATAGGAGCCACCAAGGAGGAAAATTAAGCTATGAATCTTCGATAATAATTAGCGAAGCCAAGGAATCTTTGGACCGCCTTCAGGTTAGTAGGGAGGACCCAATCTTGTATTGCCTGAACCTTAGCGGGATCCATCGCGATCCTGATGAAGAGATGATATACTCCAGAAAGGCCACAGAGGACACCTCAAACTCACATTTCTCTCGTTTAGCGTAGAGATGATGTTCACGTAACTTCAGTAGGACGTCACGAACATGCTGACGGTGCTGAGACAAGGATTGTGAGTAAATTAGGATGTCATGCAGATAGAGGACCACTGATTTCCCAAGGAATTCCCGCAACACATCGTTGATTAAGTCTTGGAAGACTGCCGAAGCGTTGCATAAACCAAATGGCATAACAAGATATTCGTAGGGTCCTGACTGGGTGTTGAAGGCTGTTTTCCACTCATCCCCTTTTCTGATTCGGATGAGATTGTAAGCACCTCTGAGGTCAATCTTTGAGAAGATGGTGGCTGCCTTAAGCTGATCGAACAAGACGGAGATCAAAGGCAGAGGGTACGTGTTCTTAACAGTGATGTTATTCAGACCACGAAAATCAATGCAAGGCCTAAGGCTACCATCTTTCTTAGATACGAAGAAGCAACCAGCTCCTAAGGGGGACTTAGAAGGACGAATAAATCCTTTTTGCAGGTTTTCCTCCACATACTGCTCCATTGCCTGGGTCTCAGGAATATATAGAGAATAGAGGCGCCCCTTGGGCAACTTGGATCCTGGTACCAGATCTATTGCACAATCGTAATCCCGATGTGGGGGAAGTGAGACGGCTTTCTTCTTTCAGAATACATCACTGAACTCCTGATAGGGTGCAGGTAGTAACTCAGAACTAGGCTGGATTACTCTAAGAGGTAGAGACAGGCAAGCAACGGAACATTCTGGGCTCCAACGGATGATCTCCCCTCTTTTCCAATCAATAAGGGGATTATGGCTGCGAAGCCAAGGATACCCCAGAATCAATGGAGCAGAGGGACAGGTAATTAGGTAGAAGGAGAGTTCCTCCGCATAGAGGGCTCCTACAGACAACCGAACCATTGGAGTCTTCGCGAAAATTCTACCCCCAGGCAAGGGGCTACCATCCAAACCACAGGTGGTAATGCTTGAAGCTAACTTGATATCTGGAATGTCAAGTGTCCAAGCCAAGTGAATATCCAGAAAATTACCTGCTGCACCACTATCGAGTAAAGCTGTCACAGCTGCAAATTTGTCACGAAAGGCTAGACGTCCAGGAACCAACAAAGACTTTTCTGAATAGATAATTTGTAGGCCTAAGCGCACCTCTTCGCCAGCGCTTAGACTTTGGCGTTTCCCGACTTGCTGGGACATAAGTGTACGAGGTGGTCAGGTTGGCCACAATATAAACAAAGACCTAGTGAGCGTCTTCTAGAACGTTCGTCTGGAGGCAGGTGGTAAGCACCCAGCTGCATGAGTTCAGGGGAATCTGTCAACGTAGCACTAGAACTGGGTGGTGAGCCAACAGGTATGGACGACTCCCGTTCAGCTTTCCTCTCTCTAACTCGACGGTCAATTTTAATGATGAGCTGCATCAAATCTTCCAGAGAGACGGGTACCGGATACTGAACCAAGGAGTCCTTAATTTGCTCGGTGAGACCCAGCCGGAATTGACTCTGCAGTGCCGGATCATTCCAGGCACTATCGGTGGACCAGCGCCGGAATTCCGCACAATATTCCTCAGCGGTACGTCGTCCTTGCCTTAATGCCTGGAGATGAGACTCAGCTGAGGCCACCCTGTCTGGGTCATCATATAGCAACCCCAGGGCCTGGAAGAAGGCATCCACGGTCTGTAAGGCTGGACTGGCTGGTGGAAGGGAGAAGGCCCAAGACTGAGGGTCACCCTGGAGTAGAGAGATAACAATCCCTACTCTTTGCTGATTGGAATCCGGAGGAGCGTGGTCTCAGGCGAAAGTATAACCTGCAACTCTCCTTAAAGTTGCGGAAAGCAGACCTGCTTCCCGAGAACCGGTCAGGCAAGTTTATTTTTGGCTCTGGTATGATGCCAGCGGAGGCTTGCTTAGGTTGCAGGTTTCTGGAAGCCTCTTCTTGAGCTGCCAAGCGCTGGGATACTACTTGCGAAATCGCCTGGATCTGGTTAGCCAGGACCTGGGCTGGAGAAAGATTTGAGTCGCTGTTGTCCATGGCAATATAACACCAATCTTCACGGCCGGTTATAATGTTAGGAAACCCTCCAGCCGGTACAACAAAACCCGGAGTCTGCTCCAAAAGCCTGGTGTTCACTGGAGTCCCTAGTGGTGGGGACAGACTTGGCCGCAGACTAACAGAGGGTCGAGAGTTGTGTACTGACTAAGGAGTACCCAGGAATAGAGTGTTATGGCGGACAGCAGCGTGGGGTCCAGGCAGAGTCGGTGCTGGCAGCAGACAGCGAATCCACAGAACAAACCAAGGTCAGAGGTCACAGGCACAGGTTCGGAATCCAGGGACAGGCGAAAGATCAGGGTCACTAGCGGAGAATCAGAATCTGGGTTCAGGCAGTAGATCAGGGTCAGAGGCACAGGTTCAGAATCCAGGAACAGGCAAGGGTCATACACGGAGAATCAATCTTAGGTTAAACATCAAACATAGGGACAAAGGAGCAGGTAGCAGTACTGAAACAGGACGCTATAACCGGCAGTGAGGCTCTGCTCTCACTGCCTTAAATAGTACTAAGAGCCAATCAGGACAGAGGAGGATAGGGCTGACAATCAGCTTCAGGAGGCAGCTAATTAATTACTAGCTAGAACTAGCATAGGTAATAATATAACCAGGAAGCATGTATAAAAATATAAGTGAACCAGTTTAAATCATATGAGAGCTCCCCCTGGTGATGGAAGCTGTCCCTACACCCTCCTACATCTATGCCACAAGGATAATAACAGAACACAGAAACTAAAACACATGCCCGGCTGCAAATTCATGCCAGGATGTGGCGTACCGCCGCGGCTCGTGACAGAGTCACAGCCAAAAGACAATGCATGACTATAACACAATCTTTATGGTAATGCAGGTATATATCAGTCTTTGTAGCAATGCAGAAATATACACACAGTCTTTATGGAAATGCAGGTGTATAACAATGTCTCTGTAGCAATACTGTCCTACAATATAACAGTCTTTGAAGCAATGCAGAAATATTCACAGTGTTTACTGTCAATGGCCAGCAGATTGAGCAATGCTAATTACCACAGTCCATACCTAAGGAAACTCTAATGGATATCTGCTGCTTTGCATTCCTCTTCGTTTTTGGGAGCAGTCACCATTCAACAGAATGGTGACTGCTCCTGGTCGCAATCTAACAAGTCCCGAAAAAACATTTTTTTCGTGAACTGAAGCTGGCGTACATCATCCGAATTGAAGAAATCTAATGCTGTCAGCTCTGCTCCGAAGAGCAGAGCTGTACAGTGCATGTGTGGAGGGATCACATGATCCCTCCCTGTCACTCAGCGCGTTCTCTCTGCAACTATCGTTGCAGAGACAGAGAGGGGATCTGTGTGCGCATGTCCAGTTCTTGGAACTGGACATGCGCAATTGAAGAGTGAAGAGAAGACCCGAAGACAGCGCTTCCAAAAAGGGGGGTAAGTATAATTTTTTTTATCACCGGAACTGCTGTTTCTGTGCAGGGCTGTACATAAATGTGAGAAGTAGTTCAATCCTTATCATTGCGATAAGGATTGAAAACTACTTTTCACTTTATGTGAATATTGATAAATGTGCCCCAAAGTGAGGGCAGAAAGAACAGCTATCAGGATAGATCTGAAAAGAACATGATGTTAGTTTGCAGGTACCACCTATAGAAACAGAGAAGTACCACCGTACCAGTTAATCGATATTCCGAAACATCAACTATAATCAAAGGAATCATTTTTCACCTAGATAATATTTATATCGGATGGTGTACCCACACATAAAAATCACATATCGTCAAAAGGAGAAGAAAGGAGAACAATGTGCTTAATTGGGGCACTCAGCGATCCAATTCAGATTAACATATTCCCTACATATATAGTAAATTGTTAGTGAAATATTTCAAATACATACAGTGAGTAGAAGTGCAGTAGTGAATTAAAAATAGCAAAAAATGCTATGCCTTGCTATTTTGTATAGATAAAATAATTCCAATATCATGTCATATTATATGGGATATTCATTAGGTAATTAATAAACTACTCCAATATAGGTTGACCTTAATGTTAATGAAAATAAAGTAAAAAGAATTGTCATATATTCTGTCACAAAATTCTCTCTATAAGGGCAATAATTGCTGTTTCCCTCATTCACAATCATACAATCCTGTATTCATTATATATATCACTTGAGGTATATTACTTGTGACTGGGAGTATAATTTTAAAAATTAATTATGATCATTATATATTAGACTCAAGGTGACTAGATCTCAATTGGATCTTAGGTGATTCAATGAAAATGCTCCTTTTATAAAAAGCAGATCACCTACTCACTATCCCAGTGAGCTGGGTTTATGTATATAAGTGGCTTCAGCAGATTTCCAACTTATGCTACTATATACCCATAGAGTTGTGGGGAATCCTATTCAAATCTCATTCTTACTAAAGTATCACTTGTACCCATCACATATCATAGCACATAGACCCTATTCTGATCTGAGTCTAATATAAAGTATCTGTTCAAGGAGTCAAGAAATAATTTAAGGCGTAGTTAATTTCAATAGCGAGGAGAATGCCGACGTGCGTTTCGCCAAATCGCTTTTTCAAGGCTACCAGAAACGAGGCTTAGAGTACATATTTATAGTAGTAAAAGATGCCCACTCATGAAACATGTCGCTATCTGATAGGAAGAGATAAACGTCATACTTCTTCATTTGATTGGCAGCGTCCTCCGCCTATTGATTTAATGAGGTCACATTCAACGCATCCCATTAGTCGGTTATATCCAAGCTGCCAAGGAAGTAAACACAACATACCCATGGAATAAATGGTCTTCTACCACATTTATAAACCATGGATGCCTGATCTAAACTAGTTCCGCCTAATCATAATAATGGTACTTAAATTATGAATATCTATAGAAGGTAAGTAATACTAATTATTACAAAAATAATGCACAGTATACATATGGAACCACAATTGATATCCCCATTGGTTACAGAATTAATCAGCATAATATATATAAAGGAATTAAAATTCCCATAAGTATCCCCATATTACCAAAAAAATGTAATGTTTGAAACGTAGAATTATAATCATAAAAAATTAAAAATACAGAATTATAATGAATAAAAGGTGAAGAAAACTAATAATAAAAGTGATAATGTATATGTACAATTATAACAAGAGGCAAAAGATAGTGACAAATTACTAAATAATAGAAATTTTACGAATCAAAACGACATCATTGTCTTGTTGGATTTAGATTCTTTAAATAATGCCTGAAACGGAGCTCTGTCGCCATTTCACAGGGGGACAGAGAAGGGATAGCAGCGTCTTTGATAGGGTCTAATGTAGTCAGGCAGAGTTAGTATAGTGATAGTCTCAAGTCACATTGCCAGTGCCAGAGCTCTCCCACAATTAGGAAAAGTGGCATTTTGCATTTTATTTCTACAAATTTAATAGGCTGGTTTTACACTCCAATTGGACTGTGTAGAGCTCACCCACATGTAGGAGAGTGGGAATTTTGCTTATTCTATTTCTAAAAATTTAACAAAATAACAACAAGCAATCCAGCATAAGCTAGCTCCCTGCTCTCATCTAGATCACGGACCCTGCAATCGACACCGACAACAACATCCTCATCAATATCCTCATTAGCAATTGGAGTTAGTCCTGCATCCAAGCTGCTTAGGCTACATGACTCCTCCCCTAACCAGGATCCTGTGAAGATTTTGTGACCGTTAGGCCGACTGCTGCTGCTGCTGCTGGTCCTGCTGCTGGGGGTGAATCTTCCTCCCATAAGCAGCCCAAGAAGAAGACCACTAGTACTTCACAACAATTAACTGTGAAACAATCTTTTGCTAGAGGAAGCAAGTATGACAGCAGTCACCCAGTCACAAAACGCAAAGCGGATCACAGACGCCATGGCGACTATGCTAGTGTTAGATTTGCATCCAATATCCACTATTAACGCAGGTAGTTTTTCACAGTTAATTGAGGTCTTGTGTCCCCATTACCAAATTCCATTGCGCCACCATTTTTTGAAAAAAAGCTATTCCTCAACTGTACCAGAACGTTTCTAAAAATGTAATAATTGAGCTCCAAAATGCTACCCACTGTACACTTAGCCACAGATATGTGGACAAGTGGAAGTGGGCAAACAAAAGATTATATGACTGTGACAGCCCACTGGGTTGTTCATTCGCCTTCACAAGCAGGAACAGCAGCAGCATGTACACCACTACGTAACATTTCTCACAGGCAGGCTATTCTTTGTATCACCGGCTTCACTAACAGGCATACAGCTGATAATTTGTTACACAAACTATTGATACATGGTGTGACTGGATCACTATTAAATAACTTTTGGTAAAAATGTATTTAAAGCAAATAGCGCAGGGGACTTATTTATGTAATTGCACGTGCACTTATTTTTTATATTATTGTGTATATTGTGATATAGGAAATCGTTATTTCTGAGACCAGGGGAAGAAATTTGTCTCTTGTTTAACCTTGCTATAGGATATGCCTATTTCTGATTTATATATCTGATACAATGAGCCTGTGTTTACCAAGCCTTTGGTGTATTGTGATGTGGGGAAATAGCTTGTTTTGGGTTTTTGTTGTTCTGTGGGAATGAGTACTCGGCGACTGTCTGAAGTATTCATGCCAGTCAGACCTCTTGATTTGCTAGTGGGTCTCCTGCCTCTGAAATGAGATCCATGAAATCACAGCAAGGTTTTAAGAATTTCATAGCTAAGTATAAATATTAGTGGCTTTGCAATGCATGTAAATCTATGTTTGTGTAAATAGAGTATATCCTGATGCTAAAAATAGCATGTGTCTGAAAGGTATAAATGCACTGACTTGTACACTGAAATGTATCATTCTGATGTTCCATCTGACCTGACCACTGATACCTTAAATCAGTTGGACTGTCCTTGTCAGGACACTTGAGCAATAAACATCACTCTGCTTAAAAGACCTGCTTGACAACTTCTTCAATATCGCTATAATCCTGTGACCTGTCGATTAGACCCTAAAATATAATCCGTTCTCTGGCTGTTTCTGAGGTTTGGACCCAAGCTTTTCCAGTACCACCGCTCTGCCTGCTACCTGCAGCTCTGGTCAGTATGATATGCCAGGGAGGATCCATCCACAGCAACCCGGATCCATAGTAAGAGGTCCGGAGTTACCAGCCCAAGTGTACCAGCACAGGAGTACACTAGCAGTGACAGTTAACCAGAAGGAACGTGGTTCTGAGCGCCATAAAGGAGTGATGGCAGCAGGCCCCTCCTACTGCGGCAAGAGGGGCGTATTCGTAATCGCGAAAGGGGAAGGTGGCAAAGTAAGCCCAGCCGGTTCCCAGCAACAACAGACAGGGTGGCATAGGCAGTCCATCCTGTCACAAATTTCTGGTGGTGAGCAGTGGGATATCGCAGGTGGCTTTTCGTGAACCAATCAGGAGAGCCGAGTTATTCAGGAGATGAATAACTGCAGCCAGGAGAACGCACAAGAAGTCTGATTACACCAACATGTCCAGGGCGGATCTCGAGACTTTGTGCAGTGCCAAGGGCATTGACATCAGCCATTTGCCAAACAGGGCGGAGATGAGAGTGGCGCTGAGGGAATGGCACCGACAGCATGGTACCCCAGACACCCAGACAGCAGAGATCCCTGCTCAGCAGCCTGCAGAGACCTCTACCCAGCAGACTTCACCCGCACAACCAGCCCCTCTATCCTATGATGAGCAGGGCTGCGGGGCTAAAGATCCAGCTGGCGGCCTTAGGGGACAACGCATCTGTAGCTGAGCGGGCACAGGTCATCGAGGCATGGCACCAAGAAGGAAAGGCACCAGCCTCACAGCCCAGGGGGGAGGCACCCACTAGAGGATCTTGACTGTCATCTCTACCTTGCCCTAAATTTAAAGACTGTGTTGGGAATATTGATGAGCACCTGCAGGTATCTGAAAGGACCTGCAGGCTACACGCTCTACCCAGAGAGGAATGGGCTAAGCATCTGGTGCCCACACTGCAAGGACGTGCAGTGGAGGCCTACCGTGGGGTGCCCACAGAGGACTGTGCGGACTATGATATAGTAAAAAGGGCACTCCTTAAACGGTACACTATTACACCAGAGACCTATTGTTTAAAGTTTGGGACTTTACAAAGGACTTCCACACCACTCATGAATAGTTTTCCGACCTGCTGCAGGAGTCAGTCAGGAAGTGGTTGTGAGGGGCAGGTGCCCAAACCGTGGATGAGGTAATAGACTTGATGTGCCAAGAGCAGTTTCACCTATGGTGCGCACCGTTGGTGAAAGAATGGGTGCTGGACCGGAAGCCAGGCACCCTGGAAGCAGCCGCACAGCTAGCGGATCAGTATGTGGCAGTGAGGCCACACTGGCAGAAGCGCCAGGTTAACAGCCAACACCAAAGGACTGTACCAACAGGGGGACTCCCCTCTACTACTCACCCCCAAAAGCAAGTACCTAACCCTTCGGGCACCATTCACCAGCCACCGCCCTGTCCTGTCCCTGGGAGTTATCAGAGGCCACCGGAGCCCAGGCTGGAGAAAAAGTGCTACAGCTGCAGGAAAATCCGTCATTTAAGGATGGACTGTCCCACAGCACCAGCAGCCCAGACTCGTGCCCCTAATCGGAGTCCTGGGGCCCGGCTGACTTGCTTAACTGGCGAAGGTGATATAGTAGAGACTGTTTCCACCCCTGCAAGCCCAGTGAAGTATGGCGTGTCTGAAGGTGACTCAGCGGAGAGAGTCACCTGTGTGTTTAAAAGACCCCCTAAAAACATGTGGAGAAACCTGCAGCCGGTCCAAGTAGGACCCCTGCAGGGTGAAGGACTGAGAGACTCAGGGGCCTCAATTACTGTTGTGAGTCCCCATCTTATTGATCATGCTGCAGTATTGCAGGATCGCACTGCCAAGGTTACTGTGGCAGATGGACTGGAAAAAGAAGTGCCTGTAGCAAGGGTGTATCTGGACTGGGAGATGGCCAGGAGCTGAGAGATGTTGCCGTTATGGATGACCTCCCAACTGATGTGATTTTGGGCAACGATGTTGGAGGTGGAATTGTGACCGCATTTCTGAACTCTCTTACCCGGAGTCAAGCTGCTAAGCTACAGTCTTCAGGATCTGCACCTGCACAGCCCAGCCCAGAGGAAAATACCACAGCTGCTAGATAACAGTCATCACCTGCAACCACCGCTTCAGACAGCCCAGAGGAAAAGACCACAGCTGCTATTTTTTCAGGAAACAGCCTGCCCTTTGCCTCTGGAAAGACTACGTTCCCTAGCAACACAGAGGATGTTGTCTCTTGCCAACCTGATCTTGTGGCGGTGCCCAATGATGCTCTTGTCCCTAGCAGTATTCCAGCTCCAGCAGTGAGTACAGCTGACCACAGTGACCTCCTTTTAACTGACCCCACTTTGAATGACCCTAGTCAACCCAACATAGACCCCCTGAAGAAAATCCTAACTTAGATGATAGTGAGGGCCGCAGGGAAGAGTTCAGGGCAGCGCAGCTCTCTGATCCCTCACTGGAAGGCATAAGGTGCCAGGCTGGCGGTAGCCTTCCAGCGATGGAGGTAGGGAGTGGGACCTGGCATAAAGGTTTGTTGTACCGTGTAGCTAGGAAGATAGATGGGGATAGACCAGTACAGGAACAAGTTCAACTGGTGGTACCACGGGGCTTTTGTCCCTATGGAGGGACACCAGGGCAGAGACCGAACACTGAAGCGCCTGACACAGAACTTTTTCTGGCCTGGAATGTCTGATGATGTCTTGGCCTCCTGTAAGTCCTGTGATGTGTGTCAGCATCTTGGGCGCCCCAGTGTTCGTGCTCCCCTCAGGTCCTTACCAATAATCGGGGAACCTTTTCAGCAAGGGGCTGTGGATATAGTAGGTTCTCTGCCTGTGCCCATGCCTGACACCTACCCCTTGCCCTGTACTTATGCTTCTGTAGATGAGTTATGCAGAGTTCAGGGTTACCTAGAGGGCATTTCCAATTTCAGTAAGATTTGGGAAGATAATCTAGAGCAAATAGAGCTGGTGTTTGGGAAGATGGGGTGGGCATGTTTGACTGTTAGGGCAGAGAAGTGCCAGATGGGGATGTCAAAGGTACAGTACCTGGGTGATCGTGTGGGGGGGAGGAAGGTTTAGGTCAGAACCAGCTAAGGTAGAGACAATCCGAGCCTGGCCCCAGCCCACGACCCAGTTACATGTGCTAACATTCTTAATGACTGCAGGGAACTACAGACATTCAGTCTCAGACTTTAGTACTGTAGTGAAGCCCCTGACAGATCTCACTATCCCCAAAATAGTTGACTGGAAACCCGCTTGCGAGCTGGCATTTAAGTCATTAAAGGAAGTTCGTACTACAGTACTGTTGGCGCCTAATTATGACAAGGACTTTATTGTGCAAACTGACACGTCACAGTATGGACTGGGAGCAGAACTTAGCCAGGTGGGGCCTGAACTGGGAGGTTGGGTATGCCAAAATTGAGAAGGAATGTTTGGCCACTTTGTGGGCAGTGACAAAACTACAACCTTATTTGTATGGAAAACTGTTTACTGTGGGGACTGATCATAATTCTTTAAAGTGGCTGCAACACAACTCAGGGGAAAATGGCCGGTTGTTGCGCTGGAGCCTTGCACTTCATAATTCACAAGCAAGGAAAGGCTCGCAGCAATGCGGATGGACTATCTCGGCAGGAAGAGTCTGATCCTCCGGATCACCTCCGGTAACCCTAGGATACTGCGGACCGGGAGCCAAATTGTTGGACATCGCACCCTGGTTGCCGCATGGACAAGGGGGGAGGGGTGTGACTGGATCACTATTAAATAACTTTTGGTAAAAATTTATTTAACGCAAGTAGCGCAGGGCACTTATTTATGTAATTGCACGTGCACTTATTTTTGATATTATTGTGTATATTGTGATATTGGAAATCGTTATTTCCGAGACCAGGGGAAGAAATTTGTCTCTTGTTTAACCTTGCTATAGGATATGTCTATTTCTGATGTATATATCTGATACAATGAGCTGTGTTTACCAAGCCTTTTGTGTATTGTGATGTGGGGAAGTAGCTTGTTTTGGGGTTTTTGTTGTTCTGTGGGAATGGGTACTCAGCGACTGTCTGAAGTATTCATGCCAGTCAGACCTCTTGACTTGCTAGTGGGTCTCTTGCCTCTCGAATGAGATCCAGGAAATCACAGCAAAGTTTTTAAGAATTTCATAGCTAAGTATAAATATTAGTGGCTTTGCAATGCATGTAAATCTATGTTTGTATAAATAGAGTATATCCTGATGCTAAAAATAGCATGTGTCTGAAAGGTATAAATGCACTGACTTATACACTGAAATGTATCATTCTGATTTTCCATCTGACCTGACCACTGATACCTTAAATCAGTGGGACTGTCCTTGTCAGGACACTTGAGCAATAAGCATCACTCTGCTTCATATTGTAACCTGTGAGATAGTAAATATTGAATGGAAATGACTGGAAATTAGTGTCCATGAGGTTAATAATAATATAGGTATAAAATAAAACCTAAATGATGTGATTTTAGCCCAAAAAATTGAATTTTGTAAAAAATAGCAAAACAAAACCAAAACCAAAACAGGTAAGGGCGGTTTTGGCAAAACCAAAACCCGAAGGTAATCCAGATCCAAAACCAAAACCAAAACACGGGGGTCAGTGAGCATCTCTACTAAATAAGTGACATTTTTAGAATTATGAAAATCAATCTTAATAATAACGTGAAAAGTGACAAAAAAAAGGGGGGGGGGAATAAGTAAAAATGAAAAAAAACCTATAATCACAAGGGGCAAAAATATTAAAGAGATTGTAATTATTTTTTATTTTTTATCTTTACACTAGACCACAAGTAGCCATAAAAGGAACACTCCCTAACAGGCATATATGGAGATTTGGCCCACTCAGAACACTTACTGTACTTCAGTTGCTCTTGCACATCCCAGATCCATCTGTAGAGACATAGGGGACCACAAATGCAAATGTATAAAAATGATAAACTCTACTCATTTTTTTGCGTATGAGCAGTAAAACAATTAGAGTTCTGAGAGTTACACAACTCTAAGGGGTAGATGTATCAAACTTTCTGAAAATGAAACGTTGAGGTGTTGCCCATACCAACCAATGACAGTCTAACTATCATTTATTTAATGCATGCTAGAAAATGATAGCTAGAATCTGATTGGTTGCTTTGGGAAACACCTCCATTTTTCTTTTTTTAAATGAGGCCCCAAGTTTCTCAACTTCCCCTTGCAGTTTCCAGACTTCAGCTTGCAAAAATTTATTTAAACAGTTACCAACAAAACAACAGTACAATAGGGCCTTATTAAAGAAAATTGGGAAACTTGCCTAGGTCACAGTTTGTCACATTGGGCCCCAAATAATTGCCACTGCATAAATTGGTAATTAGGGTGAGCACACAATTGAGGTAGTATAATTCCACATAAAATATATATATATATATATATATATATATATATATATATATATATATATATATATATATATATATATATATTGTTGAAGTCGTATAATTGGATGAACGAAAGTATACTGGTTTAATATTGGTTTGCCGTGCGTATTGCGAAGCGTACGCCACGTGTTACGTGGCGTGGTGCGTTCGCACGGTAAAATACGCATGCACACACTTGCATTACAACAGTTAGTTATTTATATAATTTCATATTGGTTCTGTTATCACTGTCATTCAGGAGCAGATAGTATTCGGTTTATTATTAGTCTATATATATATATATATATATATATATATATATATATATATATATATATATAGTGATTATATGTACATTGTAGTGTTATTAAAGGTTTAGGTAATAGGAAAGGTGTCATGCCTGATATCATATTGAAGCCCTAATCATGAGCAGCTGTCTGGTGCAGTCGGCGAAGAGATGGCACATTGCATACTTTAGTTATTGATATTAGAGAGTAAACCTTTGTATGATACTGGCTATGAAAAGGAGCAGACCCCCTGGAGAGAAGACCCCCACCTTTGGATTCCTTAGATTGAATCAACCTATTACCTGTCTGGCCTGGACCCACTCAACGTCTGGACCTATAGAAACAATCTACGTCATCTCTATTGTTCACAATGAAACACTGACTGTATATATATATTAGCTGCATCTCACTGGGGCCTCAGTCAACTCTGACACAGTATTCTGAACAGAATACTGTCCATCGGGTCCCGTGGGTGCGCAGCGTGCGCAAGCGATTGCATTGGTATGTACTTATCTTTTGGTATTGGCTGTGCTGTACTGTACTTTATCATAATATAATAATGTATTGAAATTTTTGACTATTTACATCTGCTAAAATAAATCACTTTGTGCTTTGGACACACATACAATTGATTAGGCAATGCTTATTTTAAAACGATAGAATTACTTTAATCATTTGGGGGTTTGTGAGTTAGGAGTTACGTTACCGGCAGGTATGCAACGCTTACGATATTCGGTTCCTCAACAAAGGGTGGATTGACGGACGCGTCGCATAAAGCAGGAAAGAATGTAATGTGTTCAAGACCTGTGGTTCACTGTGTGTTGCGAAACCAAATGTCCTTTGTTGCATAGACTGAAGGAACGCTAATTAGAATCTACGGACAAGAAAGAAAAATGTTTCTTTTTATTGTCGTTTTATGTTTTAAAGTGTATTGCATTGCTGTGCGTATGTGTACTTCCTGCTGTGCGTACGCGAACTTCCGGTAGATTTGCCACGTGGTTGAACAATCGTTTTGATAGTTATTATATGCATAGTATAATTACTTGTGAAAGCCTCTGAGACATTATTACGGTTGTTGGGAACTTTCAATTTTCTGCGCAGAAAAGGTGTATAGTGTGCGATTTTGTAACGTAGATACACTGTTATTATTCATTGTACTCAGTTGCTGTCTGACGAGGCGGATTGCCCAACTGAAGGACGGTATACAGGGCAGGTATACCGAATGCGAAAACCGGGTTTTCGCAAAAGCGCTACCAATAGATCGCAAGGTTTGCAAATAATTAGTATTGGTAGGCAGTGCGATCTAATCGCACCGTTAGTGCGAATTGGTGAAGCAGCTAGGAGGAATTATGTTGGAAAGGCTGGTTGATTGTATCGACTTTGTTCTCCCAGTTATAATAAACTCAGCAGATTTTGAGCCAGGGTATCGAGGAGCTGATAGCCCTTGGGGCCCACAGTGATGTTTCTGTATTAGGGATCCTCGCCAGGGGCGAGAAAAGCGAGTGAACGCGGCTAAAGGAAATACGTTCACCGAGCATTATAGATCTCTAGCGGTGATTATAGCAACAGAGTTGAAATTGTTGGGTGGAAAGAACAGAGCATTGCGGTGTGTCTGTGTTCCGGGTAGAAGGTATATTGTTCAACAATGGTGCTAAGCATACGCTAGAGATTGCCAATTTACTGCCTAAGGAAGGTCCTATTGAGTCAGCGAGATTTCTCATGTGTAAGAAATATGGTGCATACGCAACTGCATATTGCGACACGTGGGTCAAGATGACCAAAGATTGTGATAGGCCTTTCCCAACAACAGGGAGTTTTAATGCAGAGGTACTAAATACCGTAAAAGATAAAGTACGGTTGATTAAGTCAATGAAAGTGAGAAATGCACATAATCATTGTTTAAAATCGTGGCAAATGGAAGGTAACACGTGGCAGAGCAGCGAACGCACAGCGGAAGAGAGTGTAGCGAAAAACGCGTGTTCAGCGGAAGTAAGCGTACCGGAAACAAGCATTCCTGAAGTGTGCGTTGCAAAGCGTGGCGAACTGAGCGCAAACACGCCCCCGATAAATTCGGTCGGGGCGGGAAGTACAGCCAATACCAAAAATGTGAAAACTGTAACTAGTTTTAAGTTATGTTAAAAGTAATGTTTCAGGACAAAGAAGAGGGACGGTCCCACCAGCAGGGGCAGCTGCTGAAAGTGGTGAGAATAATGAAAAAGTTAACACAGGGGGAGACATCCTTTGTACTGCAGCAGCAATTTCAGCAACTAGTTTTAATGATTTGGTAGACTTACATCCTGTCTGCACAACAGCAGTTCCCAATGGGAAAGCAGACAGGAATAGTGATGTTCCCTTAAAACATGTAGCAAAGCATGATCCATGCACTAGGCCTGAAACATTTTCAATTTTGTCTGATTTCCCTGATCCTAGAGAGATTTGACTAAATGTCAGCAGTTTATTAGATATTATGGTAATGTGTATGAGCCAACTAATAACGATTGGCGAGTATTATTGAAGACCTGTCTTCCTCTCAATACTAATATACAAAAGTTCATTAAGGATTGTATGTTGGAGAAGGATGAATCCTTAACCGAGGATGATAATCAGGACAATATTAGACAAATAATCACACGGTTGGCCATATATTTTCCAGTGATAGTGGACTGGAGTAAAGTTTTTACTATCAGGCAAGCGGATAGTGAAAATGCAACAGTCTACTTTTGCAGGGCTCTGATGGAGATGGTCAAATATACTGGGGTATCAGACATAAAAGATAATGAAGATTACAGAGAGGTTGCTGTTAACGTTCTAATGGGTGGACTCAGGGAAAACTTGAAAAAAAGGGTGCAAACTTCATTACCAAACTGGAGAGGAATCACTTGTAAGTGCTCTCAGGGAGTCAGTTATAGGACATGATAAAAGTATAAATAAACAGAAAGAGACACTAAGTGATAGGGTAATGATGGTAAGTATCCCAGCACTAGAGGGACTGCACACACGACCACCAGCATACAACCCACATAATAAGAAACATAGAAAAATCAGGTGTTTTAAGTGTAACGAAGAAGGCCATTTCGCAAGAGATTGTAAAAAGGAAGAAAAACAACATGAGTTGAGGAAGTGTTTTCAATGCAATAAAATAGGACACCTAGCAAAACATTGTGCAGACATGACAGGGATGTGTTTCTACTGCCGTAAGAAGGGACACATGAGTAGGAACTGTGTAGAGAGAAGAATGGATACCTGGGTTGGAAATCACATAGACATCCACAAAGGAGGCGTACACTTCTCTCAGAGGTTCCCCTACAATTGATTGCACACTCTGTAACAACTAATATTCTGGGGGAGAAATATAGCCGACTCTAGAGTTAAACTGTGGTAAGTATTAGTGTGCAGGGAACGGATTTAAAAAGGTAATCTTTGTTGATTTTGTTTGTTCATTTATGTTGTAAAATGTTTGTTTTCCTAAATCGCTGGCCGATGGCAAAGAATAGAAATGTTTGTTTTGTTTGCTGTTTTAAGATAACTAGCTTGTTTTTCTTCTCACAGGTAAAGGGGACACAAAAGGAGTATAGACTTAGTGATCGAAAGGGGAGATAGAGAAATAGAAGAATCACTCTTGAAAGACAAATTAACAATAGACAATTGGAACACTCTTTTGTTTTAGACTGCAGTGACTCATGATAATTTGTTTGGCTGAGAATCATTATCCAACAATGAAGTATGTACATACTTTTCTCCAAAATATCGTTTTATGTATTTCAGAGAAAACATGAGTCACTAAGAGTAAATTTTTCATTTCTCTATCACAAGTTAGAAAAGTCCGTTGAAAAGGTATGTAGTCAATGAGATACCGAGTTCTTAATGAACCAATGACGGACGACACTGGATTGCACTGTTAAGCACTGTTAAGACCCCCTAGCCAAGTATGGGGAGGGGTCATAGTTAGCAAATAGCTAAGGGGAGCAGTGGAATGAATACAGCCATTTCCCCATAGAGTCAGAGTCCAATCCAGCTGTCATTTTGTTGTAAAAATCTCCCTTTCTACATGTATGTTTGTATTCAAATCTTTATATTCCCATCATTCATTGCTTTCCTATTTCCCATTCTTTACACAAACGCTAGTCTCTCTCTCTCTCTCTCTCCCTCTCCCTCTCTCTCTCTCTCTCTCTCTCTCTCTCTCTGCTCTGGTAGAGATAAAATCAGACACAGTCTCAACAATGGGGCTAAAACATATTTTTATGTTTTTAAATAAGACAAATTCAGAGATACACACACTAGATTGACATGAGTTACAGAAACAGTCAGGGGTTTTGTTTTCATGTGTATAGAAACTGCTGATTTTTTGAGCAGAAAGGTTCTGTTGTGGAAATACGATTCATGTTTTATAGATTGCATATCTGTTTTGTTTTTTTTTTTGTTTTGGTTCGTGCCTCCTGTACAAAAAATGTGCCTTTATATGGATGCACAAAGGGTGGGGAGGACAGGAGGACAGAAGAATGCTAGAGGTTAAGCATACAGATATGCATCTCTGTATAGAACATTGGAGTAGGATTTTTACCACAAGATACGACATAATGTGAAACCCTAGAAAATGTATAATTTTCATGTTTTATATTTTTCACTGTTAGACAGGCATGTACTGGATACTGTTATATTTGAAGAAAGTGTTATAGAAAGAGACCCCTTTGCCTTTCCCACTTAGTCAAGTAGCTGAATATGAGGTACTGAGAATGACATGTGAGTTGGCAGAGGGAAAATCGATTGATATACATTGGTCTTTAGCATTTTTCTAGTCTAGAGGGCGATGTTGAGGTGACTGAGAAATCGTTTTATAGCAATACCAGCACATGATTAGGACACTACATAGAGGACTTTAGACAGTGACACAGTTACCAACTGAAGTAGCTGCTAGTAAGGTCCACACTTACACGCACAACCATACATGACTGTCACCCCAGGGAGAACATAGCTGTCAAATAGACAGCAGGGTTTTATGTGACAGCTAACAAATCTATGTTTGTTTTTCATTGTATTGTTTTTAGTTTTAAAATGTGAACACACACACATGCATGCATACACATATTGGTTAATATAGGAAGATTTGTGTTACCCGAGGGATAAACTGTCTGGAAGGTGAAGAGATGTGGTGAGGAGTCTGGTGGACTCTGGAGAGATGGACAAGGTAGACCAATAGAGCCATCCCATATCCCTCCTGCTGATGGGTTTTCCCCCAGGTAAAACAAATACACGTCATCCAATTACCACCATGCAGGATCCTCAAGTATACACTGGTGTACCAATGAAAATGTCTGGGTAGAGGTGTATTGAAATGTGTCTAATGTATTACTGTATCATACTCAAAGCTTTTGTTATTCAATGTGATAGTCCTAGAGTTATAATAGATGATAGGGTATTCATGTTATTAATAATAGATGTATAATGTATGAGTAGTGGTAACAAATCACATACTTTCAATTAGCCATAAACCAGTGTGAACATAAAGTAGTGGTACTCGGTAGAATGAATTGAATAGAATAAGAGTTGGAACTTGATTGAAGTGACTGATAGCTTCGGCCATTAGTCCTTTCCCGCTACCAAGAGATCACTCCTGGGCAGACTCCTAACCTGTCAGTTTTTGAAATGTTCTTGACCCCTCGTGAGATGAGATTGTAACTATGAGGCTAGGTTAGACCTTGAGAGAAGGTAAATAGTGAGACAGCAACCAAGAGCGTCCAAAACACTGATTCCTAAAAAAAAGTCACACTAACTGTCAGGATGTTGGATCAGGAGAGTAAGTTGTGGAGCAGAAATTTCTTAAGCTTAGGTTATTTGACAGACAGGTAGCAGGTGTAGGCTACCAGCGTCACAGCTTCAAGGGTAGCAGAGACACACTGGTGCCCATTCCACCCACTGCAGAGGGGCCAACACTCAGAGAAGGGTCCAAGGGCACTCATGAGTCTGTACTGGAAGGCCTCGAATGCAGTTAGTAGCACCTGAGCCAAAGGCTAAGACTGTTGTCCAGCATGTTTCCTGTTTTGTGTTCTCTCATTTCATTTTCTTCTCAGGGCGGTTAATTCTTTTGATTATTAGCAGGTGACAGAGACTGGTTCAGGTAATGATAAGGAGGTATTGG
The DNA here is from genome assembly GCF_038048845.1 of Mixophyes fleayi. Taxonomy (NCBI): domain Eukaryota; kingdom Metazoa; phylum Chordata; class Amphibia; order Anura; family Limnodynastidae; genus Mixophyes; species Mixophyes fleayi. Next base: position 222,203,839 of record NC_134402.1, on the reverse strand, counting down.
GGAGGAAGAAGTTAGTAGCATAATCAGTCCAGCCAATTACTCTATTCAATTCAGGGGTAAAGGAAAATTTAGAAACCTTGGAGCTTGGAGAAAGTGCGAGGGGCTATTGTCTGAGTAGCATTACATCCGTAAGTACGGCGACCCCATGGTTAGAAAAGAGACACACCCAGCGATGCCAGTCCAGTAATATCCAGACTTGAGCAGGCATCCTTGAGAATGATCATCATTCTTGGGAGGGTAAGGTTTTAGACCAAACAAAGTGCTGGGCGTGCTCACACGTGCCTCAGTGATTATATCAAGTAGGATTAGTTCTCTTTCCACTAAATATTCTTGAGGTACCCGAACTATAGGCGGGAGGTCACTAAGGGAAAAAGTAGGACACCTAGGTCCCTTAGTCTGAAGTCTCCCAATGCTTTGCAAACCGATCACTGTTAAATCTGAGTATTGAGAGACTGGGAAGAACGAACAGACAATAGCCCGCCCACAAGTGTTGATGAAAAGAACTGATGACATTATTAGAAGTGTGTATATTAACGCAAGCTGAAGGAGATTGCATATGACATTATTGATAGACATAGGATGATGCTATTGATGAACATGAAGTGTTTAAATGTATTCTGAGCTTAAAGACATGCGTTGGACAGAAGAACCTGTTAAACTTGAAGAACTGTAGTAGAGAATTCTGTATAGCTGATACATGTTCTACTGTACCTTGTACCTTTCCAAATAATGTATTAAGTGTTTTATTGCACCCTTGAAGGGCATACAAAAGGTTATCTCCAAGCTCCAGAAGTGTACGGTTTATAGTAAAAGAAGAAGTCGTTTAGAGGATTAAAACTTTCTCTTATGATAACTTGTTTAGATCTACGAACAGCGTGGACATACACCAAGGGGGATTTGTATTATATAACAATGAAACGTGGTACTGAGATCCTGCTTATAACATCTTTAAGGTGATAGTTTATTGTACTATCACAGGGTGGATGTCACTCACCGGACTGTGAGTGCTTCTTCCCGGACTATTAGGAACCGTGGACGTCCTCTATCCTGAGGGACTGCGCATGCGCAGCCCTTTCCAAACCTTCAGTGTATGTTCCTTTAACTTAATTGGCAGATCAGGCAACCTCCCTATATTAAGCACCTGTGGTCAACACCACGTTGCCTGATCTTGGAGTCTCATTCCCCATGAGTCTCTGAAGGTGTTCCTGTGTTTCCTTGTTCATTCAGCCCTGCTGATTCCTGTGGTTTCCAAACCACTTCTACCTCTGTGGTTTCCAAACCACTTCTGCTACTGTGGTTCCCATACCACTTCTACCATCTACTGAATCATCGTGACTGTGAGCTGATTCCTATCCGCTGCCTCCGTGCACTACAGTCTTCTAATCACTTCAACTCTACCATGTATCATTGGGACTGTTAGCTGATGCCTATCCGCTGCCTCCGTGCATTACAGGCTTCAACCACATCCACTCACCTGTTCATGATTGTGACTGCCAGCTGATTCCTATCCGCTGCCTCCGTGCACTACAGTCTTCAACCTGCAACTCGTCTGTGTTTCATCATCGTGACTGCTAGCTGATTCCTATCCGCTGCCTCCGTGCACTACAGTCTTCAACCTGCAACCCGTCTGTGTTTCATCATGACTGTTTGGCTGATTCCTATCCGCTGCCTCTGTGCGCTTCAGTCTTCAGTCCTTGTCAACGCTCCCGTGTTTTCTTGAGTCTGCCTCCACTATTGCTACCCGCTATTCTCCGTGATCAACAGTGCCTGTTCAACTCTGCTCTCCCGTGTCCCATCGTTACTGCACCTGCTGGTTGCTATTGGCTACCTCCGTGTTCCCGCAGAGACCCGCTGCTGCTACTCCTCAGCACTACTCATCCATCTACTGCTGATCCGCTCTCCACGCTTTCCTGTGTTCCCTGCTGGTCTACCTTCCCGTGCGCTGCACCTACTAGACCACCGCTTCACCCATCCAGGGACTTCGCATCCTGCCGGCCTCCTGCCGTTCAGGTATCTCTGCACTCCTGTCTGACTGCCTCCTGAACCACGGTATGCATACTTCTCATTGACTGTGCTGTGTATTGCATACCTTGCTGGACTGTGTTGGTTCTCCTCTGGAGTGTGCTATCCGCTGAGTCTATTGCCATCATTGACTGTGTTATCTTATGCTGGACTACTTCAAGAGACTTTCTATATTGGCAGTATTGTTCAGTCATTTATACATTTATATTGTGCATATTACTGTGGATCAAAGTCAAGGTGCCCGTGTATATATTGTGTTGCAGTCTCTCCCCGTGCACCTCCTCACATATATATTCAGTAGTACAACTTGCTAGTGGCAGACCACTGACTCCTGTTTACAGTTTCACCTGTTCCAGTATCCTCTCACATAGCAGTGGTACAACTTGCTAACGCAGACCACTGACTCCCCGGATATCTCCACTTGGATTCCATTCCTTCACTCAGACAGCGGTACAACTTGCTATCCGCAGACCGCTGACTCTCATCACCTCCTCGTTTCTGTTGGACATTCCTCCTCACTATAGCAGTGGTACAACTTGCTACCGCAGACCACTGACTACCTTCACGTGTCCTTTGTCCATACAGTTCCTCGTGTATTACTACCTCCATATTGCCAGTGCTGCTAGTCATAGACTTTCCTGAGCATCTCATCATCTGCTATTTCCTGTTCCGTGATCACCCTGCTACCAGAGTACCATATTACCACCTATACTGCTCTGGTAAGCCTATCACCTGGTGATCCCTGGGTAAAGACTCCTAGTGCCCGTGACAGTAAGATCAGGCCATGACAGACCCAGATACGGAACCTACCGCTAAAGAGATGCTGCAGCATCTGGTCAGCCGTGTGGAGCAACAGGATGCTCGCCAACAGCTGTTACTTCAATGTTACCAATCGTTAACCTCCCAAGGAACATCTGGACAGACTGTTACAGCTAATATTGAAGCTCCTGTGCTTTCCTCCGTTTCCCCAGTGCCATCCCAGGTGTCTACAGCTCCTACGCTTCACCTGCCTACTCCGTCAAAATATGACGGGGACCCCAAAACTTGTAGAGGTTTCCTTAACCAATGTTCAGTCCATTTTGAACTCCAACCTCAAAATTTTTCTACCCATCGTTCCAGAGTGGCCTATCTTATCTCATTGTTTTCTGGACAAGCCCTGGCTTGGGCCTCCCCTCTGTGGGAAAGAAACGATCCAATTCTACAAGATAGTGCCAAATTCATTTCCACGTTCCGAAGTGTGTTCGATGAACCAGGTCGTGTGACCTCCGCTGCTTCCAGCATTCTTCGTTTGCGACAAGGCTCCCATACAGTAGGACAGTATGTCATTCAATTTAGGATCTTAGCCTCTGAACTTCAGTGGAACACTGAAGCATTAGTTGCCGCCTTCTGGCAGGGGCTCTCCGATAAAATTAAAGATGCACTGACTACCCAAGAGCTTCCTTCGTCACTAGAAGATTTGATCTCTCTTTGCCATCGTGTAGACATGAGATTTCGTGAAAGAGAATCTGAGAAAACAACTTCTGCTAAAGCACCTCTTCGTTTAAACCCTCAATTTCGTCCAGTTTCACCTTCTGTGATTCCCATGGAGATAGGACGTTCCAAATTATCTTTAGAAGAGAGGAAACGAAGAGTAAAGAATAGACTCTGTATCTATTGTGCTGATTCCACACATATGCTCAGTTCTTGCCCTAAGAAATCGGGAAATGCCAGGCCCTAACTAGTTCTGGAGAGGTGAAGTTAGGGTCCCTGGAGTCCTCTCCATTGTCTATGAAATCTAAAGTCTGCGCTTTCGATGTTACGATTTCCTTTGCTACTAAATCCTTTGAGTCACAGGCATTGATTGATTCCGGAGCAGCAGGAAATTTCATTTCTAAATCACTAGTGAATCAATGGTCCCTACCAGTGATCACTTTAAAAACACCCATTACTGTGACGGCTATAGATGGATCACGTCTCATCAATGGTCTCATCACCCAGAGTACGTCTCCAGTAACCCTTCAGATTGGTGTACTACACCATGAAGAAATTTCGTTTTTAATTCTTCCTGTTACGACAAGTCCGATTGTCTTAGGCCTTCCATGGCTTCAATGTCACTCTCCCCAGATTGACTGGCGCACCCCTCAAGTTACGTCTTGGGGGCCTGAATGTCACCATCGTTGTCTCTCTCAAGTTATTCCTCTTAAAGTACAGCAATCTTCCATCTCATCTTCCTCCCCGGGACTCCCTCCTCAGTATGCTTCATTTGCCGATGTGTTTGATAAAGCTCAGTCTGAACGTCTTCCTCCTCATCGTTCTTGGGATTGTCCGATCGACCTTCTACCTGGCAAGACTCCTCCCAGGGGTCGGGTCTATCCTCTCTCGTTACCTGAAACTCAAGCCACATCTGAGTACATACAGGAGAATCTCCAGCGTGGGTTCATTCGACCTTCCACCTCTCCCGCTGGAGCTGGGTTCTTCTTCGTCAAAAAGAAGGATGGATCATTACGCCCTTGTATAGATTTTCGTGGACTCAACGCCATTACTATCAAGAATCGGTATCCCATTCCGCTGATCACTGAGCTATTTGATCGCATCAAGGGAGCTCGGATATTTACTAAGTTGGATCTTCGTGGTGCCTACAATTTAATTAGAATCCGTTCCGGTGACGAATGGAAGACCGCGTTTAACACCAGAGATGGGCATTACGAATATTTAGTAATGCCCTTCGGGCTGTGTAATGCCCCCGCGGTTTTCCAGGGTTTCATCAATGAGATCTTTCGGGACTTATTATATGTATGTGTCGTTGTCTACCTGGACGACATATTGATCTTCTCACAGGACCTGCCTTCTCATCACCAACATGTGGCAGAGGTCCTCTCCAGACTACGGAAAAACTCATTGTTCTGTAAATTGGAAAAATGTTCATTCGAGTTACCCCAGATTCCATTCTTGGGGTATATAGTTTCCGGAGTTGGCCTGAAGATGGATCCAGACAAAGTAAATGCTGTACTACATTGGCCTCAGCCAACTACTCTTCGTGCCATCCAGCGTTTTTTAGGTTTTGCCAATTACTATAGACGCTTCATTCAAGACTTCTCATCCATTGCATCTCCCATTGTGGCCTTAACTCGGAAAGGGGCTAATACTAAGCAATGGTCATCTGAGGCTCTCCAAGCCTTTCAAATCCTCAAAGAGGCCTTCTCGTCTGCTCCCATTCTGCGACAACCTGATGTGACACTCCCCTTCTTCCTAGAAGTAGATGCCTCTAATATGGGCTTAGGAGCTATTCTCTCCCAACGCTCGGAGCAACAAAAATTACATCCTTGTGCCTTCTACTCTCGGGGTCTTCTGCCCGCAGAGAAAAACTATACTATCGGGGACAAGGAGTTGCTGGCCATCAAAGCTGCATTAGAGGAATGGAGATACTTGTTGGAAGGAGCTCGCCATCCGGTGACGATCTTCACGGATCATAAGAACTTGTCATATTTGCAATCTGCTCAATGCTTGAACCCTCGTCAAGCAAGATGGTCTCTTTTCTTTTCCCGTTTTGAATTAATTATAACCTTCAAACCAGCTGCTAAGAACAAGAAAGCTGACGCTCTATCTCGAGCTTTTGTGACGTCCTCTGATGTAGAAGAGGTTCCCAACCATGCTATTCTAGACCCCAAATGTATTTCTCTGGCTGCTTCATCCACCAAAATGCTACCATTTGGGAAGACCCTCGTGCCTCCTACTCTGAGGAGGAAAATCCTTTCGTGGTTCCATGCCTCTCGTTTTTCTGGACACGCCGGTGAACATAAGACCTTTGAGATTCTCTCTCGTAGTTACTGGTGGCCTTCAATGAGGAGAGACGTCAAAGAGTTTATTGCTTCCTGTGATTTATGTTCTCAGTTCAAATCCTCCCGCAGAACTCCAGCAGGGTTGCTGCGACCACTACCCATTCCGTCCAAGCCTTGGACCCATATTAGTATGGATTTCGTTACTGATTTGCCACCAAGTAAGAATCACAATACTATTTGGGTAGTGGTAGACAGATTTTCGAAGATGGCTCATTTCGTCCCTCTGTCCGGTTTACCTTCCTCGTCTACTCTGGCTGAACATTTCATTAAAGAAATCTTCCGCATCCATGGATGTCCGTCTGAGATTGTGTCAGATAGAGGAGTACAATTCGTTTCCAGATTCTGGCGGGCCCTTTGTAAAACCTTGGGCATACGATTAGCACTCTCATCGTCTTACCATCCGCAATCTAACGGACAAACGGAACGAGTCAATCAAGATCTTGAGACTTTTATTAGGATGTTCTCTTCAGCCAACCAAGACAACTGGGTAGAATTGCTCCCTTGGGCTGAATTCGCCCATAACAACATGTACCATGAGTCATCATCCAAAACTCCATTCTTTGTGGTCTACGGTCACCATCCGTCTTTTCCGGAATTTCCTGCCCTCCCGCCCACCCAAGTTCCTGCTGTGGAGACTGCTTGTCAGACCTTCAAAAATATCTGGTCTCAGGTCAAAACCTGTTTAAAGAAGACATCTAACAAATATAAGTCTTTCGCAGATAAGAAGAGGCGGGCTATTCCACCACTAAAAATTGGAGATCGTGTCTGGTTATCTACCAAAAATATTCGTTTGAAGGTTCCATCTATGAAATTCGCCCCTCGTTTTATTGGTCCATATAGGATCATTCAAGTTATCAATCCAGTATGTGTTAAACTTCTTCTTCCTAAGAATCTTCGGATTTCCAATGCCTTCCATGTGTCCTTACTCAAACCTCTTATTATCAATCGTTTCTCGACTCCTCCCTCAGCACCGCAGCCAGTTCAAGTTCATCAGGAGGAGGATTTCGAGATTACTGAGGTATTGGATGCAAAAATTTCGCGAGGAGTCCTCCGTTTCCTCGTTCATTGGAAGGGCTTTGGTCCTGAAGAGCGTTCATGGATCAAAGCTGAAGATCTTAATGCTCCTGCCCTTCTGAAGAAGTTTTATTCCAAAAATCCGGACAAGCCCGGTTCCAGGCGTTCTGTGCCCACCTTTAAAAGGGGGGGTACTGTCACTCACCGGACTGTGAGTGCTTCTTCCCGGACTATTAGGAACCGTGGACGTCCTCTATCCTGAGGGACTGCGCATGCGCAGCCCTTTCCAAACCTTCAGTGTATGTTCCTTTAACTTAATTGGCAGATCAGGCAACCTCCCTATATTAAGCACCTGTGGTCAACACCACGTTGCCTGATCTTGGAGTCTCATTCCCCATGAGTCTCTGAAGGTGTTCCTGTGTTTCCTTGTTCATTCAGCCCTGCTGATTCCTGTGGTTTCCAAACCACTTCTACCTCTGTGGTTTCCAAACCACTTCTGCTACTGTGGTTCCCATACCACTTCTACCATCTACTGAATCATCGTGACTGTGAGCTGATTCCTATCCGCTGCCTCCGTGCACTACAGTCTTCTAATCACTTCAACTCTACCATGTATCATTGGGACTGTTAGCTGATGCCTATCCGCTGCCTCCGTGCATTACAGGCTTCAACCACATCCACTCACCTGTTCATGATTGTGACTGCCAGCTGATTCCTATCCGCTGCCTCCGTGCACTACAGTCTTCAACCTGCAACTCGTCTGTGTTTCATCATCGTGACTGCTAGCTGATTCCTATCCGCTGCCTCCGTGCACTACAGTCTTCAACCTGCAACCCGTCTGTGTTTCATCATGACTGTTTGGCTGATTCCTATCCGCTGCCTCTGTGCGCTTCAGTCTTCAGTCCTTGTCAACGCTCCCGTGTTTTCTTGAGTCTGCCTCCACTATTGCTACCCGCTATTCTCCGTGATCAACAGTGCCTGTTCAACTCTGCTCTCCCGTGTCCCATCGTTACTGCACCTGCTGGTTGCTATTGGCTACCTCCGTGTTCCCGCAGAGACCCGCTGCTGCTACTCCTCAGCACTACTCATCCATCTACTGCTGATCCGCTCTCCACGCTTTCCTGTGTTCCCTGCTGGTCTACCTTCCCGTGCGCTGCACCTACTAGACCACCGCTTCACCCATCCAGGGACTTCGCATCCTGCCGGCCTCCTGCCGTTCAGGTATCTCTGCACTCCTGTCTGACTGCCTCCTGAACCACGGTATGCATACTTCTCATTGACTGTGCTGTGTATTGCATACCTTGCTGGACTGTGTTGGTTCTCCTCTGGAGTGTGCTATCCGCTGAGTCTATTGCCATCATTGACTGTGTTATCTTATGCTGGACTACTTCAAGAGACTTTCTATATTGGCAGTATTGTTCAGTCATTTATACATTTATATTGTGCATATTACTGTGGATCAAAGTCAAGGTGCCCGTGTATATATTGTGTTGCAGTCTCTCCCCGTGCACCTCCTCACATATATATTCAGTAGTACAACTTGCTAGTGGCAGACCACTGACTCCTGTTTACAGTTTCACCTGTTCCAGTATCCTCTCACATAGCAGTGGTACAACTTGCTAACGCAGACCACTGACTCCCCGGATATCTCCACTTGGATTCCATTCCTTCACTCAGACAGCGGTACAACTTGCTATCCGCAGACCGCTGACTCTCATCACCTCCTCGTTTCTGTTGGACATTCCTCCTCACTATAGCAGTGGTACAACTTGCTACCGCAGACCACTGACTACCTTCACGTGTCCTTTGTCCATACAGTTCCTCGTGTATTACTACCTCCATATTGCCAGTGCTGCTAGTCATAGACTTTCCTGAGCATCTCATCATCTGCTATTTCCTGTTCCGTGATCACCCTGCTACCAGAGTACCATATTACCACCTATACTGCTCTGGTAAGCCTATCACCTGGTGATCCCTGGGTAAAGACTCCTAGTGCCCGTGACAGTGGACTGTTGAAGTCGTATAATTGGATGAACGAAAGTATATTGGTTTAATATTGGTTTGCCGTGCGTATTGCGAAGCGTACGCCACGTGTTACGTGGCGTGGTGCGTTCGCACGGTAAAATACGCATGCACACACTCGCATTACAACAGTTAGTTATTTATATAATTTCATATTGGTTCTGTTATCACTGTCATTCAGGAGCAGATAGTATTTGGTTTATTATTAGTCTATATATATATATATATATATATATATATATATATATATAGTGATTATATGTACATTGTAGTGTTATTAAAGGTTTAGGTAATAGGAAAGGTGTCATGCCTGATATATTGAAGCCCTAATCATGAGCAGCTGTCCGGTGCAGTCGGCGAAGAGATTGCATACTTTAGTTATTGATATTAGAGAGTAAACCTTTGTATGATACTGGCTATGAAAAGGAGCAGACCCCCTGGAGAGAAGACCCCCACCTTTGGATTACTTAGATTGAATCAACCTATTACCTGTCTGGCCTGGACCCACCCAACGTCTGGACCTATAGAAACAATCTACATCATCTCTATTGTTCACAATGAAACACTGACTGTATATATATATATATTAGCTGCATCTCACTGGGGCCTCAGTCAACTCTGACACAGTATTCTGAACAGAATACTGTCCATCGGGTCCCGTGGGTGCGCAGCATGCGCAAGCGATTGCATTGGTATGTACTTATCTTTTGGTATTGGCTGTGCTGTACTGTACTTTATCATAATATAATAATGTATTGAAATTGTTGACTATTTACATCTGCTAAAATAAATCACTTTGTGCTTTGGACACACATACAATTGATTGGGCAATGCTTATTTTAAAACTATAGAATTACTTTAATAATATATATTTCATTCTGTTTGCTAAAATTAAAAGCAACTTTTTTGTTGTTGTTATAATTGTATCCAACCCACTATCAGGACTTCAATTTAGTGAACAGGGTCAAGGAAAAAGATGCTGCCTATAATTAAAGCATTCCACACCTCTCATGGCATTGTGCGTTTCGGGAACAACTCTTTAACTATGAATCAGTGAGTTATTGGTCTATGTAGCAGTATATAATTATAAAGTGGAACTTGGTTCACTTTATCCAATTATGTAATTCTAGGAGAAAGGGGCACTGTGCTGCCCTGCTAGGTATCTCTAGTTTATTCTCTAGTTTCTTTGGAGAAAGTAGAGAAAAGTCCCAAAACTACCTAAAATAAATCCAGTCAACAAACATTCAGAGATTGAGAAAAAAAAATAGCTGAGATCTTGTCTGAAAACATTGTGGGTTACCCGCTGGCAGTCCCAGATATGTTACTTCTATCTAGAACCTGATAAACAGTACAACCACCTATCACATCATTTTTTCATGATCACAATGTTACCAATGTCAGGGGCAAACGCAGGATTTAGAAGGGGGGGTTTCTGCCCTGCCCCCCCTGAAAAAAAAAAAAAAGAGCGAGAGCATGCGCAGCAGCTCCATTTCAGCGAGTCTGAATTCTACAGCAGCCGCGGCGCTGTCAAGAAGCATCCGCGGCAGTGCTGTATTATACTACAATACAGCACTGCTTCTTGACAGCGCCGCGGCTGCTGTACAGTACTGTTGGTTCCCGGAGGGGAGGGGTTTCTGGAGAACCAGAAACCCCCCCTGCGTGCGCCACTGAATGTATATTCATCACTGAACATATAATAGTTATATTTAGAACATGACTATTATAGAATTATTAGTGAATATATCTTTGTAACATTCAGAGCATGACTATTATATATTCATTAGTGAATGCTTTATGATTTTGCAAGAAATAATAATTTTCTGGTCTATTTCTTTTTTAAAAAACAAAACCTCCTATTCACACCATTTGATATCATCCTGTATAATCATTTTTATCCCTTTTACACTGTTTTGTTAGATGGAAAAGCAAATTCTACTTCCACATATATCTCCTAGGATATATTATCATTGCTTCTAATAGGCTCCAAAGACATGCTCAAACCATGCCCCCATATATTCCAATGGAAACCTAAATAGAAACACTCATATTTGTGTCTTTATGTCCAGGTGTGGAGAGGAATGCATCCAACATGCAACTACAATAATAAATGCACTAGTAAGCATTATTAAAAATAGAAAAAAAAACCATCTGGTTAAACTTCCACAACAATCTGTCATGACAAGCTCTTCCCCTCCTCTTTAGAGTAAAATCCCCAGGCCAGACATTTCTACATACAATCAGCAAGTAAGGACAAAAACAGTATTGATTAATAATTTTTTGCCCACACTTATCTATTTATGTCCAAACTACAACCACAGAGTTCTACAAGAAAACAATGCCTGCTCTCCTGACCTTGTGTTTGTCACTTTGCTGCAGTGAAGCACTTCGCTTATTTGTCTTACGAAAATTAAGGCACGTATCTGAAGACACATGCGAATCGGAATAGTAAGTAAAGTACAGGTTCAATTTATGCTTTCGCTTTAAGCATAAATTCTCCCTGAGGCCCTTCATGTTTTTTAAATAGGCAAAATTAGGTAGGTAGTTTTTAGTTTGATAAATGACAAATAAAATTGAACATGGATAATAGACTTATTGACCGTTCATAAGTAGAAGCCAATGTATTTGTCTATGATCTCTCTCTAACTTCCATATGGCTGTAATGGAGCCTGAGAATGATAAACATTAGCAATCTTTGATAAATGTCATCCAGTGTGGTATTATGAAAGGGATTGATTTTCAAGAGCCGATTCCAACAACATGTAAGTGACTGTTAACTGAAACCTATTTATCGCCTTTACATGCCTTTGTCCGGCTCTTTATTGTTTCTACAGCTTGCCCAAGAGTGAAAAGGTAACACGAGGAGCAGAAAGGCCCTTGTAACAGTACAAACTAACATGGAGTTCTATAGATTTTCTCACTTTCCATGTGCATGTTTATCTGTAAGCAGAGAACACTTTTGATCCCATCTGATCTGAATGCTGAGTCTTGTCTGAAGCTGGAGACAGGATGAAATATGCAGTGAAGGGAGAAGACATTCTCACACATCAAGAGAGCCCACGGAGTGTGTTATATTACAGAGCTCCTAATGGCATGTCCCTTTGCGGCCATTGATTTAGATGAAATAACCCAGCCGGGTGTGTAATTGTGTACAGATATTGTAGCTTTTTTACATGCATTTTTGCAGGTCTTGGGGCACACACAGGAAATGGAAGTTTTCAGGCCGATAGCTTTTTTTTTTTTAGCACCGCTAAAAGAAGATTATAGAAAAAGTTGGAAGAAAAAGATAAAACTTTTATTTTCCTTATTGCTGGTAGTTTGGCACTTAAATGCATTGTTATAACTGTGAAGCTTTATATCCATGCAGAAGTTTAATAGAAGTAATAAATGTTGGTATAACTGCAAAGATTGGCCAGAGTCCACTGCTAATATCTCCTTGTTCATATATATTTCAGTTCATGCATTTTGCTGCTCTTGTGCGAATGCCCTAGACTGATTTTATGTAATTAGGTCCAAGTTCCCTCGATGCTCTAAAACATATTTTAAGCCTGTGTTATTAATGTTTTAGTAATTGTCTGATTCATATTAGCTTTATATCTTTCCCCAGCGCTTCCTATGCGGTGTGGCAAAGCTTACAAGGTCAGACAGGTTCCTGATTGCTAACTTGGCTCCCAGCAGCGGCCACTAGCCCCACGATAGACAGTCACGCTGTGTATGTTTACACGATGATTTCTATTCATGAGCACACCAATCAAGAACAGCATGAGGCAGTTCAACTGTATAAAATATCCTCGGCTCAGAGATAAATATGCAGGGTTATGTTTTTTTATTATTTCAAGTCCGGCAGTCTTATAAATACCTAGAAACCCAGGGAGTCTCAAGTTAAAAGATCTATTTGCACTTTTTTTTTGGTCACTTAAGAAATGCATGGCCTTCTTTGTTTTGAAATTCCTGCTGTAGATCTGAATGTTGAGTACTGACTCACTTTTTAATTAAAAGCAGAGACGAAGGGATCAATGATCTATTTAACATGTCCTATAACCTGAGGGAGAACTGCAGTCCAAATGGTTATTGGTCACGTACACACTTTCTGTACACGTGATGCGATGACAAGGGGTTAATCACTTTACAAAACTCAGTCTCTCGCTTTGACTGAAAATCACCCCAAAAGAGTACGCACACCCTAAACTTGGCTGCTTCCTTTAGGAGCACAATCTAAATAGTGCTAGTCATCATTACAATAACCACCATTACAACAAGAGTTATAGTGACACTAATATGCCGATCGCTATAACTCAGACTTGTAGGAAATGCAGCGTTACCTAAAAAGTGCTATAAACGGCGCCATTAGATAATGCAGTCAGTGTGATTGTCGTCACTTAAAATGGTGACAGTCGCATTAGTGGTATTAAGGGGTCAATGGGAGGACCCGACAGCCGTTTAAACAAACCTTATTTTTTTTTTAAAAAAGTGTGTGTGTGTGGGCGTGGGGGGGGGGGGGGGGGGGGGTGGGGTGCTTGCTATAAACACTATTAACCTTGGCAACACTAGGGTAAATAATGTTTATAGGAGGGACGTAGAGTATTTTTTATTTCTTTTAAATGAGGTTTGGACTTTAAACAGATGCCGGGTCCTCACATTGCTCCTTTAATACCGCCAATGTGACTGTCGCCATTTTAAGTGACGACAATCACACTGACAACATTTTCTGATGTCGCTGAACATGCGACAGCACTGTTGTCGGAAACATTCAGTATCAGTTTTTAGTTAACTCTGTGTTTCCTACAAGTCGGAGTTATTGCGACCGGCATATTAGTGTCGCTATAACTCGTGTTATAAGGTTTGAACTTTAAACAGCTGCCAGGCCCTCGCATTGCCCCCTTAACACTGCCAATGTGACTGTCGCCATTTTAACTCTTGTCGGAATGGTGGTCATTGTAATGATGTACCCCACCAAATCTAACACAATGCAATCCTGCAGTCAGAGGGTTAACAGTCTGCCCCCTAGTTGATGATGGGTTAATACAGTCAAGTAAGAAATATTGTTTAAGTAATGCTTGTGAATTTGCTAAGAGCAGTGTTTCTCAAACTGGTTTCCACCAAGGGGTGTCAGGGTTTCTGTAAGATTAAAATGCATAATGGCATAACACATTAAGTGGCAGTCCTGTGAAACCCTTGCTGGTCTTGTGTGTTTACACCATGATGCAGTATAGTAACCCACTTGATGTTGCCCTTCTCTTCTACTCCATCTATGGAGGGTGGCATCAGTGACCAAACGGTCCCCTGAAAACTTAACTTATGTGTGGTGTGCAGAGGACACTAGTAGCGGTGCTTTGCAAACTTAAAGCAAATCTGGGCACCAGACCATCTCATTTCAAATGAAGAAAACTTTATTTAAACTGCTTCTACTTCAGTACATGCCTGGTAGATATGAAACATCTGGCAATTCACATACCTGGTGTTCGGGGTGCAGTAGTTCCACAGCATACAGTCAGAGTTATTCGTACATACAGGCACACAGTTGGCATATGCCAAAGGTTATTGCACACTTTTTTTCATATAAAAAACAACATGTAATATACAAGCGCTGTCTTTTAGTTAAATAGTAATTTAGGACAACATATGGTGCTGCTTAGGCAAAGTGGGGTAACCCTCCCACCAGTAAAACCAAACACTCACAGAAAAAAGGAGATGCTTAGCTCATCAAGATTGATCTTTTATTAATGCAAATTGGGTGTTCTACATAACATGTAACATAGATAAGTTGAAGTTTGTGTAGATCCTCTTATAATATTGTAAAAGGAGATACAAAACTGCAGATGGATATTGCAGAATTAAGCAATAGTACAGCACAAATATGTATGATTCAAAGTTTGTTTACTCAAAAAACAATAATGTCGATGGCAATAAAATAAAATAAAATAAACCAAACAAAAACAAAAGTTAAAGTGAAGCAAAAAATGTGTAATAAAAAACTCCAAACCAAAACAACAAACAAATAACTAATAGATCAATATAATAAGTTCTAAAGGAATACAATTCCTGATAAAAAAAAAACAGTTGAGTAATGTCAAAAAGTCATAGACTAGTATTGATCCTTTGGAAATCATTTATATAGTCCTTAAAAAACAGTCTCTCTCAAAAGATCTTTAGGAATTTTCTCAAACACAATAGTCTCAGTAAAATTTAATTCTATATAGATGGCCCATAGAGAGCATGGTTATGTCAAAAGTCTAAAGCATACAATATAGCATTGCTTACTGTTGCAACTGACCGGTCGTTGATGACAGTTCTCCTCTTATTGGGCGTCTTGCTGAAGATTGTGACGGGATGGGGTGATGATAGTTCCCCTTCTAGGTTTAGCGTCTGAGAACTTTCCCGTTCCTTTCGAATACCTGTCTCTGCAGGTGCATAGTCTTTCTATGTAGCGCTGCTGTGTTTCCACAGAGCTGTGTCCCTGCTTTTCTTCTTCTTCTCCTACCATTCAAATATCCAAGGACTCCCTCCATATGTGCACACCATCCCCTACACACCAGGGACCCTCTTCCACAACTTATAGCCATGCTGAGTTAATGCAGCAACCACCCCTCACTTTCCGGGAGGGCTCTCTTCCGGCTGCTGTATAGACAATAATCCCAAATATGCAGGGACCTTCTTCATAACTATGATAATGCTGGCAAATACTTTTTTGTTAAATACTTCTACACTGCTTCCAATTAATCCATCACAGTATCCAGGGATTAATCTCACTACAGCCTTTCAGTCTCTCACAGTACTCCTCCAAATTCAGGGACCATTCATGTTGGTGCCAATAATACTCAGTCCCACATGGCATCTGAAGTGCCCCCCCCCCCTTTCTCTCCAAATAGTGGCATAGAAAATGTGGGATCCTTTAGTCACTTGATATGGGTCCTCTTGATAAAGAATTTTCTCTCTTCTAAAATACATTAGCTTTCATGGCTATCCACCATGCACCCACTTGCCTGGTGCCTCTTCTGGTGTACCCCTGGTGGTGGAGACCTCCCTTTAACTTTGCCCCTGGGGTCAGTCCAAATTTTCAGCCTCGTGGCCAGGGACTGGCTACCTGGGCTGGGTCACTGGGCCATCTACATTTTTTTCTATTAAAATAGACTGCTGAGTCGAGTCTTGCCCAACAGACTGAAATTTGCCAGCCCTCCCCGGCTCGTGGCCTCCTCAATGCGCACATCCACCTCGCAATGTGCTCGGGACCTCCCTTCTTTTCCTAGCTCCCAGCTCCAAAGACACCTACTTCCGTAACAGACGCAGGAGTCCCTACATGATGACCCTAACAGCAACATTAGGTGCTGTCACTCTGCTATCACAACACTGTCCAGAGCAACCCATATATTCCAGTGAGGCCTGAGCTTCACTCCTCCATACCCATGGTAGGCGAGTTCACTGGGAGGCAGCTTCACCAAGACAATGCTGTAGGCATTACAGACCTAACTTTGTATGTACAAATTTAAATTTGAGTGACAAGATTTAACACTAACCATTCTGCTACTGACAGCACATGGACAATCCACATCTGCTTCACTCCGAAAGTTTTTAAGTATTACCAAATGCTGCATGGAACCTTTTGTGCCTCTCTTCACTAAGCTTCAATTTCGCCGCCTTTTCACAGCAAACTAATGCTGGTATTTTATATTTTGCCTTTCTTCACCTACTAGCCCAGCTTTGGAGGGAGATGGGACATGGAGAAGTAGAGGTTCCTCAGTAAATTTGCTAGGGTTCCATGTACTAGAATAGATTGCTCTAGTATAATACATGGCCAATAATTTTATACAGATCTCTGGTTACAGAGCTAGAGAAGAGGTTTTTGGTTATACTTCCGATCAGGCTCCAAATCATAACAATTCTAGGATTTGGAAATCCTAGATTTTATATATTTCCCTATAGAGTCAGTCTTCTTAAAACTTCCTTTTCTCATTAAGGATTTGACAGGGACTATATCTATAACTAATGACAGCTAAAACGTATAAACTTACAATTCAGCTCTCTAAATCTATTTGAAATATACGCACGCTGAAACATCATCTTACCCCCTTTTAAGTAATTTTCAGGCCTGCCACCATCTCCCTTTATGCCCTTGCTATAACTGGATATTTGTGCACTCAGACACACATTAAAGGTAGACTGTTTGGAGGTCTCATCCGTGTCTTGTTTACATTGGGTGCCTTTTTTTTTGTTCTTATTGTGGTTGATGGCAGATAATCAGTATTGACATTTGTTAGGTAGTTGTTACACTTTTAGGCTAGTCATTTAGTGTGTGTGTTCTCATTTACAGTTTAGGGCCAGCTGAGAAGAGTAGGCAATGTTGTCTTTGTGAAGAATTTAATATTACGAAGGCAAACATTTACCACATGTGGCGCATTGTCAGACAGCAATTGAATAGGCCATTAAGTCATACCTCTCAACATTTAAAATATCAAAATTGAGACATTATGATGCCCCCTCCAAAAGGGACAAGGTGGTATCGTATTAGGGGTGTGGCCATGCCACAATGGGCCCTAGGGGCATGTCTAGCACTTTCAAATCCCTACACCATCCCAAGCACCTCCTTAAATGGTGATCGGGGACATCTCCCAGCGTCCTGCAAGTCTGGATGGTGGAACTGTCCTTTCAAATCATGACTGTCCTGATGATACCGGGACAGTTGGGAGGCAAGGAAACTTTTATGAAGAATTTCATGTATTGCAGGATTGTGAGTGGTTAGTTTTGCTGCTTCACAATGCTGGGGCCAAGGGTTTGATTCTAACCAGGGTCCTGCATGTGTGGAGTTTGTATGTACTCCCTGTTTTAGCTATTCCTATGTATATGATATATAACATACTGGTAGTTCTATTGCCTGACAAAAATAGACCCTAGTGTGTATGTATTTGTGTGGAAGAGAATTTAGACTGTAAGCTCCAATAGGGCAGAGATTTGAGATTGTACAGCACTACATAATATGATGACACTATACAAATAACTGGTAATAAATAAATAATTCAAGATATGTACTCTTTCTGTCACATACTAAAGAATGTCTTGGCTGAAGCATTTATGACTGAATAGTTTTAACTTGCATATTATTAAGTTTCCTTAATGATATGCAGGGCCATCTTAACAACATTATGGGCCCCTGGGCAAAGCAGTGCACCGGGGCCCCTACATATACATATATATATATATATATATATAGAGAGAGAGAGAGAGAGAGAGAGAGAGAGAGAGAGAGAGAGAGAGAGAGAGAGAGAGAGAAGAGAGAGATACAGATATAGATATAGATATATAGAGATAGAGATAGATGTACTTGCTCAGTGACCCTTGAAGGTTTTTTTTGCAGGCTTTTTCTTTTGCATGTTTATTTATTCTAACTAAAAGCCCTGTCTATGGGGCCCCCTTGCCCGTGGGGCCCCCGGGCACCTGCCCATCGTGCCCAATGGAAAAGTTGGCCCGGATGATATGCTTGTGTGTCATGATCAGACACTACATCACCTGCTATGCATGTCATCTAAAATACAAGAGGCACCAATGATGGATTCCAGACAGTCATATATATTGAAACTAAACCCCAAAACATTGGCATTTAAAATTTCATTAAGATCTACAGAGTTGTACTGATATCATGGCTTGTTTTGTAACAGAAATGTTTATTGAGTGGCACAATTCTACACAATACCACAGTAAGAACAGTGACACAACTTCATTGTCTTGCCAGAATATCATGTTCAAGTGTGCTGTAAAGCTGTACAATCCACATTTTGTGTGATGCCGATCTTATATGAATTCAATGTCTACTACTTATGGATCAAACACATAAATTAACCTGCTTACTATACATAATGGCTATAACCTTACACAAAAGAATTAACTGCTTTAAAATACTTCAATGACATAAAACAGTGCAGGTTTTGCAAAAAAAATTATGTTTTTCAAAATCAATGTAGGTCTCCATTTTATTTGTAACCTGGTGTTACGTGATAGTAGTGTAGGACCAGGATCTGATTCTTCTTGTCTGCAGAAGGTAACAAAAAGTTTTCAATTAATAAGGTGAATGTAATTTCATTTTTAAAAATGAGCCAAAATTGTATTCCAATGAGTTTTTTTACACATCAGGTCCCACTGTACTTAATATTGTTTGTAAGACTTAATAGATACACTCCCATCCAGTAGTGAGTAGGTTAAGCACATGCTGTGTTGAGGTTGCTTCTCTTATTACTCCAATATCTCAAGCAGAGGAACCCATTCATCAAAACTCCTTGCAATGAGCTTTTGTCACAAGAAGAGGAATGGTCAGCTGATGGTATTAGTGTGTGGCTGGAAGAGACAGAGGACTATATGTCAAACCATTTTTAATATCCTCTGTACTGCAAATAACTGTTGCAATATACAGGAGATCACACATTGTTCAACCATATCATACAATATTTGTCATTTTATTGTTGTTTTCTACTGAATAACTTGCTTTATCATTAAATCTTCCTTTGAAAGAGAGTAACTTAAAGGAAATACAGGAACAGATAAAGGATTCCCATTATATTTCATAGTGATGTCCTATCCTACAGGGAATCCTGGCAAATTAAAGTGTGCTTACAGCTGTAGTTTAAGAGCAGGAGTAGTATATCACAGGGGAACACAGGTTTGGGTTTAATTCACAAAGAGCAAATGTTGAACTAAACTAATGCAAAATTGTAGAGCATTGAAGTATAAGGAGTAGAATGTGCCCAGAGGCAAATATGTTCAAACACAGAATTTTGTTCTTCTGACTTCCAGCTTATTGTCCATACACATCTACACTAGCATTAATTTAATAAACTACTTAGAAAGGAAAACTGGTGGTACCTCTACAATCATTAACACATAACCACACCTTGCTTTTAATATACAAAGTTAATGCAATATTGAATCAGACTCATACTCCAGGCAGGGACAGATATCCATTATGCGACCTAGGCTCAAAGGGGCCCACAATACTGTATCCTTTTATTGGGGGGAGGGGCAAATCCAATACTATCTATATAACATAGATAGTTCTCACAAATCCATTTAAAAGGTTAAATGCAAATTTTTGCTTTGTGACTTACCTTCATCTGACTCCCAACAGACAAGATGGCTTCACTCAAGATAAGTGCACGACTATCCAATAGTTGACAACATTTCAAGTTAATTTCCTGGGAATTACACCTCTGCACATAATGGTACTGGTGCACTGTGAGACCTACACTTGTTAACATAACAAAATATACATGCACTGTGTATGCCCACAAACAGAACCCAGTTATATGTGCACATGCAGATTTGCTCGCATTTGACAATTGCGCCTCCTTAATCTTGGAGACACAGAATGGGGAAGGGAAGGAGTGGCTGAAGAACAAGTGCATTACGAGTGTGTCCATGCATGTATGGCTTAGGTAAGCCAGCCCACATACACATATATGCCATTCAGGATCCATTGCTTCTGATTCTATAATTTTGGATTCACCTCTCCAGCTGATACCACTTCCTTCACTGCTCACAGCTATATTACATGATTTAGTGACCGATTGTTTACGTGACTTATTTGCGGTCAGACCAACACAGCACTGGAGTATGTAATTTATTTTGAATTTTTCATTACACCTAATAGGAAATGCATGTCATTCTAGCAAAGCAAATGTCATCAAACAATTCTACTTATATCTGCATTACAGTTATGCTTTGCTAGGCTTATGCGATTGTGTATGTTTAGTGTACTGTGATTTTCTTTTAAAATTAGTACAATAAACACACTTATTTAATATAAAGAAGTAGCAGTTATGTAACATTGCTCAATTTCCACATGCCATAGGGGCAGTGGATGGTACTCATGTAGCCATGGCACTTGGTTTCGAGATTATGTTACTAAAGCATCTGATAATTGATTACATATACCATGCTAATTTTGGATTTACACAATAATGTACACATGGGCATAGAACACATGCTGCATGAAAATTTTTCTGAGAGTTGTTTGTTAAACATTTTGACACTTGTTAATTTCAAAAAAAGCTATTATGATTCGTTCATGCACTCAACACAGAATTCACCTTGCAGTACATTTTTTTTACTCCAGTCAAATGTTTTGCCAGTATTTACTAAGGGAAACATATACTCTGATCTCTTCTGATACATATGGGTAATTAATTGAAAAAGACTAGCAGACTTTTTGAAAGTTTTTATATATTTTTTTTTATCAAAATGGATAATAAAAACTAATGGATTTCCCCAGGGCCAATGTTAGATTAAGCCCTATTCATCTGGCTCTATATGGTCTGAGCCAGTGGCTGCAGGAGCATGGGCAGGTCATAAGGTCTCTGCTCACTCTGCTCACCGGGGTCAGGCCCTGGGGTCATGGGGACTATTTCTGACATCTGATTATACAAAACTTGTTTCATGTATGCTGCCAATGTTAATATGAACGAACACATTGGATCAAGTAATATAATGAATAGCCACAATTAAATAATTTGATTTCAATGTAACAAAGAATATGAAATCGTATGAAATTAATATTATGTAAAACATTACATAACATTTTATAAAAGAAAAAAAAGGGGGATGAGTTGAGAGTGAACAATAGTACATAAATATACATAGTACTGGGATAGTTATAGCAAATATTTTAGATAATTTTGGGCTGTTGGGCCAAACTGCCTACCACCTCAACGTCTATTATTATTATTATTATTATTATTAATTTTTATTTATAGTGCGCCACTAGGTGTCCGCGGCACCGTACAGGGACAAACGAGATAACAATACAAGGTGAGACAGCACAGTACAGTAAACAATAATCACAGTAACTCAGTGAGCTCAAGACACAGCTAGAGGGGCGGGGGAGGGGAGAGAGGAAGGTCAGCCAACAATGGCATCTAGGAGGGAGGGCACGGATGAGAGGGAGACCCCCAGGGGGAAGAGGAGGGAGCGAGAGGGGACAGGGGAAGAGGGTCCTTGAGGAGGAAGGCAGGGTAGCTGGGGAGCAGAGTTAAAAGTGGTGAAAACGGGAGGAGAGAAAGCCCTGCTCAAAGGAGCGTACAATCTAAGGGGAGGGGTGGACTGACAGAGAGACACGGGGGAGAGAGGGAGAGACGGAGGATAAGGATAGGGGAAGGGGAATGAAGGGGAAGAGTCAGAAAAAAAGGTAGGAAGTTAAGTGGGAGACTGGAAAGCTTTAAGAAACGTCTATGCAGGCCAACATGCTCTGCTCAAGTCCAAAGAGATGCTGGGACGACCCCTTATGTGACGACAGTGATGTCATAACTCATCTTTCATACGCCTTTGAAAATCCTGCAAATGAGAAATACTCTATATTAATTTAGGTAGTGTATCATCTTGCAAAGCTGAATTTATGTTTACAGGTATTATATATATATATATATATATATATATATATATATATATCCACTAACATACATGAGGTAGTAATATATGAACGTGTATAGCGATATAGATATAATACCACTCTGTAATAGTCCTAAAATGTATTATATGCTCCATGACCCAACCATTGTATACCTATTGTGACAGACACAATGAAGTTGTGTTTTTGAGCAAGTATGTTTGTCCCAGGTTTCTGACCTACATGGCTTAAAAGCCCCATAAAAATGTTTGTCTGTATTTAAACTGCTTACTAAGGGCTTTTGGCCTTTGATAATAGCTAGTAAAGGGTTCCTGGGGTTATGGATGGAGAGTGAGAGCAAACTCCATCCAATTAAGCCCCATTTTGGGTCTTTTGGGCCTCCAACAGGACAGGCTGATTAACACTGTACCTGTGGAAGGGTGGAAGAAAAGTGGAAAAAAAGTAACCAAGCTAGACATTCTCTCTGCTCTGCCTGGGGGAAAGGACTGCAGGGTCTCTGTAAGAGAAACACTGATATCTGTTGTGAGTTAACTATATGTGCTGGAACTTCTAATGTTTTTTTTTCTAGTCTGACAGTCAGGGCCACTGTCTAACAAATGCCAGACAGGCACTTACAAGGTATTTACATATATATATATATATATATATATATATATATATATATTTAAATATGCTTATTTGCCTATTTATTTTTCCTGTTTATTAAAACTGGCTGAGGCCAATTGTACCCAAAATCTTGGATTTGTGTGATTTCTTGGCTCCTGTCCCCATCCATCTCCCCTGAAAGAGGCTATGCTGAAGATGAGGGGGTGAAGAAGGTGTCCCACACTACCAGGCAGCTAATGGCTGGGGCCAAACTGAGGATCTGCTACGAGATCATGGAGCAGGTCAACGGCTTTCAATAGGAGATTGTGAGGTGTGTTACTGATTATTAAAAAATGTTGCACAATTAATATCTAATAGTTTTAAGATGTCTGCAAATATATTTATGTACAGTGTAGCCAAGTTAGGGGGATAGAGCTTTGAATGCTCTGTGATCCCGAAAATATGAAAAAAATAACCCCAATTCAAAAGATGGTCATGTAGTGTGTAATTAGGGAATGTTTAATTAGAGAAAATAAATGATTATTGCGACACTGATATGTTTCTTTTTTTCTCGTCCACAGATGCTGCCGACAAGGATATCTCTCCCTCATCACAAAGGTAGAGGACCCAGGAATACCTAGATGACCCAAAGAACCAAATAAGAATTATGCAGGAAAGCGTGGTTCATATGTCATAATATATAGATTTATTAGAAAGAAACTATTAATCATTTATTAAAAATATAAAAACATTCTTTTCAAAAAATAATTATATCTAAATAAAGATTTGTATTATTGTTCAAATCACATTTTTTTTTAATTGAACCTAATTTGGCTGGTTTTATTTAAATGAAGTGAGTGTATTCTTAGCCAACAGTGTGATTAATGTGAGCTATTAATGTTGCAGTAGCAGTACAGTATACATATACCTAAATAGGTAATAATAGTGAAGGTGCAAAAGTGTTTCATGGATACAAGTGTTTCATGGATACAAATGGGGCAGTCACATTTGGCAATGGACACTACATGGGCTATCAATACATATATAGTAAGGTAGTAAAATAAATAAATAAATAAATAAATAAACCCAAACAGTTTCTAATGGGGATGTGGCAGTGCACCAGAAATACCTTGTGTTAATGCCATATTACTATATTCATGTAGAATAGGATGTAATGGGTCCTTTGTTAGTTGTGGGTAATGTTAATACAGAAATATGGCATACACTGCACTTTACATTCACAAACAAGTGTACTTTACACTAGACACCCTTGTTCAATTGAAAGCCGATTTATGTGTAAGAGTATTTGACGTTTGCCAGATGTAAACCTGCTGCATATGCAACTGGTGCATATGTCTCTGGGTACAAATACACTAATTTTCCATACAACTTTTTTTTAGAGTAAATTCATTTTTCGTCTAATTCAGTGTTAGGCCCAATGTGACTACAGTTCCCTTACAAAAATATTAACAAATACAGCATCCAGAGGAAGAGCAGCTGCAGTGCATTGTGTCAAGCACAGAAATGACCAAATGCCAATTCTGATTGCAATAAAAGTAGGTGAAATCTTACAATCTGTTCCAATCAGTACTATAAAGTTTTTGTTACTTATGGGCACATTGCTTATGGGGACAAGTACTTAAGGCGATTGCATGCAACAGCACAAAGCAGCATAATATATTTGATAAAAATATGTCAGAAACAAGAGGATTGTCTTTTTAATTCACCCACACCCGCATTGACATTTGTTTTCCAAGAATGTAATTTTATTTTTGAACAGGTAAGTGCTGGTAAATTCTACTCAAATTCTAGAAATCAGAAATCGACAGCAGATATCCTCATGCACTATTTTACAACATATACACAAAACTTCATTTTTTGTTTCATTTTTCATCCACTCTGGGAAATGAGCGCACAGATGTAACACTAAAGAGTGTCAGCGAGTAAATGACCAAACTTGAGCATCTGGAATGGAAAATAAACAGAAGTGCCCTTGGCAAGCAAGGGCTGATTTTACATGTGTCTGAAGATCCCCCAGCGCTGCTTGCCAATGAGCCTGCCGATGTGGCATTTATTAAGGGATTAGCAACTTGTCTCTCCTCTCAATTGGAGATAAGTGGTGATTCTCGTATTATCTTTCCACACTGCACAGAAAATAATGACAAAGAGAAAACATGGGTGTCGTGGCCTCTAGAATATCATTAAGGGTAATTTGTTTGACAGGGTTAAAATGGAAAAATGAATCAAAGTGGAGCATTACATTTAAACATTATGTATTGTGGAATATCAATGGATTTGTTATATGATAAATTTGAAGATGGACAATGCAAAAAAATAATCTATGTAAAAAGTGACAAACTATAAAAGAGATTATAATTTTTATTAGATTAGTAATGCATTTTGTTTTTACTTATATTAAAAAACCTTTTTAGCCTCTTTTTGTTTCACTACACTAATAAAGTATAAATTCTGATTACAAATTACAAGAAATTTAGCTATTTATTATAGGAATCAAAAATATAAAATAAAGAAAAAAAGTATTTTGTAGCACACATCCATTCACAATAGTAACCAAACACAAAAATCCAAAAATATTTAAAAAAAAGAAAATGCTACATTATTGATGGTGAGAAATGTACACTATATTATTTATTAAACTACAGCTTACTTAAAATTTCATCCAATGTGTGGCAGTTAAGAGACATGAACCACATGTGGCTTATAGTAAACTCCATGCAGATTATAATGAATTCACTGGTTTGTAAATCGAACTTCATACAAAGACTGTTACCGCCTGATATACAAGTTGGACGAAGTCCACTTATGCCATATAAAAATGCACTTCTCAATTTCTTTTACATTGCCTATGCAAACAACTTTTCTCCATAATTTCAGTTGAGTATACTTTAAACTTGTGGCCCATTATACGTGGAAAGGTGGACAGACAGCATTCATGTGCAAGTACAGTACAGTGATAGCATGCAACCACAAGTTTACTGCACACTTTTGTGTTTATGATGCACCTGATTTAGTCTTTGACGTTTTTTAACAGAAACATCCATATGTCCTTACTATCAACTCTAAGGGGTATATTTACTAAACTGCGGATTTGAAGAGGTGAAGATGTTGCCCATAGCAACTAATCAGATTCTAGTTATCATTTAGTTAGTACATTCTACAAAATAACAGCTAGAATCTGATTGGTTGCTATAGGTATCATATTCATTTTTTCAAAACTGCAGTTTAGTAAATATACCCCTATATCAGACACCTCTTTATAGGCATCATGCTGTAAAGAGATGTGATTTGAGTAGAGATGGGCAGGCTCGGTTCCCCGAGAACCGATCCCACACGAACTTCTGGAATCCGAGCCCTGAGCCGAGTCGGCTCGGTACTCTCCCACCTGTTCGGATTCCTAAATGAGGCAAAACGTCATTGAGACGTCATCGGATCTCGGATCTCGCGATTTTTAGACTGAATAAATAGCCGCATCGATCCAGCGCTATTTGTGAGAGGGAGAGAGAAGGGTTAGGTGATGGTCGCAGTAATTAGAGCAGTAATTAGAGCAGTAATTAGAGCAGAAAGAGAGAAGTAGTAGGCATTTTTCCTAATTTTCACTACAAGTGTTTGCGGTGTCAGATATTCCCCTCTTGTAGAAAAGCTATTTTCTGGTGCTGAAATTATTATATACCAGCACTATATCTTTCTGAATTTGCACTATAAGTGTTTGGGGTGTCACATATTCCCCTCTTCTAGAAAAGCTATTTGCTGGTGTTGAAATTAATATATACCAGCACTATATCTTTCTGAATTTGCACTACAAGTGTTTGGGGTGTCACATATTCCCCTCTTCTAAAGAAGCTATTTTCTGGTGTTGAAATTATTATATACCAGCACTATATCTTTCTGAATTTGCACTATAAGTGTTTGGGGTGTCACATATTCCCCTCTTCTAAAGAAGCTATTTTCTGGTGTTGAAATAATTATATACCAGCACTATATCTTTCTGAATATGCACAACAAGTGTTTGGGGTGTCACATATTCCCCTCTTCTAAAAAAGCTATTTTCTGGTGTTGAAATTATTATATACCAGCACTCTATATTTCTGAATTTGCACTACAAAGTGTTTGGGGTCTCATTAAAATGGATTCACAGCAGTACAAATATGAGCAGGAGCAGCAAGCAGCTGCTGCCACCAGTCCTGATGGTAGTCTTCCCTGTACGTCATCTGGTAAAGTCTATGTAAAAGTACATAGTCTTTTGAAGTCAGGAAAAAAAACACACAAAAAAACACCTTTTACCAGGTTGAAGTGAAAAAGAGCTGTAATAGAGGAAAAATTAACTGGCGATAAAAAGAAAATTGCCAACATGCCATTCTACACACGCAGTGGCAAAGAAATAATGAGGCCTTTGCCTTTCTCTATTAGTACGAGATGTAAAAATGTTACTGAGGCTTCTTCTTGTAAGGTCACTTGTGACCAAGCAAGACCACGTAATTCAGAGTCCAAAAGTGGTGCACAACTACTGTTACATGTGAAAGCCGAGCTGCAAGAAAACAGTAAGGCATTAGAGGAAAATGTATGCTCAGAATAAGAAATGACACCAATCCCTGTGGAGAGTCCATCCACCGGTGGTATGTCTAATCGTGAGCATTCTGTTTGTGTACCCGTAAAGAAGGGCCCTTTCAGCAGTTCTGCTGATGTGTGCCTGAACAGCCCGAGTGATACACCAATGATGATGCCACTTTGGAATTGGAAGAGGATGAGGGCGATATTTGTGTAGCCAACGAGGGCACTAATGAGGATATTGATGAGGATGAGGTTGTTTGTGTAAGTCCTGCACCAGTGGAAGCAGTTCTGGCACGTGACAAGAAGAAGGCCATTGTAATGCCTGGGCATAAAACCAAAAAAGCCACTTCTTATGTGTGGAATTATTTCTTCCCAAATCCTGACAAGTTGTCTAGCCATTTGTAGTGTATGTAAAGTCACATTCAGTCGAGGGAGGCACCTTAACCATCTTGGAACCTCATCCATGTTACGCCATTTGACGAGAGCTCATGGCAAGGTGTTGGGAAAAGCTGAAAGTTATGGCAAAAAAATAACAAGCTGTCAATCATCAGCTAGGATCCTTCTCTCACCTACATCCCGACGCCTGCAATCTACACCCACAACACCGTCATCATCAATATCCTCAGTAGTGATCGGTGTTAGCCCTGCATCCAACTTGGTAAGGCTCGATGACTTCTGCACTATAATTGATTCCTCTGAAGAATGTTTGAGCGTTAGTCCCACTGCTGCTGCTGGGGGTGAATCTTCCTCCCATAAGAAGCCCAAGAAGAAGAGCACTAGTACTTTACAACAATTAACTGTGAAACAATCTTTTGCTAAATGAAGCAAATATGACAGCAATCACCCAGTCGCAAAGCGGATCACAGACGCCATGGCGACTATGCCATGGCGATCTGCGCCAAATATCCACTATAAACGCAGCAGGTTGTTCACAGTAAATTGATGTTTTGTGTCCCCGTTACAAAATTCCATTGCGACACCACTTTTCACGAAAAGCTATTCCGCAACTGTACCAAAACATTAGTAAAAATGTACTAATTGGGCTCAAAAATGCCATTCTACCCACTGTACACTTAACCACAGATATGTGGACAAGTGGAAGTGGCCAAACGAAAGATTATGGGCTTGATTCATTAAGGAAAGTTAACCCAAAAATTGAGTAAGTTGTCTTATGTTTTTTTTATGTAGCACACAAATACTTGATAGCCTGTTTGTACACTGAAATTGAAAGTTCATCTAGGACATGCCCTACCCCAACTACAAATCTGCCATCAAAGTTTAAATTTACCTCCCTCTGAAATGCAACATGGTTTTGCCTTACTTGCTTACTTTTGCTTAACTTTCCTTAATGAATCAGGCCCTATATGACTGTGACAGTCCACTGGGTTGGTCATTCGCCTTCACAAGCAGGAACAGCAGTAGCATGTACACCACTATGTAACATTTCTCACAGGCAGGCTATTCTTTGTATCACCGGCTTCCCTAACAGGCATACAGTTGATATTTTGTCACAAAAACTAAGGGATGTCATTGATACATGGCTTATACCACTTCGACTTTCAGCAAGATATGTTATTTCTGATAACGCCAACAATATTGTGCGAGCATTACAGCTGGGTGAATTCCATCACATTCCCTGTTTTGCTCACACAATAAACTTAGTAGTGCAGAGCTTCTTGAAAAATAACAGTGTGGTGCAGGAGATGCTTTCGATTGCCCATAAAATTTTGGGACCTTTCCAGCATTCTGCCACAGGATGTAGGAGATTGCAGCAGCTCCAAGAACAATTTAACTTGCCCTGTCACCAACTTAAGCAAGAAGTGTTAACAAGGTGGAATTCCACCCTGTACATGCTTCAGAGGATGGAGGAACAGCTCAAAGCGATACAAGCGTATTGCACAAGCCATGACATTGGGAAAGGAGGGGGAATGTATTTCAGTCTTGCACAGTGGAGAATCCTTTCTGTGCTGTGCAAGGTGCTGAAACCATTTGAAGTTGTGACATGTGAAGTGAGTTCAGACTCTGTGTGCTTGAGCCAAGTCATTCCCTTAATTCGACTTTTGGAAAAGCAGCTTGACAAACTGAACGAGGACACGAAAGAAAGCAATTCTGCAAAGTATGTTGGCCTTGTAGATGAAGTACTTAATTCGCTTCGCAATGATCCAAGAGTTATGAAAATCTTGAAGTCGGATCACTATGTTTTGGCAACTGAGCTTGATCCGAGGTTTAAGACCCACATCGATTCTATGCTTCCAAATGACCAAGATCTGAACAGTTGCAAGGAGCTATTGGTCAACAAGTTGTCTGCTGAATTGGGCTTTCGCTTTAAGATGTCTCCTCCTTCAGTTTTTCAGGCAGCTGCTGCTCAGAAAAAATTGCACTTTCCAAAGAGAAGCAGGGATGACGCAGGTGGCAAACCACAACAGTTTGACATCTGGGGGTAAATGTATCATAGTGCGGGTTGTACAAGTCGCCGGAAATCGTTGAGATGACAGCTTAAATTTAAAGCAGCGCTTCCTTGTGAAGTTTCCCTTTACAAGGCAGCGCTGCTTTAAATTTAAGCTGTCATCTCGACAATTTCCGGCAACTTGTACAACCCGCACTATGATACATTTACTCCCTGGGCTGGTTTGAAAGATTTTACCAAAAAATGTGTGACCTCGGCCATAACTCCATCCAATCCTACTAATAACATGCAAAGGATGGGGGAGGATTATTTTCAAGAGGTAATTGATATGGAAATGTCAGACAGTCCCTTTCCATGCTGGGAGGAAAAACAATCCATTTGGAAACCCATGTACAAACTTGCTTTGTAATACCTAAGCTGCCCACCCTCCAGTGTGTACTCAGAAAGAGTATTCAGCACAGCCGGGAACCTTGTCTGTGATCAACTTAGGAGGTTACTTCCTAAAAATGTGGAAAAGATGATGTTCATCAAAATGAACTACATCTTCCATGAGGAAGGCCTTTACTGGCAAATACATCCAAGTACTGACACTTCTCTAATGGCGGATTCCAGCCGAGATGAATAAAATAGTCCGTGATGATGATGTACACACTGATGAGGGTGAGGATGATGCTGAAGATGATGATGACAACATCTTTTTGAAACTTGCACTATAAGTGTAGGGTGCAATCTACCACCAAAGAGAAAAGCTGCTTTGGGCATTTTGATTTATCGTACAGTCTTTGCAGGCTGCTTTTTTGAAACTTGCACTATAAGTGTAGAGTGTAATATACACCCAAACAGAAAAGATGCTTTGGGCATTTTGATTTATCGTACAGTCTTTGCAGGCTGCTTTTTTGAAACTTGCACTATTAGTTTAGGGTGTAATATACACCCAAAGAGAAAAGGTGCTTTGGGCATTTTGATTTATCGTACAGTCTTTGCAGGCTGCATTTTTGTAACTTTCACTATAAGTGTAGGGTGTAATATACACCCAAAGAGAAAAGGTGCTTTGGGCATTTTGATTTATCGTACAGTCTTTGCAGGCTGCATTTTTGTAACTTTCACTATAAGTGTAGGGTGTAATATACACCCAAAGAGAAAAGGTGCTTTGGGCATTTTGATTTATCGAACAGTCTTTGCAGGCTGCATTTTTGTAACTTTCAATATAAGTGTAGGGTGTAGTATACACCCAACTGGCTTTTTACTTTGAATTTCAATAGCTCTTTTTAGTGCGTTGTCTGGCACCCTGGATTGGTGTGTTTCTGATTAAAGCTCTCATCCCGGGGGGGGGGGGGGGTCAACGCTTGTTGACATTTATTAGCTGTAGAATTAAGGAGGGCCTAGCAGGGATTGAAATGTATTTTTCGTAATTTACATTAATAAGTGTAGGGTATAGTATACACCCAACTGGCTTTTTACTTGAATTTCAATAGCTCTTTTTAGTGCGTTGTCTGGCACCCTGGTTTGGTATGTGTCTGATAAATGAACACATCCCAGGGGGTCAGCGCTCGTTGACATTTATTAGCTGTAGAATTACCTCACTTATCCAAGAAACAGGTAGAGCACTGGTTGCCATATATTAGCTGTAGAATTACCTCACTTATCCAAGAAACAGGTGGAGCGCTAGTTTCAATGTTTCCTAGATCTGCTAGTAACTGCCGTGTGTTTGTGTCATTGCTCTGTCGTTTACCATCCAGCCAGATCGCTGCAGTATTTGGCTGGAAGTTTATGAAAAGCATATTGTGACCTGTGAGATGGTCAAAATTGAATGGAAATGACTGCAAATTAGTGTCTGTGAGGTTAATAATAATGTAGGTACAAAATAATACCTAAATTATGTTATTTTAGCCCAAGAAATGGAATTTTTTTAAAAATTGCAAAACAAACCAAAACCAAAACACGCAAGGGCGGTTTTGGCAAAACCAAAACCAAATCACGAAGGTAATCCAGATCCAAAACCAAAACCAAAAACAGGGGTCAGTGAGCATCTCTACTAAACATTCACCTGCATTATGTAATAAAGAAGATAAAACTTATTTATGGATCTCTTACTTCATTGAATTGCAATCCAAAACTAACGTAAATTGTGTGTTTTTTAAAATACATGTAATTTGGGCATATGCACATCGGTATTCAACAAGGACCAGTTCTGAAGACACGGCTCTTGTTGAATATGGATCTAGGTAGGCTCTGCTTTGCTAGACACAACACAGTGCAAGATACGTCCAATACATATGCAGAATATAAAGTCCCAAAAAAACACATAGAAAAAAAAAGTATTCAAAGATTGTAACCCACTAATAATATAGTCATTCATGATAAAACATAAAAAAAATATTTTTTTCCCCTCTTTAATTACATGCATCATGATGTTATTAATATCTACTGAATGTCTAATCAATTGGCACAGTAATACAACAGAAAAAACTTTGAAATGCCAAACCTTGAAACGGGCGTTGCTGCATGCGCACGAGCTTGGCATGCAATTAGAATACATTGATTACTTGTATACGCCCAGTCCCCTCCCTGTTCCTCCAATGAAATTGTAGGCTGTTGTAAGGTTCCTTTGCACTCGAAGATGAATTGGATGTTGCTGCATTCATTGGTATATAGTTCAATTCTAGGCATGCACAGAATGATTTTACACAAAATACAGCACATATCGGCATTAACGATCCTTAATAAATTAGGCTCAGAATGTTCACAATTTATCTTTTCATTGTGTTAGTGCCAAAGAATGTCTAGAACTGTGCCTTTTTATGAATTATTCTAAACTTACTGTTGTTTAGTTGTAAGAAAAATACCATATTTTTTATTCAAAACCTTTACAACATGATACAATAAAGGCTAAGAAACATATTGCTGCAATTGGAAAGATTGGTGCTTATTGTTAGAGCAAGTGATTGTTAAAAAATGATGGCACTCCACTGTGTGTGTTTTCTCAAGATAGGAAGCCACTCGATGGACACATTTTCTATTTCCCATTATATAAAGAAGGGAACTCTTGTGTTCTGTAACAACTTTATTTAACCCTCTTTTTTTAACAACATTCTTTCTTTCTTAGTAAGAAACAATTGTCTACAGTATTTCCCTAGGTCCTTTTGTGTTTTCATATTAATATAAACTACGACTAAAGCATTGAATTTACTTAATGTGTTTCCGTAAATTTTGTTGGTTGTACAATTGGTATGTTTTGTATATTAAGATTTATAATGTACAATTTAGTTTTCTGCATGAAGCAAAATTTGTCTTTATTTTATAAAATCTAAAAAATCTTAATATCTGTTCAACTGTCCACTGAGCTCAATTATGATTACTGTTGCCATCTCTGTTTGGCTGCTTGACCCTCTGGACCCAACTGTTAGCATCCCCCAGGGGCAAATGTATCAAAGTCCGATTTTTTCATTGTTTAAAAATTGCGGCAAATTGCTGGTGACAACCCACAATTTTAGACCCAAGTCTGCAGATGTATTAAGCTGTATTTTTTACAATGAGCATTTTGCTGGGATTTCAAACACTCCCGTGTTTAGCAAACTCTCCTGTGTGTCCTAAATGCGTGATTAGTAAACTCATCACTGTTACACTGTCTGTCTATAGAGCCAGAAGTCTGGCGGCTGTCAAAAGTTTAAAAACAGATAAATGTTTTTGTTTTTTTAAAAAGCGTGAGTTTCCCGCCCTACCACTATTCACCCTAGTGCTGCCAGACTACTGCTGTTTACATGAAAATCAGTTAAAAATTTGCATGGGGTCCCCCTGATTTTCACATAACCAGCACTAGGCAAACCAGCCAGGGTGGTTGGCAATATAGCAGGGGGACATGCGGCAGGGGTCCCCCTGTCATAATGACATACCAACCCCAGGGTGTTCAGCGCTGGGCAGGATTCCCTAGGGAGTGGGGTCCGCACAAAAAAATGTGCGGGCCCCCTCTAGGAATAACCAGCTCAGTGCTGAAAGCACTAGGGCTCTTTCTACACCACTGTGCGGTGGGTGTAGAGTAATATCGGCGACTATAATGTAAAAAAAAAAAACATACGCCATTTGGTTTTGTGGAACTACAAGTCCAACCATGCCAGATTGCCATAAACTGTCTGGGCATGCTGATGCTTCTATAACTACAAGCACCAGCATATCCATGGCAGCCAGGTCATGCTAGCACTTGGAGAACCAAAAGTGCCAACATGGCCTGACACCCATGGCTGGCTGAGACCTGTAGTTCCACAAAACAAAATGTTAAAAAAAAACACCCTCATTAAAGCCACATACTTTTAGTAAAAATAATAACAAAACCAATAAAAACATAACACAGCCTCTTTTTAATCATATCAATTTAATAAAAATAATAAAACCCAAAATACTCATCAATCTGAATTATTCTTCTTTTGTCAGCAGCTTTTAATCCAAATGTGTTTAAAACCCATGTCCATAAATATTTACAGATCCAAATGTCCATGCTTGAAAACCCATATAATATGATCCTGAACAACCACCTGCTTAACGAGGTGCTCATCTAGAGCAGCCCCTTTCCAAAGAACTTGATGTGTTCCACAGTGCTTGACTGGTCCCAGGTCTTAAGCTTGCAGTAATAGCTGTTGATGACAATATTGCCAATGGTGTGGACAGAACACAGAAGGAGGTGGTGAGCATATGTGATTGTATTAGAATAGTCCAAAACAAACTTAGATTACGACAGGCAGGGGTTAATGCAATACCATTTAAACAAGCCAAGGACAAGGCAGGCAGAGATAAGTGCAGATCTATTTAACAAGCCAAGGTCTGAAAGAATAGAGGTTAATGCAATTCTGTTTAAACAGGACAAGGTCAGGGCAGGCATAATGTTGCAAAGCAGTGACATAGGTGGATATTAGAGATTTGAAATATATTTGTTTGGCACTTGAAAGTGCAGTGCTTTAAGATGAAAGGATTAATTTATAGTGGAGGAAACCTGACCAGGAACGAGATTTCTTCCAGTAGTGCTTTGCATTGCAGTGTTAAATGCTGCGGACACCCCAGCACACCAACCCGGTTCCCTCTCCCGGCAGCAGCAGGCAGCGCCTTGATCTAAGATGGTTGCCCTGTAAACGGCAGCCGGCATCCTATTTCTGCTTTTGTTGGCATCATCTGTTTATCTCTCATTTGGTTCGTCTGACTTTCACAAGGCAACATCAGGAGCAGGGGAAGACAGCAAATTCCAATAACAACCCGGTAAAAAACAAAGAGACAAAATCAGTTCAGGATACAATAGCACACTAGGCCAAGCAGGAACTATCTCCAGCACTGGTGTAAAGCAGGAAGGGGTTTATAAACAGTTCGTTGTCCATGGAGTCTGATATCTCAGATTGTGCTGGTGGGATCAATTATGCAGGAGGAAGAATTCCAACAGGGAATTCTGCCATTCTATCTGTCCCCTGCCTTAAAAACCTGACCTAACTCTCCTGCATCTTGCTCTGCTCGTTCTTCTGCCACTAGCCTCTTTAACTTCCCAGGTGTGCAAGGGTGGACAGGCTTGTCTGCCTTTTCCCCTTTCCTTCCCACCAAGCCTTGGGAGCTGCCTGGTGTCTATGCCCCTTATCTGTCATCAGTGCCATTGGCCCCCATTTAGTTACTGGCTACTCTGATAATTTTATAAAGGAGCTGTCTCTTTATTCATCCACATGCCGTAGAAGTGACAGATCTCTCCTGCA
The DNA here is from genome assembly GCF_038048845.1 of Mixophyes fleayi. NCBI lineage: Eukaryota > Metazoa > Chordata > Amphibia > Anura > Limnodynastidae > Mixophyes > Mixophyes fleayi. The sequence continues at coordinate 222,168,298 of NC_134402.1, read as the reverse complement.
CAGGATTACTTTATTCATTCATGCTTATAGTTTCCTTAACAATTATGAAAATCCAGGATTTACAAAATTACTTACCCTCAGGAGTGACTTTCTGTCCTGTAATTATAGGAATCCAGACTTTTCAGCTGTAACCTATAATGAGATACAAATCAATACAAATCCTCTCTGCTCAATTGTTCTATCCTCCGGACATTAATAAACATGCTGTTTCCATCATGTAAATCATCTAGGTGCATAATAGAGCGTGAACATATTTACCAGTACTTTTAATAGATATACAGTAAATGATTGCTAGATCCATATTTATGCATTTCATTACCATTTATTACTAAGAGTTTCAGTTTCATCTATATTCATATTTCTGTATATTACATACACACTATGTAATAACTATTTAAATTTTTTATACAAAGATTGACATACTGTGCAGGAAGTACGTCAACGTCTGTGCAATGTAAAACATATATCATTCATGTAGATTGTAAGCTGTAGTAAACATGGCCTTCACACAGTTAGCATTAAGTTATGTTTCTTTACACATATTAAAGTGTGTTTGTTTATCCTTCACCCACTGGACAGCTCTGCAAAATATGTTGGCATTTTATAGATAAAATATAACAGTAAAAATAATTCTGCAAACATTATAGGAATTTAATATGAAAACCCCAGATTGCTTGTAATTAGTTATTGTGATGAGACCTGGTGGACAGTCTTGAGTTTTTTTACTTGTATTGTTATTATTAGTAATATCAGCATTACTTGAGATTCATCATGAAGTTTACCATGCAGTTTTCAGCCAAACTATTATAAGGTTTCATAACGCAATAGAATGAATTGCACAATTGAAGTTAAGTTGTTTTATTATTAATGCAATTTGCATCCTTTAAATAAGACATGAAAGTTCATTAAAACCGCTCAAATGTAAAGGAGCCCTAAGTCTGTATTTACATGTCACATCATGTTATCTACTCAGCTATAGGGGGAAATTCAATACTACTGAAAGTAATGAGGCCTGCGCTCTATTAGCGTTAAAGCGATAATGTTAACCCGGAGCTCTGCTTTCGGCTCCCTGAGCCGTGAGCAAACATGAACTTTAAACATTACAGCACTAACGGCAATAATGAGCACTATTACTGTAGGGACAGTAATAATGTGCACTATTACCGTAGTAATAGTAATAGTTCGCATGCCACGTTACTTTTGGCAGTAATGCGGCCAAATCAATTCCCCCTTTAGAGTGCCATTGACCATATCCAACACTTTTTAAATACATGATAAAAATAAAAATAATATATAAATAGAGAAAAAGAATGATCAAAACTCGAGAAATTTAAAAAAATAATGCCTGTTTTCCCAAGACCATATGTGTTTCTTTATTTTTTTTTAATAAATTCTGTTTAACTATGTAATCTTTAAGGGCTTACTATTTTTTCACAAAGCAAGGTGGACTGAAAAAATAAGTATGTCTCTAGGCAACACTAAAAATTATTATTAGAGCAAAAATAGTACAGTTTTTATGTGGTTTGGCTTAACATCCAAAATATGTTGACTTAAAAAGGTACTGTGCAGTTTTTGAAATACTTCATAATGCAGAGACATAGCATGGGCACAGTAGCAGGAGCTTGCTCTCCGGTTGCCATCTACCCTGTTGCGTGCTCTGCTGACATCAATCTCTTTTCCTGTTCAGCTGTGAGCCTGAATCGCAGTTGAGCAGATGTGGCACACAGACCTGATGTCCCATTTGGTTCTGTTATTTTACATAGTAGCAGCTCCCAACTGTGATAGGATGTGATGGCGGTGCTCCAGTGATGAGGTCATTGCAGTACAGTTATCCCAGCCTATCAGTGTCTGGGAACTACATCATCATCATCATCATCAGATTAGATTCAAGGACTCCATTATCATGTGATTAGATGTTGGTACACACTTCAGCTTCTCTACCTGCTGCTTCTACTGTGTAAGGTAAGAGAAGGTGGATGGTGGGGAGTAAAAAAATAATTGAATGGGAATCACCAATAGCTGGGGGAGGGAGGGATCAATAACCAGGGGTGGGGGCAATGAATAACCAAGATGAGAGGGGTTGAATAACTAGCAGTGGTGGTAATGAATAACTAGGGGTGGTGGAAGTGATCAATAAACGGGGGGCTATTGAATTAAAGAGAAGGTTGGGTGCAATTGCAAGGGAGGATGGTGGAGCTGTGAAGGAACATGAGGGTTGGTTTGGTCCGTCTATTTAATACAATGTCTGGGAAGTTTGGAGGGGAAGGACAGCTATAGCAGTTCTACATTTTTAGGGATGCCCCTTAATATTGATCATGTTCTTATTGGTCGTGCTGATGCTCCATGACAGCAAGTGCATTTTTGCACCAACAGGGATGGATGGATGGAGCACCTGAGCAGGTGCTGGCTCCAGGCGTCATGGCGGTGTCTATATCTCTGGCATAATGCAGAATGACATTTTAATATTATTGTACTGACTTATTGTTTAAAAACAACAATATGTTTCCTAAGAAGAATATATGTCTTTACCATTAGTTTATTAAGTTTATAATTATTTGCTCTATAATTATCCTAAATAACCCACAATACCACATGTATATTTTATTTTTTCTTTCTAATATATGTTTTATGTTTATATGCACAAAATTTTTGTATTATAGGACATTACTTTGTGTATTAGAACTTTTTACTATTTAAATATGAATATATTTTTAAAGTGCACATAAAAATTACTTTCTAATTCATGACCTCTTTTTGTTTCAGAAAAATTTTAGTTAGCTTTTTTTTTCAATCTTATTTTCTCATTTTCCTTTCTGGATGACCATAATCTAAAGCCAGTACCATTCAATGCAGAAGGAAAGACAAGCTCTATAGGCCAACATAAAACATGAAGATATTTGAGAAAATACATATAAAGTCAAAATGTTAAAAAGAAAGTTACCTTTACCATATGATAATTGTAAAGCGCTACGGATTCTGCTGGTTGCTATATAAATAAATGTTGTTGATGATGATGATGATGATGATGATAGTATATGTAGCAGAAATCATACTGGCTTGGATATGGGCACAGTAAAGTAGCTGTGAATGGCCACTTTTGCTAAAAACTGAATTACTGACACATGCATCTTCAACAGTAATTTGCATGTAGTACCATTTTTCATAATAGCTTGTGTCATGTGCTAGACCAGTGATGAGCAAACTTTTTCAGGAGCGAGCCAAATAAAAAAGAAAAACTTTAGGCGGGCCAATATAATTTATTAAAAAACTCAAATATCGATAATACAAATTTTTTTAATGGGACGGGAGGGTGTTATATAGCAGTGTTACCTCTATAAGTGCAGCGATCGTACAGAAACAGCACTTATTTCAGCAGGTTGTTGCAAATTCATCTTTCTGGTGAGCCACTAACTAACAACACAGCAGCCAATCGAAATCCGCCTTAGTATATGGCCCAGCCCATCTCTTCTCACATGACTTTCAGCCATTAGGGGGCAGGCAGGTGTTTGAGTGATTGACATATGAAGTGTCTTTTTTAGGAAAGAGGATGAAGTGTAATGGAGGAAATAGTTGGGAAGGCATAAAAATGAAGGTTCTGACACACAGGGTCGGCCTTAATAATTTTATGCATATATTAATGAAATTTTTTAAAATATTGGCGGGCCGGATAGAGCCTCTAAGTGGGCCACATCTGGCCCGCAGGCCGTATGTCACTCACCGGACTGTGAGTGCTACTTCTAAAGTAGCTAGGAACCGTGTCCGTCCATTATTATGAGGTACTGCGCATGTGCAGTCCCTTTTAACCTTCAGTTCTGTTCCTTTAACTTAATTGGCTGATCAGGCAACACTCCCTATATTAAGCACCTGTGGACAATACCACGTTGCCTGATCTTGGAGTCTCATGGAGTCTCATTCCTCATGAGTCTCTGAAGGTGTTCCAGTGCCTCCTCGTGTGTTCAGCTAATGCTGATTCCTGTTTGCCGTTTGTGGTTTCCAGACCACTTCTATTCCTCGTGTTCCTAGTGACTTCAGCAGCTGATTCCTATCCGCTGCCTCCGTGTATCTACAGCTACAGATTACTGAAAACTCTCCTGTGGTTCTTCGTGACTCCAGCAGCTGATTCCTATCCGCTGCCTCCGTGTATCTACAGCTACAGATTACTGCAAACTCTCCTGTGTTTCTTCGTGACTCCAGCAGCTGATTCCTATCCGCTGCCTCCGTGTATCTACAGCTACAGATTACTGCAAACTCTCCTGAGTTACATCGCTTCTGTTTCAGCTGATTCCTGTTCGCTACTTCAGCGTGTCTACAGAGTCTGCTCGTCTCAGCGCTCCAGTCTGCATTCTACCTGCCGTCAGCTGACCCGCTGCCTACTGCTTCTACAGTGTGTCCATTTGTGTCAACTCGCCTGTTGCATCGAGTCTATGCTCCTCAGCTTCCAGCTTTGCTACATCGCTTCAACTCTCCCATGGTCTCCTGCTGTTCTATTCAATATACTACTGCTTCCTGAGTATTTGTCATCTTTGCTGGCCTACCTACAGTGCGCTGCACCTACCTGCCGCTTCCATTCTGCAAGGACTTTGCATCTCGTCTGTTCCCGGCCGCTCAGGTATCCCTGCAGCTATCCCTAACAGCCTGCTCATCTGAACCACGGTATGCATACTTCTCATTGACTGTGCTGGTGTATTGCATATCCATCTGGACTGAGTTGTTCTCCTCCGGAGTTTCCATCCTCTGAGACTATTGCTATTATTGACTGTGTTTCCATTTGCTGGACTATTTGAGTGACTTTGTTTATCTGTGCAGTGCTGTTCATTCATTATTATCATTGTGTGCAGTTCAACGTGGGATCAAGTTCAGTGTATCCGTGTAGACTCTGCATAGCATTTATCTCCTCGTGTCCTTCCTCACATATATATTCAGTGGTACAACTTGCTAGAGGCAGACCACTGATTCCTGTTTCCCTGTGTCACCAGTTGCATATATCCTCTCACATAAGCAGTGGTACAACTTGCTACTCGCAGACCACTGACTTCCCCGTGACCTTCACCTGGATTCCATTCCTTCACTACAGACAGCGGTACAACTTGCTATACGCAGACCGCTGACTTCCACCTCCTTAGTACTCCTGGACATTCTTCTCACTATAGCAGTGGTACAACTTGCCGTGCGCAGACCACTGACTACCCTCACGTGCCCTTGTCCATCCAGATCCTCGTGTTCAGTTACCCATTGTTTACCAGTGCTGCTAGTCATAGACTTTCTGAGCATTCTCTAACCATCTGCTGTTTCCAGTTCCATTATCACCCTGCCATCAGAGTATCATATACCAACTCTACTGCTCTGATAAGACCATCAGCGGGTGATACTGGGTAAAGCCTCCTAGTGCCCGTGACACCGTAGTTTGCCCATCACTGTGCTAGACCTTCTGTTGCACTTATCGTGGTTTAGTGCTGACACCACATTCTTCCATGTGGTACTGCAGGGTAGCTCCTTCCTGGACTCTGCCAATGTAGTGAGAGATGGAGACCGCCACGTTAGTTACCTAAGTGATGTTTATATCCCCTTTAGTGTTCTATAGAAGCACAGATGAATACAATGCATTTTTGGGGTCTAAAGGCAGTCATCATCACCGTATTTTGCAAAGAGTTAAGGTGGCCCAGTAATGTGATTTTGACATGCTATATCTTACAGTGGCTATACATCGATGGACCGTGAGCGATATCCATTGTGGACCCCCATGGCACTGGAGGAGTGGAAGTGTTATTGCTACTATTCATTGATTAACCCTTTATCCTCCATTATTAGCTGTTCACCATTAAGCTGTCAATTCTTAACCTCCTCATCCTCAAACATTAACCCCTCATCGTTCCTCAATAATCTTCCCCCCTTGATCCTTGCATCATTCATCATTTCTCATCACCCTCCATTATTCATTAACCTCTAATCCTTCATCATAAACCATCTCTCATTACCATCATCAATCTCTTTTTTAATTAACCCCCTCATCCTTATAATATCATGCACCCTCCCCCTCACTCACCAGGGATACCACACTTCTCCTCCACATTTACAAAGAAGGTAACTTATCATACATCAGTTCCCCACTGATTACTTCCACACAACTGCCGAGTCTCATGCTTGATCAGAGGATCTTTACATTTAGTACTCCAAATACCAGGCAAGACACAGAGCCTTTTGGAGTATCAATAAGATGCTTATGTCAATGAACAGAACATAAAGCTCCAGAAACTTAGCCTTCTCCTCCATTTACATTATGAGCGATGGCACAACTCAAAAGCCAGCAAGCTGTCTCTGCTCCTCTCAGCTGGATGAGATGACTATGACTGAATACCAGAGAAAACTGTTACACCCACAAAGCACCCCCAACATTACTTCACTCTTCTAAGTTTAAAACATAATTTTAACTTTAGTTTTGCAACCAAATCCTTAAAACAATGATATTCTGAATCAGGTAATATTTTTGGACATTTGATGTTCACCCCTCAAACATTGCATCAAATAAAATAGAAAATTAGAAAATGTTTAACAAAAAAAATCCTATTATCAGAAATCTGACAACGGGCCTGAGTCATTAAGGAGAGCAAAGCAAATAAAAGGAGTAACTTTGCACCTGGGCAAAACCATGTTACATTGGTGGGGAGGTAAATTTAAAATGTGGGGACAGATTTATAGTTGGGATAGGGCATGTGCTAGATCAGTGGTTCCCAAACTTTTGCAGTTCGCGGCACCCTTAGAGTCTCCGTAATTTTTTCAAGGCACCCCTCCAAATAATTACCGAGCAGTCCTGTTTTAGAAGTAATTGGGTCAAAAAATTGTAATACGTATTTAGGTCAGTACAGAAATACTTATTTAATTGTATGCAAAGTGTCACAACTTAAATATTCTGCTTACTGGTTTTGGCACTACTCACCAAAGAGGCGCGGAGTCTAACGTGTCCCAGGTCTTCACCAGGAACCCCCGCAAGGGAGTATGGTCTTAGCTGCAGGAGACACGCAGGTCGGGGTGCACAGAGGGAGCAACCAGTGAAGCGGTAGGATGGAAGCGGTGTCAGGCTGGCTGGGTCAGAACCGAGAGAATCAGGATATGCCACAGGGAGAATCCAATATCGTAGTCAAGAATAGCCGGGTCCAGGGTCAGAAGCGCAGGAGAGAACAGTCAGCAAGCCGGGTCCAGTACACAGGGAGAACAGAGGAAGAATGGTCAGGAACAATCTGGGTAATTCACAGGAGAACAAGAACTGCACAGGAACGCTGGAGCTAGGGTGGACCTAATACTCTGGCACTCTCCTAGTGCCAGAGTGAACCTTAAATACCTACACTAATCAGCGGCGGTGGTGACGCTGAACACCACTGCCGGAACTCCTGGGAAGCGTTCCGTTGCCTAGCAACGGAACACGTGACGGCTGACCCGGAAGTGTGCTCGGTTGCCTAGCAACCGAGCGCTCAGCGGCAGTAGCAGGCGTCCGTCCCTGTGCAACGGACACAGCACTGGGACGGCGCCTGACAGTACCTTCTCCCCTACTTTGTTGGATAGTTCTTTGGTCGAGGTATTGCTTCAATAGTCGTGGGGCGTGAAGATCCTCTTTTAGCACCCATGATCTCTCTTCTGTGCCGAAGCCCTTCCAATGAACTAAGAATTGGTGTCGTCCATGAAGAACACGGGAGTCCAGGATGCGACTTACTTCGAACTTTTCACCATTAGTAGTCCGTACAGGAGCTGGACGATGAGGCAATTGATGAAATTCGTTAAGTACAAGTGGTTTCAGAAGAGAGACATGAAAAACGTTATGGATTTTCAGGGATGGAGGTAGGTGGTGTCTATAGGTCACCGGGTTGATAACATGTGTTATAGAGAAGGGTCCGATATAACGAGGAGCCAATTTCTGAGAAGGTACCCTCAACTTGAGATTGCGTGTAGACAACCATACTTTATCGTGAATGTGTAATCGAGGAATAAGTCTCCGTTGTCGGTCAGCAGCTTGCTTATAACGCAAGGAAGTCTCTTGGTGTTTGGTTTTGGTAGTTGACCAAATCTGAGAAAAGTTCCGCATTAAATCCTCCACAGCTGGAACTGGCGAAGAAACCTGACCGGAGAAATCTGGGAGGGTGGGTTGGGTTCCATAAACGACAAAAAATGGAGAAGCACCAGAAGACTTGTGATGATGAAGTTGTGAGAAAATTCAGCCCAAGATAGGAGATTAGCCCTTTTGGTTTGGTTGTCTGAAGAGAAACATCATAAAAAGACCTCAAGGTCCTGGTTAACCTGGTTGGCCATTAGTTTGTGGATGATAGCCGGACGAGCATTTGAGGTCAGAACAAAGAATTTTACAAAAGGCTCTCCAGAATTGAGAAACAAACTGCACTCCACGATCCAAAATGATTTCGCGGGGGCAGCCATGGATTCTGAATATCTCCTTAATAAAGATGAGGGCCAACTGAGAAGCAGACGGTAGAGCAGGCAAAGGTACGAAGTGGGCCATTTTAGAAAATCTGTCAACAACGACCCAAATGATGGTAAACCCATTACTGGGGGGAAGGTCAGTGATGAAATCCATGGATATGCTTTGCCAAGGAAGGTCTGGAGTAGGAAGCGGTTGTAGAAGACCTGATGGAGCCAATCTGTGTTTTTTACAACGAGCACACGTAGCACATGAGGCCACAAATTTTCGTATGTCTGAATGCAGGGCAGGCCACCAATATTTTTTACGAAGGAATTCGTAGGTTTTCTTCACCCCGGGGTGTCCCGCAAGTTTGGAAGAGTGTGCCCACTGTAACGCTTTGGCTCGTAGACTAGGTTCCAAAAAAGAACAACCCCTGCGAGGTGTCTTGGGGGAGGTATTAGTGAGGGCAATAACCCTGGTAGGTGTTAAGATAGGCAGCGGCATCAGGGATGTGCAGATGTCAGTATTATCAAAAGATCGAGACAGGGCGTCCGCTCTGATGTTTTTGGACCCAGGATGGTAAGTTAAGATAATATTGAAGCGTGCAAAGAATGATGCCCATCGAGCTTGACGTGGGTTGAGACACCGAGCTTCACTGATATAGAGCAAGTTCTTATGGTCAGTTAAAACTGTTACTGGATGATGGGAACCCTCCAAGAGATGTCGCCACTCCTCCAAGGCAGCCTTGAATGCGAGCAACTCTTTGTCGCCTATACCATAATTTTTCTCATGAGGCAAGAATTTTTTAGAGAAAAATCCGCAGGGAAGATGGGTACCAAGTTCAGATTTTTGGAAGAGCACTGCTCCAATACCTACTGCGGACGCATCAACTTCCAGAAAAAAGGGTTCTAATTGATTTGGTCGAGAAAGAACTGGTGCAGATGAGAAGGCTTGCTTTAGGGAATCAAATGCCTTCAAGGCATCGGAAGGCCATTCTCTGGGATTGGATGATTTACGGGTTAGAGCGGTTATTGGGGCAATAATTGAGGAGAACCCCTTAACAAACTGTCTGTAATAGTTGGCGAACCCAATAAATCTTTGAATGGCCTTGGTGCCTTGAGGAAGAGGCCAACTATTAATAGCGGACACCTTCTTTGGATCCATGCGTAGTCCTGATCCCGAAACAATGTACCCAAGGAACGGGAGTTGCTCAACTTCAAAGATACACTTCTCTAATTTGCAGAAGAGTTGGTTAGCTTGTAGTTGAGATAAAACTTCTTTGACATGAAGACGATGGGAGGAAATATCTCGGGAAAATCAAGATCTTGTCCAGGTAGACAACTACGGAGTGATATAACAGATCTTGGAAGATCTCATTAACAAAGGACTGAAAGACAGCGGGGGCGTTACTAAGCCCGAAGGGCATAACTAGACACTCGAAATGTCCGTCCCGCGTGTTGAACGCTGTCTTCCATTCGTCCCCTTGACGGATTCGTACCAAATTATGTGCCCCTCGGAGATCCAATTTGGTGAAGACTCGGGCTCCGCTGATTCTGTCAAAAAGGTCCATTATAAGAGGCAGAGGATAACAATTTTTTATGGTAATTTTATTTAGTTGTCTAAAACCAATACAGGGGCGTAGAGATCCATCTTTATTCTTGACGAAAAAGAATCCTGCTCCGGCCGGAGTGGAAGATTTTCTGATGAACCCACGGGCTAAATTTTCAGAGATATATTGTGACATAGCCTGGGTCTCAGGCAAAGACAGGAGATAAGCCCTACCACGAGGAATCTGCTTTCCCGGAATTAAATCGATCGGACAGTCCCAAGGGCGATGAGGTGGAAGAATCTCTGATCTTTGCTTGGAAAAGACGTCCTTAAAGGTTAGGTAGGCCGAGGGTAGTGCGCATGTCTCAGAATTGGTTTGAGTAAGGCAAACCTTGGAACGAGGAGAAAAGATACACCGCTTATGGCACTGCGAACCCCAGGAGATAACTTGGGCACGAGCCCAGTCAAATTGTGGGGAGTGGGCACGGAGCCAGGGGAGACCCAGAATTAAAGGGTTGACGGATTGTGGTAACACTAGGACTTGAATCCATTCTTGATGTAAGACTCCAATCCGCAACTGAACGGCACTAGTGATGCTGGAAATGGTGCCATTGCTGACCCGATTACCGTCTACAGCTGTTAGTGTTAGCGTCTGAGGAAGAGCCAGAATGGATAACTGAAGCTGTGAGGCAAGAGAGGCCAAGATAAAATTTCCGGCCGCACCGGAATTCAGGAAGGCTAGAATCTGCTGGGGTCCTTTAGAACTGACCATTAGTACAGGCATAAGGAACTCAGGGTTAGAAGTTGAGTAGGGAGTGGAAACAGCTACTCCTAAGACGGTGTCACGGGCACTAGGAGTCTTTACCCAGTATCACCCGCTGATGGTCTTATCAGAGCAGTAGAGTTGGTATATGATACTCTGATGGCAGGGTGATAATGGAACTGGAAACAGCAGATGGTTAGAGAATGCTCAGAAAGTCTATGACTAGCAGCACTGGTAAACAATAGGTAACTGAACACGAGGATCTGGATGGACAAGGACACGTGAGGGTAGTCAGTGGTCTGCGCACGGCAAGTTGTACCACTGCTATAGTGAGAAGAATGTCCAGGAGTAATAAGGAGGTGGAAGTCAGCGGTCTGCGTATAGCAAGTTGTACCGCTGTCTGTAGTGAAGGAATGGAATCCAGGTGAAGGTCACGGGGAAGTCAGTGGTCTGTGAGTAGCAAGTTGTACCACTGCTTATGTGAGAGAATATCTGCAACTGGTGACACAGGGAAACAGGAATCAGTGGTCTGCCTCTAGCAAGTTGTACCACTGAATATATATGTGAGGAAGGACACGAGGAGATAAATGCTATGCAGAGTCTACACGGGTACACTGAACTTGATCCCACGTTGAACTGCACACAATAATAATAATGAATGAACAGCACTGCACAGATAAACAAAGTCACTCAAATAGTCCAGCAAAAGGAAACACAGTCAATAATAGCAATAGTCTCAGAGGATGAAAACTCCGGAGGAGAACAACTCAGTCCAGATGGATATGCAATACACCAGCACAGTCAATGAGAAGTATGCATACCGTGGTTCAGATGAGCAGGCTGTTAGAGATAGCTGCAGGGATACCTGAGCGGCAGGGAACCGGCGAGATGAGAAGTCCTTGCAGAATGGAAGCGGCAGGTAGGTGCAGCGCACTTGTAGGTAGGCCAGCAAGGACGACAAATACTCAGGAAGCAGTAGTATATCGAATAGAACAGCAGGAGACCACGGGAAAGTTGAAGCGATGTAGCAAAGCTGGAAGCCGAGGAGCGTAGACTCGATGCAACAGGCAAGTTGACACAAATGGACACACTGTAGAAGCAGTAGGCAGCGGGTCAGCTGACGGCAGGCAGAATGCAGACTGGAGCGCTGAGACGAGCAGACTCTGTAGAGACGCTGAAGTAGCGAACAGGAATCAGCTGCTGGAGTCACGATGAAACACAGGGGAGTTTGCAGTAATCTGTAACTGTAGATATACGGAGGCAGCGGATAGGAATCAGCTGCTGGAGTCACGATGAAACACAGGAGAGTTTGCAGTAATCTGTAACTGTAGATATACGGAGGCAGCGGATAGGAATCAGCTGCTGAAGACACTAGGAACACGAGGAATAGAAGTGGTCTGGAAACCACAAACGGCAAACAGGAATCAGCATAAGCTGAACACACGAGCAGGCACTGGAACACCTTCAGAGACTCATGAGGAATGAGACTCCAAGATCAGGCCACGTGGTATTGGCCACAGGTGCTTAATATAGGGAGTGTTGCCTGATCAGCCAATTAAGTTAAAGGAACAGAACTGAAGGTTAAAAGGGACTGCACATGCGCAGTACCTCATAATAATGGACGGACACGGTTCCTAGCTACCTTAGAAGTAGCACTCACAGTCCGGTGAGTGACAGGCGGCCTCCCTCTTACCGTTTAGGAGGGAGCATTTCCCGGCCTTTTGGGACAAAGGCTTAATACATGTCCAGACTCTCCGCAGTATAGACACAGTCTCTGTTTGAACCGTCTTTCACGCTCCTCAGGCGTCAATTTTGAGCGGCCCAGCTGCATCGGTTCGTCCGTAGTCGAAATAGGATTTTAAAAAGTAGGTGCCAAGCGGGAGGGGCGTCTTGTGAGAGATCTCTCCGACGTCCTTTCTCTGAAATGTAAGTCAATCCGGATACACAGGGAAATGAAGGTAACAAGGTCAGAGGGAAGTTCCCTGGTGACCAGCTCATCCTTAATTCGGTCAGTAAGGCCCTACCAGAAGGTAGCAATGAGAGCCTCATTGTTCCATAGAAGTTCTGAAGCAAGAGTACGGAACTGTACCGCATACTGACCAACTGACATCGAACCTTGTCGCAGATTCAATAGACTAGAGGCAGCTGAGGAGATCCGACCTGGTCCATCGAAGACCTTGCGAAACATGTCAATAAAGGCTGCGGAGTTCTCTAGTAAGGGATTGTTGCGCTCCCATAGCGGTGAAGCCCAGGTCAATGCTTGTCCGCTGAGCAGAGAAATAATGAAGGCTACCTTGGTGCGCTCAGATGAGAAGGCTGCAGAGTTGCACTCGAAATGAATTGCGCACTGATTGAGGAACCCCCTGCATCTTTTAGGATCTCCGTCATACTTCTCGGGGGAGGGAATTCTAAGCCCGGTAGAATGAGCCAAGGAAGGAGACGGAGCCACTGGAGCAGCAGCGGCCAGAGATGGAGCAGCAGGAGGTTCCGCCGGGGGAGGTTGGACTGCCTGTAAGGAGTCTTGACGGGTCATAATCCCTTGGACACACTGAAGTAAACGAGCCTGGTCGGCTTCCTGCTGTTCCACTCGGCGGCCCAGGTGGATAAGAAGATCCCGAGTTGAGGGTTCATTTGTTCCATCCAACGTCATCCCCAGAGTATACTGTCACAACTTAAATATTCTGCTTACTGGTTTTGGCACTACTCATCAAAAAGGCGCGGAGTCTAACGTGTCCCAGGTCTTCACCAGGAACCCCCGCAAGGGAGTATGGTCTTAGCTGCAGGAGACACGCAGGTCGCGGCCCTCAGAGGGAGCAACCAGTGAAGCGGTAGGATGGAAGCGGTGTCAGGCTGGCTGGGTCAGAACCGAGAGAATCAGGATATGCCACAGGGAGAATCCAATATCGTAGTCAGGGATAGCCGGGTCAGAACCAAAAGTCAGGATATGCCACAGGGAGAATCTAATAACGTAGTCAAGAATAGCCGGGTCCAGGGTCAGAAGCGCATGAGAGAATAGTCAGCAAGCCGGGTCCAGTACACAGGGAGAACAGAGGAAGAATGGTCAGGAACAATCTGGGTAATTCACAGGAGAACAAGAACTGCACAGGAACGCTGGAGCTAGGGTGGACCTAATACTCTGGCACTCTCCTAGTGCCAGAGTGAACCTTAGATACCTACACTAATCAGCGGCGGTGGTGACGCTGAACACCACCGCCGGAACTCCTGGGAAGTGACCGCTGACCCGGAAGTGTGCTCGGTTGCCTAGCAACCGAGCGCTCAGCGGCAGTAGCAGGCGTCCGTCCCTGTGCAACGGACACAGCACTGGGACGGCGCCTGACACAAAGTTAATACACATAAATCCAAGGAAAAATAATATTTTTATATATATTTTTTTCAATTATATTTCTGTCAAAGAATAATTGTCAGCTAACTCACACTGTGACCTCCTTCATCTCCACACACTCTGCCCCGTCTGCATCCAGTCACGCCGTCCCCTCTCACACTGCCCCCTCTGGCCTCTCTCACGCTACTCCCTCTGCATTGAGTCACACTGCCCCCTCTGCATATAGTCACTCTGCCCCCTCTGCATCCACTCAATCTGCCCCCTCTGCATCCACTCACTCTGCCCCCTCTGCATCCACTCACTCTGCCCCCTCTGCATCCAGTCACGCTGCCCCCTCTGCATCCAGTCACACTGACCCCTCTGCATCCAGTCACTCTGCCCCCTCTGCATCCACTCGCGCTGCCCCCTCTGCATCCTCTCACGCTGCCCCCTCTGCATCCTCTCACGCTGCCCCCTCTGCATCCAGTCACGCTGTCCCCTCTCACAATGCCCCCTCTGCCCTCTCTCACGCTGCCTCCTCTCACTCTGCCCTCTTTCACTCTGCCTCCTCTCACGCTGCCCTCTTTCACTCTGCCCTCTCACACGCTGCCCTCTCTCACGCTGCCTCCTCTTATTCTGCCCTCTCTCACACTGCCTCCTCTCACTCTGCCCTCTCTCACTCTGCCTCCTCTCACGCTGCCCTCTCTCACGCTGCCTCCTCTCACGCTGCCTCCTCTCACTCTGCCCTCTCTCACGCTGCCTCCTCTCACGCTGCCCTCTCTCATGCTGCCTCCTCTCACGCTGCCTCCTCTCACTCTGCCCTCTCTCACGCTGCCTCCTCTCACTCTGCCCTCTCTCACTCTGCCTCCTCTCACGCTGCCCTCTCTCACGCTGACTCCTCTCACGCTGCCTCCTCTCACTCTGCCCTCTCTCACGCTGCCTCCTCTCACGCTGCCCTCTCTCACACTGCCCTCTCTCACGCTGCCCCCTCTGCCGCGACCAGCCAGAGAAAAAACCCAAAAAAACAACTTACCAATCCGCGCGACGCCCGTGACCCAGCATCCTCCTCTCTCCCGCAGCTTGTCACTGAATGTCAGGCGCGCTGCAGGAGAGAGGAGGATGCTGAGTCACGGGCGCCGCGCAGATTGGTTTTTTTTGGGTTTTTGTTCTCTGGCTGGTCACGGCACCCCTGTGACAATGCCGCGGCACCCCTGGAAGCCACGGCGCACACTTTGGGAACCGCTGTCCTAGATCAACTTTAAATTTCAGTGGAAAAATAAAGCTATAAAGTATTTGTGTGTTACATGAAAAACAGCCAGTATTTAAATTATGTGTAAAATAATGAAGTCATTTGCACCCCTTGCATTGTAACATGGTTTGTCCAGGAAAATATTTAACTTTTTTCTAGTCTTACTTTCCTTGATGACTCAGGCCCATCATGCATAGAATGTCCTCAGCTTAATGTCTACAGGTTGCCAATATTGCAGAAGTTCACTCAGAGCAGATACAAATGATCTCCCTATGTACCAAGTACTAATAAAATGTTCTAGACATTCAGGAGCAGTAGTGATATGTAATTATTTAGTTTTACTGCAAAACTGGTAAAGGAAAAGCATGGAAGTAAGCATACCCTCCCACTCTGTCAGAGTGGCGTTTTAGCTCTATGATAACAACTAAAATGAAATATTGATCACTTACTTTAAAGATCGCAAGTCAGAACACAGCTGAATCAATACATTGTTTCCAATCCTAGCAATCCCAGCAAATATCAAGAAAATGAGAATGTTTCCATAATCTGACAGGATGTCATAATATGTGGAATGCTTACAAAGAACATAATCAGCGTTTGTCTGTAATTTTTTTAATTTAATGTATTTACTTTAACAAACTGAAACCACGTAAGTGATGATTGGCCAAGTAGTGATGCTTCTGACTTGTCCTGCCCTCGAACTGGTATTCTAGTGTAACAAATGCCAAAGAAAAGATGTCTATGTATACTTCCATCATTAATCTGCTCCAAATTCCACCATCTATCAGCTCTACATTAAACATAAACATACTATTTTGTTCCTTATGTTACCAAGTCCCTCTTTGAAGTTAAAACATATAATGGATCCAAAATACCCATTACATAATGCTCTGGACCAGTGTTCCCCTATCTTCGAAATAAAGATATAGAGGCTTGCTTAGCAGAGAAGGGTCAAAAAATGTATTAAAATACATGTGAGGGTGTGCCGCTATAAGGGGCATCTTGTCAGAGTAGTTAAAAAGTGTCATGGTTGTTAAGAACAGGAATTTCTTGCTTTGGGAGATATGCCATGTCGAGTCTAAGCTAATACGTTTTTGATACTTACTTGACCTAGTAACACCAAGTAAACTCGGCTCCCATATGGGTCCCAGTTCATTCGATAGAGAAATCTAGTCGAGTAAAGACTATTGATAAGTTCTGAGAGTGAGGCTCCAAAATGCAGAAAGGCCAGTGATGCTGCTGAGAGCAAGTAGTGCTACGACCAAGTGGACAGGAAGTTGCTAACCTGTCCTGCTTGTGAGACGAGATTTGCAAGTGTGGTATGGTCTGAAAGGCTCTTAGGAGGCTCAAGACTTTACTTTTGCTGACAAACAGTAACTTTGTTGAAGCAAAAAAGCTTTCAACCTAAAATAAATCAGTCCCTTAGTCTTTGTTCCACTGATGTCTATTTAAACAAATGTCCAAGGGTAATGATCCGAAGACTGTAGTAACCTGGAACGTACTTGGGACCAAATTTGGGAAAAGTTGCGAATCATACTCTATGCGGCAGGTACCGAGGTATCGGAAAGATTAAAAAAGGTGGGGAGAATAGGGTGTCTCCCGTATATGGTAAAGAAGGGAGAGTTACCCGTAGACTCATGCTGGTGGTTATTATGAGTAATCTCTGCCCAGGGTAAAAGTTCACTCCGCGAAGATTGCTGATCCAAACAGTAGCACCTAAGGAACGCCTCCAAGTCCTGATTGGTCCGTTCAGTCTGCCCATTGGTTTGCGGGTGGTATCCAGAGGAGAATTTTAGACTGATACCAAGCTGTTTGCAGAAGGACCTCCAGAATTGGGAGAGAAATTGGACTCTGCGATCAGAAATGATGTCCCTCGGGCAGCCATGGAGGCAAAAAATCTCTCGGATGAACAGAAGTGCCAACTGGGAGGCGGAGGGTAGTCCTTTGAGAGGAATGAGGTGGGCTAATTTCGAAAAGCGGTCTACCACTACCCAGATGGTATTAAAACCGTGACTAGCAGGAAGGTCTGTGATAAAGTCCATGCTAATACTAAGCCATGGGAGGTCTGGAATAGGAAGAGGATGGAGAAGGCCGGCAGGAGGTCTCTTAGGAATTTTATGCCGGGCACAGACCTCACAAGAACGAATATATCTCTGGACATCGGAAGGCAATGAGGGCCACCAATATAGACAAGATAGGAGGGCAACCGTCTTCTTAACCCCAGCATGACCAGCGAATCTGGCATTATGAGCCCATCTCAGGAGTTTGATGCGCAGATTTTCCTGCACAAAAGAGCGACCAGGAGGAGGAGTCTTGCAAGAAGAATTGGTCAAGGCTAGAATCGTGGAAGGGTTGAGGATGGGTTTGGCAACCATGGATGATTATAATAATCATTATATATAATCCCTTAGATTGTACCATCTCTCCTCCTGTTTCCACCACTTCTAACTCTGCTCTCCAGCTACTTAGCCCTCCTCCTCAAAGGTCCTCCACCCCACATCCACTTTCGCTCCCTCCTCCCCCCTGGGGGTCTCCCTGTCTTCCGCGCCCCCCTTCTTGGGCCCCGTCGTTTTCGGATCCTCCCTCCCCCTTCCCCGCCCTCTCTAGCTGTGCATTGAGCGTACTGAGTTGCTGTGTTTACTGTACTGTGCTGTCTCCCATTGTATTGTGATTTTGTTTGTCTCTGTACGGCGCTGCGGATGCCTTGTAGCGCCTTATAAATAAATATTAATAATAATAAATGATGAGGCATCAGAGGAATCAAATGATCTGGACAGTGCGTCAGCACGAAGATTCTTGGTACCGGGCCGGAAGGTTAATATCAGCTGTTAAAGAATAGCGACCAGCGGGCCTGACGGGGGTTCTGGCATTGTGCAGACTGCAAGTAGGTGAGATTTTTATGATCAGTAAACACTGTGATAGGAAAGCGTGCCCCTTCAAACAGGTAGCACCATTCCTCTAAGGCGGTCCTGATGGCGAGAAGTTCTTTATCACCGATCCCATAGTTGGCCTCACTGGCAGAGAACTACAAGGAATGGAAAGACCTGCAGAATTCTTCTGAGACAGCACTGCTCCAATCCCAACAGAGGATGCATCGACTTCCAAAAAGAACGGTTTATTCTGGTCGAGTTGACATAAGACAGGTGCAAGCGTAAAGGCCTCTTTAATGGCTAGAAATGCTTGTACTGCTTCTGGGGACCAGGATTTTGATTGACCACCTTTCCGGGTAAGAAGAGAAATGGGAGAGATTAGCGTGGAAAATCCCTTGATGAATTGGCGATAATAATTCGTAAAGTCAATAAAACACTGGGTAGCTTTGAGGCCGGAAGGCTGAGGCCAATTACGAATAGCCTCCAATTTTCTGGGATCCATCCGAAGGCCAGAACCCGAAACTATATACCCCAGGAAGGGTACTTGGGAGCAATTGAAGAGGCACTTCTCTAATTTGCAGAATAGCTGATTAGAACGTAAATGAGAAAGTACTTCTTTGACATGCAGAAGATGAGTAGACAAGTCTTGTGAAAAAATTAGGATGTCATCCAAATAGATAACCATCGACTGATAGAGTAAATCCCTGAATATTTCGATAACAAAGTCCTGAAAGACAGCTGGGGCGTTACAGAACCCAAAAGGCATCACCAGGTAGTCATAGTGACCGTCTCTGGTATTAAATGCGGTCTTCCACTCGTCACCCTTACAAATTCTAATCAGATTGTAGGTACCTCTGAGGTCCAACTTGGTAAATACTTGTACCCCACGAATGCAATCGAAGAGTTCCGAAATCAGGGGAAGAGGATAAAGATTCTTAACAGTGATGGCGTTTAGTGTCCTGCAATCGATGCACGGTCTGAGAGAACTGTCCTTTTTTTTAACAAAAAAGAAGCCTGCACCTGCCGAGGAAGATGACTTTCTGATAAATCCCCACTTGAGATTTCCGGAAACATATTCGGACATGGCCTTCGTCTCAGGTAAGGATAGAGGATAAACTCTGCCTCTAGGAATGTTCTTTCCAGGAATGAGATCGATAGGGCAATCCCAAGGCCGATGAGGAGGAAGGATTTCAGAAGCGGTATTAGAAAAAACATCCGCAAAACCAGAGTAAGCTTCAGGAAGGCCCACCAGAGAAGATGTGCTGAAGCAGGCCAGTTTGGATCTCAAGGGGGAAACAGATTTCAGGCACTTCTTATTACAGGAGGAACTCCAACGGATAACCTGTGCTCGCTGCCAGTCAAATTGTGGAGAATGAAGTTTAAACCAGGGTAACCCCAAAATGATGGGGTTAATGGACTGGGGTAAGACCAGGAAACTAATAAACTCAGAGTGAAGCGCTCCTACTTCCATCTGGAGCGGAGGGGTAGAGAGAGAGATAGAGCCATTGGAGACTCTGTTCCCGTCGACTGCTGTGAACATCAGATGTTGGAATAAAGGTATCGTATCAAGACGGAGTTCAGCCACCACTTTGGAAGAAATGAAGTTCCCTGCGGACCCCGAGTCCATGAAGGCCCAGGTAGTAAGTGGACCATTGGGAGCAAGCAAGGTAAGAGGCATCAGAAACTCTGCCTCCTTCTGGAAATAGGGAGTAAGGGACTCGGATCCTAGGTTGACCTCCCTGTTATCACCTAGGAGGTGGTGTTTCCCGGTCTCTTGGGACAAACGTAGAGAAGATGTCCTGGTTCACCACAATATAGACAAAAGCGGTTCCTCATATCTCACGTTCCTCTGGAGAAAGGCGAGAACGGCCAATCTGCATAGGCTCCTCAGAGGGTGGAGTAGGAGGAATGAAGTTAAGTGCCAACCGAGAAAAAGGCAGACGAGTGCGGTCTCGTTCAAGTGCTCATTCCCTGGGACGAATGTCCACCTTTATACAGAGGGATATGAGGTCATCCAGGCTAAAAGGAAGATCACGTGAGACTAAGTCATCTTTAATGCGATCCTTGAGTCCTTGCCAGAAGGTCACGATGAGAGCCTCATCGTTCCATCGAAGTTCGGCAGCAAGGGTCCGAAATTGCACCACATATTGTCCTGCCATGAGGGAACCTTGGCGTAGCCCTAGGAGATCGGAGGTGGCTGAAGAAACTCTTCCGGGTTCGTCGAATACTTTTCGGAACCTCTTAATGAAGACCATGGAGTTCTGAAGAATGGGGTCATCCCATTCCCATAGTGGAGAAGCCCAAGCCAATGCTTGCCCAGATAGAAGAGAAATTAAATAAGCCACTTTGGCCCTTTCCGACGAGATGTTCTATGGGGCCAACTCAAATTGAATGGCGCACTGGTTAAGGAAACCACGACATTTTAGAGGATCACCATCTTATTTCTTGGGAAGAGGTATGCGGAGGCCTCTGGTGGCTATGGTGCTAGAAGAGATGGTAGGAGCCGAAGCAGTGGAGGTTGTGGCAGCCGTGGAAAGAGTAGATAGGGAGACTTGAATAGAGTCCAGGCTGGAGACCACTCCTTGAATGCATTGCAGTAATTACGCCTGCTTGGATTCTTGTCGTTCCACTCTTTGGCCCAAATGTAATAGTAATTCGCGTGCCGAAGGCTCGTCCGGCCAGCTCATGGCCAGAGTATTCTGTCACGTTTTTCACTAGTAACATCACTGACTGGTATTGGCGCTACTAAACTGGGAGGCGCGGAGTCTAATGCACCACCGGTGTTCACCAGGGACCCCCACAAGGAGGTATGGGCTTTGCTGCGTGTGATGCGCAGGTCGCGGTTCTCCCAGATAGTTACCAGAGCAATGAATGGAGAGTAGTCAGACAGGCCGAGTCGAAACCAGAGAAGCGCAGTACCACGAAAAGAAGACAAAGCGAAGTCGGGGATGGTCCAAGGGTCAAATACCAGTGCGAGCAATGAAGTACCAAGGAAGATCAGGAAGAGTAGTCAAACAAGCCAATAATCAGGTAACACAGGAGACAAACCAGGAACTGTAACAACGCTGGAGCTGGATAGAACCAATACTCTGGCACCCTAATGGTGCCAGAGTGGAGTTTAAATAGAGGCCAACAGGTCATGGAGAGGGGAATTGCTGGCGATCTGTCTCAACGTCTGTGTTGCTTAGCAACTAAAGCTGTGCATCGCGCATGCGCGAGCGCCGCGTTCATGTGATCGCGTCCCGTTGTCTAGCAACGGGACGTGAGTTGTGGCCAGAGGGCATCCGTCTCCAGCACCCAGCGGAGACGGCGCCTGACATAATCCCAAAAACAACATTTCTACTGCATTTCAGCCCTGCCACAAATCAGGTCAGTGATTCTCTCGTTAACACAGGTGAGAGTGTTGACAAGGACAAGGCTGGAGATCGCTCTGTCATGCTGATTAAGTTATATTAACAGACTGGAAGCTTTAAAAGGAGAGTGGTGCTTGAAATCATTGTCTTCCTCTGCCTACCATGGTTATCTACAAGGAAACACGTGCAGTCATCATTGCTTTCCACAAAAAGGGTTTCACAGGCAAGGATATTGCTGCTGGTAAGTTTGCCCCTAAATCAACCATTTATCAGATCATCAAGAACTTCAAGGAGAGAGGTTCAATAGTTGTGAAGAAGGCTTCAGGGCACCCAAGAATGCCCAGCAAGTGCCAGGACTGTCTCCTAAAGTTTATTCAGCTGCGGGATCGGGGCACCACCAGTACAGAGCTTGCTCAGGAATGGCAGTAGGCAGGTGTGAGTGCATCTGCACGCACTGTGAGGCAAAGACTTTTGGAGGATGGCCTGGTGTCAAGAAGGTCAGCAAAGAAGCCACTTCTCTCCAGGAAAAACATCATGGACAGACTGATATTCTGCAAAAGGTACAGGGATTGGACTGCTGAGGCCTGGAGTAAAGTCATTTTCTCTGATCAATCGCTTACAATTTTGCCTAAGAACACAGCCATGAATAAAGAATGTTACCAAAACATCCTCCAAGAGCAACTTCTCTCAACCATCCAAGAACAGTTTGGTGACAAACAATGCCTTTTCCAGCATGACGGAGCACCTTGCCATAAGGCAAAAGTGATAACTAAGTGGCTTGTGGATCAAAACATCGAAAGTTTGGGTCCATGGCCAGAAAGCTCCTCAGACCTTAATGCCATTGAGAACTTGTGGTCAATCCTCAAGAGGCGGGTGGACAAACAAAAACCCACAAATTCTGACAAACTCTAAGCATTTATTTTGCAAGAATGGGCGGCCATCCGTCAGTATGTGACACAGAAGTTGATTGACAGCATGCCATGGTGAATTGCAGAGGTCTTCAAAAGAAGGATCAACACTACAAATATTGACACTTTGCATAAACTTAATGTAATTTTAAATAAAAGCCTTTGGCACTTATGAAATGCTTGTAATTTTACTTCAATGTACCACAGCAACATCTGACGAAAAGGTCTAAAAACCCTGAAGCAGCAAACTTTTTTAAAACCAGTGCTCGTGTCATTCTCAAAACTTTTGGCCAAGAGTGTAGACCTTAACACAGTCTCTGTGTATAAAAGTTAATGTAAGCAACATCATTTTCCAGTCCTCAAACCTTCTAGGGCTGATTTAGGGATCAATAGTCAACATGTCTATGAATTCAAGTTCTAAGGGCCCATGGGCCCAAGGGCTGGTATGTAGATAGATAGATAGATAGATAGATAGATAGATAGATAGATAGATAATTCAGCACATTAGTTTAGTGGTCAGCACTTCTGGCTCATATTTCTGCTGGGGTCGTGAGTTTGCATCGGTTTCCTCCAGGTGCTCTGGTTTCCTCCCACACTCCAAAAACATACTAGTAGGTTAATTGGCTGTTATGAAATTGACCATAGTCTCTCTGTTTGTGTGTGTGTGTGTGTGTGTGTGTGTTAGGAGATTTAGACTGTTAGCTCCAATGGGGCAGGGACTGATGTGAGTGGGTGACAAATATTCTCTGAACCGTGATGCATAATTAGTAGCACTATGTAAATAAATGATATTTACCAGAGGCACTGACCTGATTGGTAGAGTTTTTCTCAGAATACATCTTGCACAGTTATGATAGGAAACTGTGGGACCTCATTGACCCAAGTCTACTAAAGCTGTATCAGTAGATGGCTTAGGTAGGAATTGATCACAATTGTGTATAAGTAGAAGGAGGAGAGATATGAACTTTAAATTTGCTACAAGATCCTACCCAAGGTACTAACCAAATAGATAAAGCGTTTCTTTGGACAGATAATTCACCCAAACCAGACCTGTGACATTCCTGGCAGGATTGTTAATAACCTTGCCCTACTCAGGGGCTAAGACCATTATATCAAGGATTGCTGAATGCGTGTACCCCTAGTCAGCCTTGACAGGAGAACACCTTGATCGTGTCTCACAAAAGTTTATGTGCAGGGCAAAGGAGAGATTTGGTTTGGGGGAAAATATTTAGTTCATATATTAACCTGATGTATCTTGACATTTACAGCTTGGTGCTGGTCAATGGCTGGACGACTGACCCCTTTCCTGTTCTATCTGCGGTCAGACAAGGCTGACCTCTTTCACCTCTTCCTTTTGTTTGATGCAGACAGTGAAGTGCTCTATACAACAGACAGAATCCAGAAATTATAGGATTCATCACACTGGAATGTGACCGACAAGAGGCCAAGTGCTTGCTCTGGATGAACAATGTCTTCTGCGTAGATCAGTGTTCCATGACAGCACTCATCCAGACATGCAAGAACTTCAGGCAAGCTTCAGTGGCAATGGTCAACTGCGGGAAGTCAGAATTGATGCTCTTCAAACAGTGGCATCTGCTAGACTTCATCAAGATTTTAGGAGTGTGATTTGGTGAAAATGGTATGATCCCAAAATGATGTGAAGAGAGAATGGTCAAAGTATGACAGAAAATTAGCTTGTGGAGCCTCAGAGACCTTACCATTGAAGGAAAAGCTCTGGCATTGTGCAATGAGATGGCGGCCACCATCATCGTTGTGTTGTCGGATCTCACAAGTTTTGGATTCTATTAGTACCGACCTCCACGGAGATCCAGCGCCATTTCACAGAGAAACACAGAAGGGGTAGCAGTGTTGTTGGCAGTCTCCAGTGCAGTTGGGCAGCGTCAATAATGAAAGAGAAAAAAGAAAGGTGGGAGTGCTCTTGGCAGTTTCCAGTGGCATTGTGCTGTGACATAGCTCACATAGAAACAGAAGAGGTGGCTGTTTTCAGTGCTGAAAACAAATTATAGGGCTGGCAGTGGTCTTCATAAGGTTCCAGTGACATTCTATTGTGCCATAGATCACCCAGAAACCGGAGAGGTGGCATTTTTCAGTGCTGAAAGCAAAATTGTAATAATAGAGCTGACAGTGTTATTAAAAGTCTACAGTCACATTTGCACTGTGTCATCAAAATGGATTCACATCAGTCCACAGAAGACCAGGAGCACCAAGCAGCTGCTGATTTTTTATTTAGAAAATAGATAACACAACAATTTACAATAACGAAACCCCTCCTATATCCCAATAAAAAGTCCATGCTCATGATAAATAAAGTCCATAAAAATAGAAAAGTCCATAGGCCTTCATGGGTAACGTAAACTGGTTATATGCACCATAATAAATCAAACTTTAATGTTAAAGCAAAGTTTAACTGTACAAAAACTAAAAACAAGCATAGTGGAACTAAATGGATGACTAGACATATGCAAGCACTTACTAAAAGAAAGGAACCAATCAAAATCTACTGGGAGGTGAAGAAATAGAAAGTCAACAAATGGAGAGACCTCAGATTTCCACCACCCACTAACGGGGTTTCAAGCCACGCCAAAGCCTGGCCCAGCTCGCAGTATTCATCCATGCCTTTCCATATCCCTTATCTTCCAAACACTCATGAAGAATATCTTCCACCACCTCTTTGTAAGGGAGGACTTTCTTGCGGATTGTCACTAAACACCGTGCATTCCAAGTGTAATACCTAACCACCAATGTAACTAAAACCAGAGTGACCAAATCAAAAACCCTAAATCTCTTGAGCGCCCTGTAAACCTTTCGGGGCTTAGAGTAACTAAGCCCCAAAAGACTAGAGGTGCCCAATCCATACGAGACCCTATCATAAACCTGTCATACGCTGCTCCCATAATCAGGTCCCTGCTCTGTGACTTTCCCTTAAAGAACCATGATTCTGCTTGCTTCTCCTTCAGACCTTACTTTCACAGGTGTTCCCAGCTACTGTGATCTGGACCACTCCTTAAACCTTATTGGTCCTGGAGCACTATATTAACCTCCCAAGGTTATGGGCTTATTGCCTGATCTTCGTGTTACTCAGTCTACCTTGGTCTAGGCTAAATCTGCTACTGCTGTTACCTGTGTGCTGGACTTCTACATCTACAACCATCATACCTGGTACTTGTAGTTCCACACTGCTTACTAAATCTCCTACTGCTGTTACCTGTGTGCTGGACTTCTACATCTACAACCATCATACCTGGTACTTGTAGTTCCACACTGCTTACTAACTCTCCTACTGCTGTTACCTGTGTGCTGGACTTCTACATCTACAACCACCATACCTGGTACTTGTAGTTCCACACTGCTTACTGAATCTCCTACGGCTGTTACCTGTGTATTGGACTTCTACATCTGCACACTGAACTGTCTCGTGAGTTGCCTATAACATCTGCACTCATATTGATTGGCTCAACTACCTTTCTGCTCGGCTGCCTGTATTCTTTACTGAACTACAATCAAGTTACCTTGTCATCTGTGGTTCTATGTTTGGCACGGCTATTATTATTACTCTGCTGATTATTAGTTGCTGGACTGTTATTAAGAATATATTGCCAAGCTAGTAGCCAGTTCCGTTATTTAAGTTGTGTGCGTTCTATCTTCATGCCGTTGCTATTGGTTACCTACTGAAATTTTTTCATGATTTCGTTGTATTTTGTGAACTGCCGTGTACTCAGCTTGCTGAGTTGTACATATCTTATACTGTTGCTGTTATACCGTCTATCAATATACTATATTGCAACGCTACTAACATCTTCTGTATTTTGTTCAACCTCCACCATCCACTGCTTATAACATCTAAGTAGAGGCAAAAGGGATCCATAAAATATCCATAGCCGTGACAAAACCTCTATGTTAAAAGGACACCTCAACAAGAAATGATCCATTGTCTCCTCTTCCCCTGGACACTCCTCCCATGGGCAGCCACGATCATCAGCATTCCTTACCTTGAGGTTTCCTCTAACATAGAGTTAGATCAGTGATCAGAGCTATGCCATCTGAGCAGACACTACCCGGGCAGTCCTTCAGTGACAGAGGCTCCCAGAAGTGAAACCGCAAGACTCTCCTCTCCAACTTCCTTCTAGAGGAGCTGTTGACCTCTCCCACCTCCAGTTGCCATTTCCTTGTCACCTTCAAACCCAGTTTCACGTAGGCTGGGAGGTAACCATGTGGAACTCAACAGCTCTTTACCGTTCTTCCCTCTACCCAGGAATTGAGGAAGGGATTCACCCAGGCACGAAAGCCCTCTACCTATCGAGGGGGAGTCTCCAAGATGTGACTGTGCAGAAAGAAGAGCACTTTACCAAACCCAAGCCCCCCTCACCCCCTCGATTGTAGGTCACGCTACACTTAACAAGGTTCAGCCTGTTCCCCCAAAGCATCTGGAGGAACACTGCATTCACCCTGGCCCATAAAGATTCTGGCAAAAGGCATACATAGCTGACATACAAAAAGACTGGAATCAGGTAAGTCTTGATTAAGTCCACCCTTTCCCTAAGAGACAAATGCCATACATTCCAGTGTGCCACTTTAGCGGAAGCTGCTCCCAGCCTAATCTCCCAATTTCCCTTGGCATAATCACCAGGGCCAAATCGGATACCAAGAATTTTAAACTCCTCACTCGCCTGGGGAAGGCTGTCCGGAAGGTCAAAATGCCGACCCTCCTCCCCCATCCAGAGAGCTTCACAATTATCCTGATTGATTCTGGACCCTGAGGCCTCAGAATATGTACAGATATCAACCGTCTCGTCTTTTGCTTCATTCACATCAGAAATCACGATCGTGACATCATCTGCGTAAGCCACAACTTTCAACGGCTTCCCCGGGCTCAGTTGCACCCTCTCACTGTGTCGCCTTTCACCCTCCTGATGAAGGGATCGATTGCAAACACGTACAAGAAGGGGCTCAGGGGACATCCCTGTCTGACTCCCGAACTCACCGAGAAAGTAGGACCTACCCAACCATTCACAAGTGGGAAGCTCTAGGCTTGCCTGTAGATCACTCTAATCCAATTGACCACCCTTTCTGGGAGCCTATACCTGTCAAGTAGACACCAGAGGTACTCATGATTGACCTGATCAAAAGCCTTCAACTGGTCCAGTGTCAGTAAATACTTTCCCCATTTCTCAGCATGACATCGCTCAACGGCCTCCCGGACACCAAGGACAGCACTAAAGGTGCTATGACCCTTCACTGTGCAATGCTGAGAAGGAGAAAGTACCAGGTCTGTAATCTGAATCAATCTGTTAAACCGCACTTTTGCCAGAATCTTGCAATCCACATTAAGAAGGGCGATGGGGCGCCAGTTCTCAATCTTGGATTAGTCTGATCCCTTTGACAATACTATAAGGGCATATGTCCTCATGGAAGGAGGGAGTAAACCTTCACCCAGGCATTCATTAAACACTTCCATAAGGCGAGGGGCCAAGATGTCGACAAAGGTCTTATAAAACCCGGATGTCAGGCCATTCGTTCCAGAGGACGTCTTCATAGACAGACGGTCAAAAACAGCCTTGACCTCATCTACCGTTATATCACCATCCAGGGTGTCAAGCGCAGCATGCAGGATATTCACACCAGGAGTTTCCTTCAGAAATTGCTCCATCTTCCCTCTGTCAAGTAAGTTCACAGAGAGGAGGCCAGAATAGAAAGAGCCAATGATGCCAAGAATGCCCTCCTGAGACTCTTAAAAGACACCCCGCTCATCACACAACCCTCTCACCTCCTTAGCTTTAATCAAGTTCCTACAGCTCTGGTAGGGGTCTGGCGAGTAGTACTGACCTTAATCCCTCTCCAAAACTAAGGAAGCATACCGATCGTACTGACACTCCTTCAACCGAGCCTTCACCCGGGAGATCTCCCCACCGTCTCCCTCTTCAGAGATCAGGAAAGCAAGTTTCCGCCTCAAAGCTGAGTAAGTATTAATTTTTTACCAAGTTTCTGTGATTTATGAGGCGGCGGAAGAAGCTCCGAGTTCGCTTCTTGCAAACCTCCCACCACTCTGACCTACTCCAACCTGCCTCCAAAAGAGATTCCTGGATTTCAAAGAAGTCCCTAAAGGACTGTCTAATCTCATCTTCCTTTAGAAGCTCAGGGCTCAGACGTCACAGGCCCTTGCCTTTCTGAGGGGTTTCTGAGGCGTTCAAGCTGACACACAGACAAATGTGATCAAAGAACTCCACAGGCCTCAGCTGAAGAGCTCTCCTTAACAAAAAACCTGTCTATCCTAGACCTACTCCTACCTCTAAAAAAAGGTGAAACCCATGAGGTCTGGGA